>NW_006796443.1:632411-645157 GCF_000442215.2 Lipotes vexillifer | reverse complement strand
AAACCAAAAAAAAAAAAAAAAAAAGAATTAAACACAAGATAAAAAAAAAAATGCCACTTAAAAATACAGAAGAATGGTACTGGCAAAATCGGTTTGCCAGGTAAGATAAAAAATTATTTTACAATCTCACCTTGGGACTTCCCTGGTGGTCCAGTGGTTGAGAATCTGTCTTACAATGCAGGCGACACCGGTTCGACCCCTGGTCAGGGAACTAAGATCCTACATGTTGAGGTGCAACTAAGCCCATGTGCCGCAACTGCTGAGCCTGTGTGCCACGACTACTGAGCCCACATGCTCTGGAGCCCACGTGCCACAACTAGGGAAAAGCCCGCGCACTGCAATGAAGAGCCCACGCGCCACAACTGAGACCCGATGCAGCCAAAGAATAAATAAATATTAAAAAAAAAAATCTCATCTCATACAATGTATCAAAATTATTAAAGATGGATTAAATAACTACATAAAAGATGGATTAAATAATTACATAAAACTGTGGGATTCCCTGGTGACACAGTGGTTAAGAATCCACCTGCCAATGCAAAGGACATGGGTTCGATCCCTGGTCAGGGAAGATTCCACATGCCGTGGAGTGGCTAGGCCCATGAGCCATGGCTGCTGAGCCTGTGTGTCCGGAGCCTGTGCTCCACAACGGGAGAGGCCACAACAGTGAGAGGCCCGCATACCACAAAAAAAATTAAAAAAAAAAAATTAATTAAAAAAATCTCACCTCATACAATGTATCAAAATTATTAAAGATGGATTAAATAACTACATAAAAGATGGATTAAATAATTACATAAAAATGTGGGCTTCCCTGGTGACACAGTGGTTGAGAATCCACCTGCCAATGCAGGGGACATGGGTTCGATCCCTGGTCAGGGAAGATCCCACATGCTGTGGAGCAACTAAGCCTGTGTGCCACAACTACTGAGCCTGTGCTCTAGAGCCTGCAAGCCACAACTACCGAGCCTGAGCGCCACAACTACTGAAGCCTGTGTGCCTAGAGCCTGTGCTCCGCAGCAAGAGAAGCCACAGCAATGAGAAGCCTGTGTGCAGCAACGAAGACCCGACACAGCCAAAAATAAATAAATATAAAAAATAATAATAATTACATAAAAAAGAAGTAAGATCACACAACCAGGAGGAGATACAAGTATAAACTTGACTTTTGGATGAAAAAGGGTAGTATCAATAAAACATCACAAAAGAAAAGATACCAGACTAAACATTACAAAGTTCTACACATCTAAAACCATTATAAGCACAATTAAAAGTCAAACTACAAATGTGGAAAATCCACCATAACTACTACTAATAAATGGTTAGCGTCTGTACTACATAAGGGTCTTATGCAAGTAAGGAAAGACTAATACTTCAATAGAAAAATTTGCAAAGACTATGAACAGACAATTCACAGAAGAGTAAATACAAAACACTGATAAACACAGGTATATGAAAAAAATGTTTCAACCTCACCAGTAAATCTACTTAGGAAGTCAGACACAATCCATCACATATTAAACTGGCTGCTGTTAAGAATAATGGCTTTACAGTAAACTTATCACATGGGAAACAAAATACTCAAATTTTAAGACATCTCAACTTTGAAGTACAGGAGATATTGGTATAGGAAGGCCATCCTCCTATTGTAAGTCACTAAGGAAATCACTTAGGGGCTGAAGTAATCAACGCAGTCTATTATTTCTGCAACTTCAACATATACAGTCAATATACTTATGGTCCCTGGCACTATGTAGCATTAAATACACATTTCCTCATATTTCATTAAGTAAAATAAGAGCTGAATATTTAATAAAAACATTTTAATAGTTCAAAGCTATGTTATGGTACAATATCACTAAGGAATCAATTCTTATTAGAACAGTATATAAAGCTGTCCAAAACTTGTATTACTCCGCCTTCTGAAAAAACATGACCTTTTCATTAAAGTACAGTTTTTTTGTTTTTTTTGGCTGCCCGCACGGTACGCGGGATCTTAGTTCCTCGACCAGGGATCAAACCCAGGCCCCCAGCAGTGGAAGCACAGAGTCCTAACCACTGAACCGCCAAGGAAGTCCCCTAAAGTACAGTTTTAACAATGAATAATTTCACTATAAAAGTATGCATGGGGGCTTCCCTGTTGGTGCAGTGGTTGAGAGTCCGCCTGCTGATGCAGGGGACACGGGTTTGTGCCCCGGTCAGGGAAGATCCCACATGCCTCGGAGCGGCTGGGCCCGTGAGCCATGGCCGCTGAGCCTGAGCGTCCGGAACCTGTGCTCCGCAACGGGAGAGGCCACAACAGTGCGAGGCCCGCGTACCGCAAAAAAATAAAAAAAGTATGCATGGAACAGTTATATTACATTACCATTTCAAAGCATTCATGTTTAGAGAAAAACTGCTTAATTCATATAAATACTTTTTTCCCACCTGAAGATATTTTTTATGCATTTAAGAAACACCAATGTGTGAAGCTGGGGGTGACATTTTCCTTTCATTGTGTAAATGATCCTAAGACAGTAGCTGATATGAAAACATAAGCTAATAATGTAAACCAGGTATCATCTCTACCATGATCTTGTTTAGTTGATAGAACTGCCATTTTTTGAATAAAAACTTAAAAACTTAGCTAAGTGTCACAAGCCATTTTCAATACAGTAACACAAGAGCTTTTTTTTGCCTTTAGATAGATCCCATGAAGCATGTACTGAATATGCAGGTATTTGTTTCTCTGATAGAATAACGATGGTTGAGTGTGAGAATGCACATGTGTGTATGGTATGTTAGTGTGGGAATGTGTGGTCAATAGAAATGTCATGTCTTAGTAAGGATTAAAACAATCATTAGTTTACTTTAAAAAAATAAACCTTAGCTTACATTTTAAAATATTTAATTAGAAAAAACAAAACCATTCTAGAAATAAAGGAAATGAGCTACACTTTTAATGAGCACCTTATTCCTGAAATTAGGTACTGCAATTTATGGAAGTAATGGGACGTAAAACACCTGTAATAACAGTGGCATTAAGTTTCAGGTACTTACTGGGACTCAACCTCTTGTTTAATTTCTTGCCATTCTCCATATGGGTTTGATTTTTTATGAGCTTTGGGTTTTTCTTCATTTGGACCTGATGAATTCTTCCCTTGGGTATTTTTTTCTTTCTGTGTTTCTGGTTCTGTTCCTTTATCACTATTTTTATTTTTTTCCTGAAATGTCAAAGTTAAGAAATAACGAACTTCAAGCAAAACTGCCAGGACCCAAAATTTCTTTAATGCAGTCTTGGTATCGATTTATAAATAATACATTAACTCAGTAGTTCAAATTTGCATGCAATACAACAAATGTACATAAAAGAACTCCTTTAATGCTTGATTAGGTTTTTCATTAAGTCTAAAATGCTAACACATCATGGCCAAGGCTGTTTTTTAAAATAATATAACACGATCCTATTAATGTTCTACCCCCCTCAGAGACATACACTGGCCTTTTTATCCTCTCTTCTCCACTTTACTGCTTCTCTCCTTACTTACATGTCCAACAGTGACCTCCCTTTATACTGTGCCCCTTTTGAATTTAATGCCATGTCACTGGACCCTTCTATACCCATTATCTATTTAAAGAACTCCCTCAACAAATTAGTGTTAACTGAAATCCATCTTCGTGTTGAGGACACTGCCCAAACCTCACTGGCCTGTACAACTGGTAATGATGTGAAATTGGAAAAAGACACACCCCTGAGGTAGAAATAGCTCCCAAGGAGCCCCTGGAGAGGGCTGGTGCTTTTATCATCTGGGATAACAAAACCCTGTGGCCCGGTTTAGCATGTGGACCATGCATTAGATTTCAGCCTCTTGGTAAACTTGCACAACCATGGGTGGCAGTCCTGGAACACTGTTTCATTTGCAATTCTTTGAATGGATGTTAACTCATTCCCTTATGCTGCTGATATCACAGAAGTAGGAGACAGCATCAGCTTTCTCTTAGCCAACTGACTGCTTCCAGGCCACGACATTTTTGAAATAAGACATTTTTACTGAGGTCATGCAATAAATGCCTCCTCCTCTGAGGCTCATACCACCTTCTATACAGTTCTCTTCCATTCTTCCTCTCATGATCTAATGACCTCTGGCGACTACTCCATATATATACTTTTTAATGTTCACACTTAATTCTATGTATGTTTTTTCCTTTATTTACTTATTTACTTTTTGGCCATGTGGCATGTGGGATCTTAGTTCCCTAACCAGGGACTGAACCCACGCCCCTGCATTGGAAGCGCAGAGTCTTAACCACTGGACCACCAGGGAAGTCCCTATTTCTCCATATCAAGTGATGACTCTGGCAACTCTGTATGTTCTCTCTGTTCAAATTCTTGTTGTCCACACTGTAAAGCAACTATACTCTAATAAAAACGAAACAAAACAAAAAACCAAAACTCTTGTCATCCCAGAGCTTAAAAATTCCCTACCCTCAGTTTTGTGACCCACAAAACCAATAACTTTGGCCTTCACTATATTTCAGCTGCCTAGTAAGATATTCTCCTCATATGTAGTACCTGGTGCATAGGTCGTATTCAAATATTAGATCCTCACACTTATGTTCCTTTTAATTTGAATGCGGTCATCACTCAAAAATGCCCCACTTACGAAATCTTAAACTCCAAAAGCCCACCCTCTGACCACAATGTTATTCTTTTGGCTTTCTGGCTCTCTTACTTCTACAATACCTCCTATCCAACATCACTACCATCTCTACTACCTTAATTTCCTGTGTTCTGAGTTTGTTAGTCTCATCTAGACTTTACATTCTTCGTTATCAGGCCCCAGCCCACAGAGAATCACGTTATAAACATTATTTTGCTAGCACCCTTAAAATATCTTTGTCCCTATGCCTGTCTATTGCATAGGACCTAAAAATCTCCAACACAAATCTATCCATTAGTTTGTCAAGTGTTACAAAAAAAAAAAATCACACAACCATACAAACTGATGAGATTTCAGCATTTATGACATCCAATTTCAGCAGAGACTTTAACACTGCTTAGTAATGTGTCTCCAGTTATTTCTTCTCCTGGTCCCTTTAGTGATTATTCAAAATACATATTCAGCTCCACAGCGCTGAATTAATAATTTTATATTCATATCATGGAATACTATCCATCCATTATTTTAGTACATGAAGACTTAACGATGTCTTTGTGACAGATTAAATTGGAAAGTGATAATAAAACCTTATTACAGTATGACTCCATACCTTGTTTAAAGCAATGTACAAGTCTGAACAGAAAATTATAGACCAAAAACATCAAGGTATTATACTGATTTCTCTGGGAAATGGCAGGATTATAGTTTGTCCTTTTTTGTTTATCTGTATTTTGTAATATTTTGTTTGCTTGAAGTTAATAATATCTGTCCCACGTTGGACGCTGGGTTACCTAAATTTCACTATAAACATTGTAAGATATCTACTACACAAGAGCTTTCCTGCTGCTCTTCTATAAACTGGATATATTCCTCACCCTAATTTCCACCAAGATTTATGGGGTAGGTTGAGAAGGCAATTGCAGGCAATGACAAGACCTTAGGTAAGGCTGGAAGTGCCCTCTCTCCAGCATCCTGGATATTCCTTCACCTCTCAGGCCAGTACTCAACCATGGATCAATGCTATGTATCTTGTCTGCTTTGGCACCCAGGCTCCTAAGTGTTCCTGGAAAGGTCACAAAAGCAGGAGGACTAGCTATACTATTAACACTATTAAAATGTCTGTTCTACTTTCCCACCATGGTTGGGCACTTAGCACCACCACCTGTCAATCCTCTTACTTAGTTCATTTCTTCTCCCACCCTGGCTCAGTGATTATTTTAGTCTGTTAATGTTGTCAAGCTCCCCAAAGCTTCTCACTCTCGGCAAGCAATCTTGATTTCTTTATACATGAGTAAATTGAGGCTAAAAGGCAGGACTCTTCTTTCCTGACAGCAAATCATCCATAGTCATACCTTACAGAAAATGAAAACCTTACCTTCTTACAGAAAATGAGTTTATTCCTTGTTCAAGACCAACCTATCCACTTACCCTTGTTGGTATTCCGTTTCTACCTCCTTTGGAGTCCCTCTTAAGGAAAACATCACCACCACAAATCTCTCACAATTAAAAGTCAGTATGTAGACACCATCTTATCATCTAATTTCTACTTTTCATTACATATCCAAACCACATATACACTGTGAACCACTTTTCATCCTCCTGTAATCTGAGTTTTCCCACCTAAAACTCTGGTATAACTGCTAGAAGGATATCAAGGACTTCCTTATGCAAAATTCAATGGACATTTTTCCTTTTCTAGACCTAGTTAATCCCTGATGTTCTCTACTCCTTTGGCTTCTGGGATACTGAATTCTTCTGCTTCTCAGCATACCTTCCTAATCATTCTTTCCTCATTCTGCCTTGTGGGCTCCTCTTTCTCTCCTGTCCTTAAATGTTTAATATTCCCCAAGGTCATTTTCCTAGGTTACTTCACCCATTCTGAGACTTAAATTACTACCAGTATGTTGATGATACTCAAATTAACATTTCTAGCCTAGACATTCATACTTGCGTGTTCAGACAGCTCTCTGAATGTTACCAAGGCATTTCAAACTTAGGAGGTCTAAAAATGAATTTACTATATTGTTATCAAATAGATATCAATAAATGATACAACCATTTATCTGGGTGCCAAAATGCATCTCTTGGTTTTATTTCTATCTTCTACCAGAAAGCTGAAGAAAGTCTGTAGATCTTTTCATAAATTAACAAACTGTTGTAAAGAGTAAGTCAAGAACTTACCTTAAACTTTATTTTTAGCTTTTGCGTTTCTGTAGAGACCTGTCCTTTTCTTCCTCCCTTTTCTGCTGCCTGTTCCCCATCAGAATCACTATGTGAATCTGATGGTTTGGACTCTTCTAGGGTGCCAAGTGACTTTTCATTGACTTTACTAGAAAGCAGATCGCCAGAGTGTGGAATGAAATCATCAGGTTTTTCCCATCTGGATTCTATTCAACACATTTTAATAGTCATGTTATTTAGTTACCAATTCTATTTAGAAGAATATTCCCAATATAATGTTTCCTGTCACTTACAGTATATTAAGTGACAACACTGCATTTGTTTCACACCATCACTTGATCAAGAAGATAATAAACAAGAGATCCCAAAGGTCTTGCTATTATCTTTCAGAAATTAAATTCAAGCAATCTGGATTCACTAGATGTATGAACTACAGCCCCAATGGAAAGAGACCTAAGAACTGGTAATACTTTCTGAGGACTCAAAATTTAACCAACACCAGTTTCAGAAAACATCGTAATGGGCACACATGAGATTTCCTGAAATTTATTTATCACAAAATTTCCCTGGCATCTTCATAAAGTGGAATAATATGGCGAAGATCTGAATGAATAAAATTTGTCGTTTTATAATAAGGGGGAACAAAAAAAAAAAATCTCAGTTGAACTCTACTGCCACCCAGTGGTTTGTTGGGCTTTTAGTAAAATGATAGCAGTTCTAATTAACTGCAGTTACTCTCTATTTTTAGTTTAATAAAAGGGACAGGGATTCTAAAATTTATTGTTCAACTGGGAAAGTTTTAAGAGTAAAGGGGGCTGTATTAATAATCACATTGATCCAGACATAAACTGAAATTGTTGAGGGAAAATCAGTATGTATAGTCCCTTATTAATTACAGGGTTCTTTCCAGCACTAATGAAAAAAATTACTTTTTCCTTGTCTTTATTTCACACAAGTAATAAAAGAACTTACAAGAAATAATTGGTTAAGCATCTAATATGTACCAGGCACTGTTTGGGGGAACTTTAAAGACACATGACCGTCATGAACTCACAGAGAACAGGATCAGCTCTACTTAACAGCAAATATAGGCTCAGTGACTTAACCACAATCATAGAGCTGGTAAGGGAAGCTGTGCGTTGAGCTCACGCAGATCTAACTCTATAGTTATATGTTATTTTATCTTTATAAGGATTCAGTACATCAAGTGTACGGAGGCAGAAGCACTGTCATCATTGGGCAAGCTGGGTATCTACTTGGAGGTCAAAAGGGCCTTTTCCTCCTAAAAGACTTAATGCTATGTAGCAGTCTTTGGATAGCAGGAATTAAAAAACAAACAGGGCTTCCCTGGTGGCGCAGTGGTTGAGAGTCCACCTGGCGATGCAGGGGACATGGGTTCGTGCCCTGGTCTGGGAGGATCCCCCATGCCGCGGAGCGGCTGGGCCCGTGAGCCATGGCCGCTGAGCCTGCGCTTCTGGAGCCTGTACTCCGCAACGGGAGAGGCCACAACAGTGAGAGGCCCCGCGTACCACAAAAAAAAAAAAGAAAAAAACAACAAACAAACAAAGCAAGCTCAAAGATACACCAATACTATAGCTATTTTGGTAAATTTAATTGCAGAAGAAACCAACTATAATTACTGGCAAGACTAGTTTTATGAAATTAGATAAAATCTTAATTTGAAAAACAGATAATAATTAGGTAACAATAATTATGCATGTTTTCTAAATATTTATATAACTGAAAATTATTAAATTAGTAAAAGTGAA
This sequence comes from Lipotes vexillifer, assembly GCF_000442215.2. Classification (NCBI taxonomy): domain Eukaryota; kingdom Metazoa; phylum Chordata; class Mammalia; order Artiodactyla; family Lipotidae; genus Lipotes; species Lipotes vexillifer. The sequence goes on along the minus strand of NW_006796443.1, from coordinate 636,567 downwards.
AATTAGACAGTCTTATTAGCTACTGCTAAAATAGCTTCAGTTCTGCTTTTTAAAATAGAAGGCAAGTTGAATGAGGTGATCTTCCAAGGTAATGATTATATTTCTAAAATAATCTCGATAAAAACCAATGATGGTAGAGAAAGTAAAAATGATTTTCAAAGTAAAAAAATTTGTGAATGCAGTATCACTTGAGAAGAACAACACATGGCTCAGTATATTATAGAAATCTTTTTGCTTTTCCATTGTATTAATGTTTCTAAATTATAAAAAATACATACTTGCTACAGAAATATGTTTATCACTATACTAAAATTCTCAAGTTCAGACAATTCATCAGCAGGCTAATAAGCAGGGTGAGGTACAATTTTAGACAGCTTAAGAGATAAACAAAGGTAATACTTACCCCCTGTTTCTGTATTATAATAATAGGTATAGCCATTTTCACTTAAACCTTCTACCCAAACGGTCTTCACTGCCGTCTGATGGGAGGAAAACAACCAGAATAAACTGAAGATGTGGTTATATATTAGATAACTAAGGCAGAGTCAGCCAACCTTTCCTTTCCTCTTGACACCTGGCAATTAGGGGTGGTGGTAATGATCATGGCCAAGAAGCTTGATTTGTGTTAATCATGAGCCACCTTTCAGGGAGGGAATGCCTTGCCTCTGAAAGCCAGGAACAGTTCTTTGCAGACTGACAGGGACATGTAAATGGCAACTGACTGCAAACCAACTAATAATATTTGCCCTGTGTCGACTTTCAGGGTAGACATCACTTTTCCACCACCATCCACCCTTTTAACAAAAGGACTATAGAAAGAAAGGAACAAAGGGGGTTGGGGGGACAGGGAGGCTTATCTGGAAGTAAATTTGCTTAATCAACCCTACAAAAATCCCAGAAGCCAATCACTTAAAAGAATTAAAAAAAGACTATTAATGTGCTTCAGTTACCTTTTTTAAGTTTCCTTGAAATCCTTCAGGTTTCTCCCACTGAGATGCTTAAAACAAAATATATTGCATTTGTAAAATCTTCCCAAAAAAATTTAATTTGGCAAAAAATTACAAGATATTCAACATGAATGAAACACTACATGTCTACAGTTTAAAACATAATTGAAAAATAAAAAGAAACAACATACATCCCAGTAGTGCTGTGAAGAATACATGTGAATGCTATGTAACCAAGAAGGAAGGACAGAATGAAGGATAAGAAGTTACTGGTACATCACAAGAATTATTAGAGCTAGGTAGGGCTTCTCTTAAAGATTTCTTGGGGGCTTCCCTGGTGGCGCAGTGGTTGGGAGTCCGCCTGCCGATGCAGGGGACACGGGTTCGTGCCCCGGTCCGGGAGGATCCCATATGCCACGGAGCGGCATGGCCGTGAGCCATGGCCGCTGAGCCTGAGCGTCCGGAGCCTGTGCTCCGCAACGGGAAAGGCCACAGCAGGGGGGGGCCCGCGTACCAAAAAAAAAAAAAAAAAAAAAAAAGATTTCTTGGAATTCAGGCTTGATAAATTTTGACATCTTGGGGCAGGGGAGAGTGAGAGATGGAATGAATGACTCCAGAGAGGAATAAGATGAAGAATGCAGGTATTAAAAACAAATATTGCTGAGAGCAAGAGTATACAAAGTAGGATGGTGAACAAAGGCAGCAAGGAATAGGCGCCAGAAGGGAGAAAAAATGTAATCAATAAATAATTTCTATGTAAATTTGAGAGAGACTTATAATCCCTAGCATACAATTATTTATGGTTCACTGCTGAACAACAACACGCACTTCACTTATGGCTCAGTGCAAACAGAGATTGTTACTATTTCTATGTCGTCAAAAACTGACTGTGATTCTAGAGATCTTAATAATTACCACAATACTGGTAGCCCAAGGTTTTCTTCGTGATTAACTCTCTAATCTCATTTCCTACCTTCCTGACCATTCTTACCTTTTCTTCTGCCCATTCCTTTAATATATGTACCACCCACCCTTTCTACTTCTTGTTCTCTTCTTTCTCCTTGTGATCTCATACACTCCTAAAAGTTAAAATATTTACAAAGCTTTATTGAGAAAATATAAAGCTATAATTTATTTGTAAGGAACCCACTATTAAGTCTTTAATTATGACCTTGAGTCACTATGAGAAGGGTACCTTTTTAAAGGGCACATAATTTTTTACCAGTGGCAAAAAGGTAAAGTTAGTCTTTCATTGTTTAAACGTTCCAATATTAACTAAAAGTCCTAACACAAAACAAACTGTTGGTTATCATTCTCTACTATTTTTATGCCTAAATGACTTACCTCCTGTGATAAGATCATAATAGTAATGGTAACCCTCAGAGGTTATGCCTTCTACCCATCTGCCCTTTGAAGGGTCTTTTTTCTTTTTCTTCTTTTCTTTCTGCTGATTTGATGCAGAGGTGGGTGGGATAGTGCTGGTTACTGGTGACACGCTTGGATCTGAAATTTCTGAAGAAAGATGAGAGAAGGGTGAAGTAGCTGATGTAAATTTTTTTTCCTGTTATAAAACACTAATAATTTTATTCCAATTAAAAGCCTGACAAGATTCTTTTGGGAACTTGACACGTTATTACAAAGCCTATTTAGAAAGCTAAACATGCAAGAATATAAGAATATCCTGGAGAATTATAAAAAAGAAGTGATAAGGGGAATCTAGTCCTACTAGATATTAAAACATTCTGAAACTCTGATTAAAAAAACCAATAGTGTAAAACTGATCCAGGAGTAGACAAACATATGACTGAAACACAATAGTACAGAAACAGTTCCAACTGTATATTTCTAGTATTTCTTATTAGAGAAAAAAAATAATTTAACAAACGATGTTGGACTGACTGGTTAATTATGTGGAAAAAAGTAAATTTATTCTCCACTCCCTGCTCCTCCCATGTTTTTACATCAATATAAATTTCAGATCAAAGATATTTACAAAAAAAACAAAAAGTAAAATAATGTTAAATTTGACTGCACAGAAATTCAAATATTTGGTATGGCAAAAAGAAAAACAAGAAGAAAAACGTAAGACAGACAAATGATAAATCTTTACAACAAATATGACAGAGGATTAATGTTCCTAACAAAGATCCTTTACAAATCTAACATTCTAACACAAAAATGGGCAAAAAGTACAAAGGTACTTTAACACTTAACTAATATCCAAAGAAATGCAAATACATACAATTTTTTTTTGCATTAGATCAATAATACTGAAAAGAAAGACCAAATCCACAGTTAGTCAGTATGATCTATCGGATATTTACATGGGTATAAAAAATGGGTAGTTTTTATGGCTTTGCTTTTTTCCAAAGGAATAATTATTCCCAATATTAGTTAATAAAATAATTTTATTTCTAGAAAAAGTATAAATCAGCCCAACATTTGTGGAGACAGCTTGATTTCATCAGTCAATATACAAAATATATTTACACTTTAAATCTGCAATCTCACTTCTAGAAATTGAGCCTACAGAGATAAACGTGAAAACATGCCTACATAAGGGTGCTCACTGAAACATTCTTTCTAACAGTAAAAAACTCCAAGGAACCTAAATGTTAATCAGGAAGAAACTAGTTACATAAATTATGGCATTTTAATGGCATCCTATTATGGCATTTTATACCCTTTATTGAACACTTGTTACAAGTGGTCACAGTAATGAGCAATTCATACCATTATTTTACTTAATTTTAGTAAAAACTGAAAGTCGTATCACTAGCAAGAGGCGATTCTGGTTGACCCCGAAGCTTGTGTTTCTGAACACTCTGTAGCCACTAAAAATAATGTGTATCTTTAATTATTTAAAAGAAAAGACGTATTTGACATATCATTTAGGGAATAAATAAAACCACCCCCAAACAGACCACAGCATAAAATTTACAGTATAACTTTATTAAAAAAATTCTAAAGATGTCTGGAGAAATCTTAAAAGCAGGTAGTTTTAAAAACTCTTTTCTTTGCCTATACTGTTTCACTTTTAAAGGAATACATATTCTATTTAGAAAACAAGGCTATTAAAAACATTTGATAGGAAAAATCCAATTAAATATAAAACACTAAGATTTATTTGCTCGTAGGGCAGCATAATAGAATCTCCCGATCTACCTAATTGATGATATGAATTTTCAACTATGTCTTTAATTCTGCAG
>NW_006796443.1:620476-632386 GCF_000442215.2 Lipotes vexillifer | reverse complement strand
GGAATGCCTACAATCCTTTTTCCCCTTAAAATGAACATAAAGCTTTAACCTTGTAGAAATACTACTACCCCCGCCTTTTAACTAATAATGTCCAGGATATTTTAAAAGTCTGGTCACGGACTTCCCCGGTGGTGCAGTGGTTAAGAATCCGCCTGCCAATGCAGGGGAGAGGGGTTTGATCCCTTGTCTGGGAAGATCCCACATGCCATGAAGCAACGAAGCCTGTGTGCCACAGCTACTGAGCCTACGCTCTCCAGCCCATGAGCCACAACTACTGAGCCCACATGCCACAACTACTGAAGCCCGTGAGCTCTAGGGCCCACGTGTCACAACTACTGAGCCCGCATGCTGCAACTACTGAAGCCCACGCTCTGCAACAAGAGAAGCCACCACAATGAGAAGTCCTTGCATTGTAACGAAGAGTAGCCCCCACTCGCCACAACCAGAGAAAGCCTGTGTGCAGCAACGAAGACCCAACACATAAAAAAAAAAAAAAGTCTGGGCACAACTGTTCTTATGTGATGAGAGCAACGCCAATTAACTTAACTGTTACTCTGCTTAAAAAGTTAATCAAAAGCAGTTTTTGTTAGAAAGTAAAGAATACCATTCCATGTTGACTACTGCGACCATTATGCAAGATCAACAACTGAGATCTGGTTTCAGGATGATGGATTTGTCATGGAAGAAATGCTTTATAGAAAATTACCAATTTAAAGTCTAAATTCAGTGACAAGATAGACATACTCCACTTAAATAATGCCTTTTATCTGGAAATGAGTTATCCTCACACCCTCAAATTATCTACCTTCTTGCTGGCGAGCATGTGGTAAAATGGGAGCCTTCATACACTGCTGGTGAGAATATAAACTGGTTCAACCACAGAGGAAAAAAATATGGAGGTTCTTCAGAAAATTAAAAAATAGGTCTACTATACCATCCACTAATTCACGTCTGGGTATATACCCAAAGGAAATGAGACTGGATTATGAAGTGATATATACTTATTGCAGCATTATCACAGCTAAGTTATTCATAGCTAAGATAGGAAACAGCCTAAATGCCCATCAACAGATAAGTGGATAAAAAAAGATGTCACACACACACACACACACACACACACACACACACACACAATTCAGCCATGAGAAGGGAGGATACCGTACCATTTGCGACAACATGGATGAACCCTGAGCACATTATGCTAAGTGAAATAAGCCAGATATGGAAAGACAAATACTGTATGGTATCACCTATATGTGGAATCTAAAAAAGTCAAACTTGTAAAAGACAGAGCAAAATAGGGGATGGGGGAATGGAGGGATAAGACTGATGTTGTTTAAGGGTACAAACTTGTAATGAATAGTAAATAAGCCAGAAGTCTAATGAACAATATAATGAATATAGACAATGATATCATACTATAATTATGTAATATGATAAATATTGCTACAATGGCAATCCCATTAAAATAAATGTATCAAAGTAACACACAATGTTACATACATGTCCAATATATTCAATAAAAAAATTAAAAAGTAAAAAAAAAATCTACCTTCTAGTAGTAAAGTCACTTAATTTGTCCACACAAGGTTAATTCACTATAATTCAATTATATAAATAAACATGATTCATAGTTTTGACCATACAGATAAAGTGAACGGGGGTTATAATGCAAGGCCAATTTTTTAAATGAATAGATACGTTTAGGCAAATAATTAGAATACATAAAAACTCAAGTGCCTTGGAAATGAACCGCTGACCTACCATAGAGCGAGGACTAGGAAACCCCAAGAGTAACACAGTTGTTGTGAATGGAGGTATTGAAAGATGAAGATTTAAAAGCAAAACAAAAGTGCACAAGCAAAAGTCCCACAGTCTCAATAGGGCTGTGATGTACAGGCAAAGCACTAAGAGTATACACGTGTACAACCTCTCTATGGAAACAATAAGAGCTCACTTAGCATGACCTCTGATGTTACTTTTAAAACATGCTGGCTCCTTTTTTACCTGACTCTAAGCCAAGCCTTTTCAAATCCTCTTGGTATGCTTTCAGGGCAGCTGCCTCCATTGCAGCAAACTCCTTTGATGCCTTTTCTTCTTCCTTTGCCTTATCCAGGCTTTTCTGTTTAATCTGCGCAAGACACATACAAAAGTGAAAGCTAGATAAAGGGCTGATATTTACATAGAGAAATTGGCAAAGAAAGAAACAAACTAGATTACCTCACTGATCCTCCTTGCCACATTTTCCTTATGATTCTTTCCTCTTTCATGAAATTCAATGCTCTTGAAGATTAAAAAAAAAAAGAAAATACAAAGGAAAACTACACATAATGTTCACAGCAAAGTAACAGTAAATAAAGATATGGAACATAACAAAATTGAATTACAATTGGCAGAAAAGATAATAATTCTAATGCAAATTGGTCCTTTTTATCAAATGATGCTAAGGAACTGAAACACATTATTTATTATTATGCTCTCTGACTAGGTTTCCTTTGGTGCTTAAAATAAACTATGATGACCGTATTAATAGAGAAATATACAAGGTACCCTTGATGACTAAGTTAGTGAATATGATTGTAAAGAGGACTCAAACAAGACATGAAGCCAAAGGAGGAGTGGAAAAAAAAATCTTAACTTCAAGAAACACCTCTCAACATAAAATGTCAAAACCGGCGAATCTCTAGAATTTGTACTGCTCTACTTGCCAAATTAGGTAAAAGACACAGAGAATAAACAATGATTCTTAGAACCTTATTCCTCCAAATTGCGAGAAAAGTAGATGTTAAAAAACTCCTCCTAAACTGTATACAAATACTATTACTATGTGGTAATGGTACAAAATGTAAAACTTCTATGCAGGGCAATTTGGCACTATCTGTCAAAATTAGGCTGCTGCAATAGAGAACAAAGAAGCTCCTTATATACTGATGATGAAAGAGCTCCAGCATATGGTGTCCAGTTTAAAAAAAAACAACTGTGATGCACGGCAGTGTAAACAGCACGCTACCTTCTATGCATGCTAGAATCAGAACCTGTATCTATATGCCTATAGAAACAATGGACGGAAAGACAAGAAAGTTTAAAAAGTGGTAACCTATGAGGAAAGATGGTAAATGGATGGATGGGGACAGAGTCAGTGAGTGAATGCTATTACCTATTTAACAGCCAGAATGCTCCATAAATTACAAATGTGTTGTTGTATGCAGTAAGAAATTTCTGGTAACTTTTCAGAATAAGTTTTGTCAGTCAATTCTTATCTAACACATTTGCTTATTATTCTAAAGTACTGCTGTGAATTCCTCTTTAAAGTGTGACTTCATAAAGCAAATATTCATCCTCTATTTTTCATATGTTCGTTTCCTAAAGTTGGTTATATTACACAAAGAATATTTAAGGCCTGTTCAAAACCAAATTAATTTTGTTTCTAAAGGTTATATCAATGTATATTAGCAATTCAAGAAGATGAAGAAAGACTATCCTAGAAGGAATTATTTACTCTAGATCGGTGGTCCTCAAACTTTTTGGCACCAGGGACCGTGGAAGACAGTTTTTCCCTGGGGTGGGTGGTGGGTGGTGTTGGTACAGGCGGTAATGTGAGCGATGGGGAGCGGCTGTAAATACAGATGAAGCTTCACTCGCTTGCCTGCCACTCACCTCCTGCTGTGCAGCCCGGTTCATAACAGGCCATGGACCAGTACCACTAGAGGCCTGGGGGTGGGGGACCCCTGCTCTAGATCATTCAAAAACACTGAATTGCTTGGATACTTCCAGGGAAGAGACTATCAGTGATTTGTGTAGCTTTTAAAATTTGTGGCTTTTTTTTTTTTGTAAGGATGGCTAAGTCAAACAAAATAGTCAAGAACTTTAGCAACTATTCAAAAAGACAAAAAAAAAGCAAGACAAAACTGAAAAGAAAAAAATCCTTAAACTCTTTGCAGATAATAGTAATAAATGTCTATCAAAGAAACATAACACTGTTAAAGATGGGGCTACTGTTCTTCTGTGCATCCCACTCTACCAAATAATAAGGATATGAATATACATTTAAAAGATACCCTACCGTTTATGTACTATGCACATAGAGTATGACATGCATGAGATGGGGAAAAAACCAAAAATCAATGGTGCTTTTTGTTTCATGTCTTAAAAGCTGAATTTGGACTAAGACATACAGTAATAATGTGCTTAAAGGTTCCTATTTTCATATTCCATGACAAAGGTAACAATGTTCTTTCAAATTTAAGCATTTAGAGATATAAAGCTCTGCATCAAACATATTTAACTATCTCTAGAACAGAAAACATACAAGAAAAAGTACAATAATGTCGCTTCTTTCTACATATTAAGGGCTTTCTGCTTTTACTTTTCTTTGTATACGACAACATTACAAACAGCACCATCATAACGTAGGTGTTTCATAAACATTAATGCGATTACCCACGCAATGTCCAGTTCCTTAATGTGACTGAAGGGCCACAGAGAAATAATTTGGCTTAGTACATAATCAAATTTGGGCTGATGAAAAAGAAGAAGGCTCACAGCTTTCCTACAAGGAATGAAAAGACAACAAAAATTGTTCGATGTTTTGAAAAATCAAGAGCAATGTATATGAAACTGTTTTGTAAGCTCTGAGTTTAGATAAAAAAAGGAACATTTCACATGAATACAATATTATGAGAATCTTTAATAGAGGAATTATCATACAGGCCTATTGTCCGCTATCCAGCACTTGCAGTAATCACAGAATTTCTTTGGTTGGGACTTCCAGTAGTCTGCCCTGGAAAAGGAAAAACAAGTTTAAGTTTATTTACAATTTAAAAAGGTAAATTTTTGCGTGATTTACAACTTCTTAAAGAAGCCGAAATATAAGCCTCTGCTACTGAATCTTGACTTGTTACACACAGCACCCTGCTTTATTATTTAGCTGACTGAAATCAGTCAACTGAAATTCTGTTGCCAGTAGAGTGGAAAAAGTCTGCAACGGATTTAAAACGCCCTTAAACAAAATAGCTTTTAAAAAAATGCCTCATTTGTTAATGTCATCAGTGTAAAGAAATAAGGAACATCTCGCAGAAGATTATCTATTCTTTCCATTCCTTTCTGGCATTTTTGGAGATTACTGTTAATTGAAACATGAAGAAACTCATAAAGTTCACTTTAAATTAAGTTATTTCTACCCAAAGAACAAAACATAAGACACCTCTGGTGGGAGGCCGTGGTTCCTCTGAGACTATCAGTTAATACAGTTTGTTCTTGAGCCTCATGGCAAGAGAGATTTAGAAAAGCCAAAGGATCTCTCGGCCGGCAAGACCAAAAAATAAAAATTAAATTCATAGGCTAACCAAGGCTGGCCGCTTCTAGTAGGCGGAGGAGGCAGCGGTGGCCGCAGCCCAACCCTACAATTTCACAATACCCCACGGTTCAAGCGCTACAGAAACCAGAAGGATGCTCTCGGCCCCCAACCGTGTAGGTGGCGGGAGCGCTCCGTCGCTTTGCGGCGGCCGTCCAACCTCCAGGGGCCGCCAGCCTCCCTCCTAGAGCCCGTGCTCCAGGCCCCCAGGGCGCTCTGCGGGGTAGCATCCCCACCCCGCACAGAAAACTGGCTCCGCCTGTCCGCTGCCGGCCCCGAGCGAGTTAAAGGAGCGTCCGTCACGCCCCCCGGCCGAGGGCGGGGGGAGAGGGGTGGTGGCGGAGCGAGAGACCCGGAGGGGGAAAGGGCCGCCCGGAGAAACAAGACCTCGTTGTTTAGAGCCGGAGACCCGACTCACATGACAGGACCAGCCGCTCCGCGGGTCGCTCCGGGCCCGGCTGAGGCTTGCGTTCCCCACGCGGGGCGAGTCGGAGCCCAGCTCACCGCGAGGCCCACAACAGCCTCCGAGGCCGGACACCTCCCTTCTTCCCCGGGACCAGTGTTCCACGGTTCCCAACTACGGGTGCCCAGACGACTCAATCCGCGTTCGAAATTTCCTCTCCTTCCCCTCCCCCTCCAGGGGCGGTACTCCCGGCTCCGGAGAGGTGGGGTTGCTATAAACGGGTTGAGGTCACCGAGAAGCAGCGAAAGCGCGACGGGACCTGAGCTGAGGGTCGGGAAGCTCAAGCCTCACGTCCCCGCGTCATCCCGCCTTCTCTCTTTTTCCCTGAGATCCAGAACCTCCACCCTTCTTCTAGGCTCGCTGGCTCGTGGCCGAGGAGCTCGCGCGCCGCCTCCGCCCCGAACGCAAACAGCTGTTCCCAGAGACGTCGCCGCCCTCAACTTTGCCAACTAGTCCGCACGCACTTTGACCAGCAGAGCAGCCCGGACCTGTAGGCTGGGGGCCTTTGGCGGAGTTAAAAAAAAAAAGAGGTGAAACAGCTGGTTTCAGAGCCGAGAGTCTTTTGGCTCGGCCTTGCCTCAGAACTTTCCTGAGGCGGCGGAGCGACCCAGCCCCGCCCCCGGACGCCCGCGCGCTCGGGTCGGGCGCGTTCCCTGGCTCGCGAGCGCGTGGGCAGCGGCGGTAGCGGCTCGGGTGGCGCAGAGGTGGCGGCGGCTGGAGTGGCGGTGGGCGGTGGATCTGGGGCAGCGGCGGCGTTTGCGCTTGTCAGGTGAGTCACCGCAGCTCTCTTTGCAGCACTTCCCATATGGTCTAGCGGTTAGGATTCCTGGTTTTCACCCAGGCGGCCCGGGTTCGACTCCCGGTATGGGAATGCTGTATTTCTTTTTAGAAATGGACAGGGGGGACTAACTCATTTTTATTTCCAGTGGCTCTGGCTCTTTTTTCCTGCCCCCTACCCCAGGTGATTTCGTGGGAAACGCGCGTTAGAGTAGTTGTTAGTGATGCCGTGAACTGGGCTGCGGCTTTGGGAGACACGAGTGCCGCGCCGGGCGGGCTGGAGGAGCGAGTGTACTCAGGGTTCCTCTGCTCCTGCCGGAGGCTGGCGGGGCTGAGCGGCGGGGAAGGAGTTTCACTTTCCCCGGGGCCGCCCTCCCGCCCCTCCGGCCCCCGGCCGTCCCTTTCCAAGCGCTCGGGAGGTGATGATTAACTCTGGCCTCGCCTTATCTGTCCCCAGTGCCCCCCTCGGGCCCACACCCTCCTCCTCGGCCGGCCCCTTCTGACGGTCCCAAGCGAAGCGGGGCGTGTTGCCCCCTGCCCTCGGCGCCCGGGAGCCCGCGCCCGGCTACCCTGCTTTATTATTTAGCTGACTGAAATCAGTCAACTGAAATTCTGTTGCCAGTAGAGTGGAAAAAGTCTGCAACGGATTTAAAACGCCCTTAAACAAAATAGCTTTTAAAAAAATGCCTCATTTGTTAATGTCATCAGTGTAAAGAAATAAGGAACATCTCGCAGAAGATTATCTATTCTTTCCATTCCTTTCTGGCATTTTTGGAGATTACTGTTAATTGAAACATGAAGAAACTCATAAAGTTCACTTTAAATTAAGTTATTTCTACCCAAAGAACAAAACATAAGACACCTCTGGTGGGAGGCCGTGGTTCCTCTGAGACTATCAGTTAATACAGTTTGTTCTTGAGCCTCATGGCAAGAGAGATTTAGAAAAGCCAAAGGATCTCTCGGCCGGCAAGACCAAAAAATAAAAATTAAATTCATAGGCTAACCAAGGCTGGCCGCTTCTAGTAGGCGGAGGAGGCAGCGGTGGCCGCAGCCCAACCCTACAATTTCACAATACCCCACGGTTCAAGCGCTACAGAAACCAGAAGGATGCTCTCGGCCCCCAACCGTGTAGGTGGCGGGAGCGCTCCGTCGCTTTGCGGCGGCCGTCCAACCTCCAGGGGCCGCCAGCCTCCCTCCTAGAGCCCGTGCTCCAGGCCCCCAGGGCGCTCTGCGGGGTAGCATCCCCACCCCGCACAGAAAACTGGCTCCGCCTGTCCGCTGCCGGCCCCGAGCGAGTTAAAGGAGCGTCCGTCACGCCCCCCGGCCGAGGGCGGGGGGAGAGGGGTGGTGGCGGAGCGAGAGACCCGGAGGGGGAAAGGGCCGCCCGGAGAAACAAGACCTCGTTGTTTAGAGCCGGAGACCCGACTCACATGACAGGCCCAGCCGCTCCGCGGGTCGCTCCGGGCCCGGCTGAGGCTTGCGTTCCCCACGCGGGGCGAGTCGGAGCCCAGCTCACCGCGAGGCCCACAACAGCCTCCGAGGCCGGACACCTCCCTTCTTCCCCGGGACCAGTGTTCCACGGTTCCCAACTACGGGTGCCCAGACGACTCAATCCGCGTTCGAAATTTCCTCTCCTTCCCCTCCCCCTCCAGGGGCGGTACTCCCGGCTCCGGAGAGGTGGGGTTGCTATAAACGGGTTGAGGTCACCGAGAAGCAGCGAAAGCGCGACGGGACCTGAGCTGAGGGTCGGGAAGCTCAAGCCTCACGTCCCCGCGTCATCCCGCCTTCTCTCTTTTTCCCTGAGATCCAGAACCTCCACCCTTCTTCTAGGCTCGCTGGCTCGTGGCCGAGGAGCTCGCGCGCCGCCTCCGCCCCGAACGCAAACAGCTGTTCCCAGAGACGTCGCCGCCCTCAACTTTGCCAACTAGTCCGCACGCACTTTGACCAGCAGAGCAGCCCGGACCTGTAGGCTGGGGGCCTTTGGCGGAGTTAAAAAAAAAAAGAGGTGAAACAGCTGGTTTCAGAGCCGAGAGTCTTTTGGCTCGGCCTTGCCTCAGAACTTTCCTGAGGCGGCGGAGCGACCCAGCCCCGCCCCCGGACGCCCGCGCGCTCGGGTCGGGCGCGTTCCCTGGCTCGCGAGCGCGTGGGCAGCGGCGGTAGCGGCTCGGGTGGCGCAGAGGTGGCGGCGGCTGGAGTGGCGGTGGGCGGTGGATCTGGGGCAGCGGCGGCGTTTGCGCTTGTCAGGTGAGTCACCGCAGCTCTCTTTGCAGCACTTCCCATATGGTCTAGCGGTTAGGATTCCTGGTTTTCACCCAGGCGGCCCGGGTTCGACTCCCGGTATGGGAATGCTGTATTTCTTTTTAGAAATGGACAGGGGGGACTAACTCATTTTTATTTCCAGTGGCTCTGGCTCTTTTTTCCTGCCCCCTACCCCAGGTGATTTCGTGGGAAACGCGCGTTAGAGTAGTTGTTAGTGATGCCGTGAACTGGGCTGCGGCTTTGGGAGACACGAGTGCCGCGCCGGGCGGGCTGGAGGAGCGAGTGTACTCAGGGTTCCTCTGCTCCTGCCGGAGGCTGGCGGGGCTGAGCGGCGGGGAAGGAGTTTCACTTTCCCCGGGGCCGCCCTCCCGCCCCTCCGGCCCCCGGCCGTCCCTTTCCAAGCGCTCGGGAGGTGATGATTAACTCTGGCCTCGCCTTATCTGTCCCCAGTGCCCCCCTCGGGCCCACACCCTCCTCCTCGGCCGGCCCCTTCTGACGGTCCCAAGCGAAGCGGGGCGTGTTGCCCCCTGCCCTCGGCGCCCGGGAGCCCGCGCCCGGCTTTGAGCCCCGTTGTCTCGGCCGGGTGTTGACTAGAAACACCCCCGACACAAAGCAGCCCCCTGGCGGAGGAGGGGGGGGGCGCGGGGAGGCGCCGAGGGCTGTCCGGAGATCCTCCGTGCCCGCGGGTGCGCTCTCCTGACCGCGCAGCTGCCCGCGGCAGCCGGATTGGCCGCGTGTCCACCCCAGGCTCCCGCTGCGCCCGAGCCCCGCCCCGAGGCCGGCCTGCGAGGTCATCCCAACTTGACATCGGGGGCGCCGGCCGTAGTTCTCAGAAAGTACCCCAGACTCCGGAGCCACAGACTTTTGAGTGTTTCTGCTCGGGAAGGCCTCTGGGGAAGGGCGTCCGTCCCGTTCTCCGCCCACGTCTGCCCCCCCCCCCAAAAAAACACACACACACACACACACGCTGTGGAGAAGAAAAATACCACTAGGATGAGATGTCTTTAAAGAAGAAATGTGACTTTCCAAAAGGGTCTAACGTTTTGAGCGCCGCGGATAGAAAATCCTGGGGTGGAGGTGGGGCTTGGAAGAGAGAAAATTGGCCGGAGGCTGGGGAGGGGATGTTATAACAAAGTTTCACTGTATTTTTAAATATAGAAGCCCTGTGTTTATTACAAAGAAGGGGCAGCTGTGTCAGCAGCATGTGAGCTGTAAATGAAACAAAAGCGTTATCTTAAATGCAAGCTGAAATTAGAAAATGGGGTGAGCTCTAATGTTTAGTCTATTGGGCCTCTGGGAACACATGAAGAAGGAAAAAGTGGTTCTTGTGGACGGGTGTCTGGTCAGTGCCATTACGCAGAGCAGAAGGATTAGTTGTTAGTATGTGCCTTCCCAAACTGTGTTTGATAGTTTTAACTGCACAGTGAATTTTGAAATAATCTGTTAATGTAGACAGTATGATTAAGGATGAATTACTTTCACATTGTAAATAAACTTCCACAACTAAAAATGTTTTAGATCATCTTCATTAGTTCAAATATTTGAACGTTTTCTCAACACCAAGCATCATCAGATAGTCTTGGAAGTTAACTGATGTTCAGGTTCTTCATGTTAGGAGGTTTTGGAGAGAATCCTGAATGGAGTCATATTTTGGCCCTTTTGATTGGCTGTATGACCTTGTGGTAGACCTTTCACCTTCTCTGTGCTCTGGGTTTAGAGCCATAAATTCTTGATAATACATACCACTCACAAACTTGAGAGTTAAAAGAATTGTTGAGCAATTCTTGTGTCGGTAATAAGAGTGGAAAAGTTTCATTTAAATAGAGGATTGTGTCATTGTTCAGAAACCATTTACTAAAGAATTAGGCCTGAGTGTGGAAGGAAGGAAAGATCCTTCTGCCTTAATTGCTTCCAGAAGAGCTTCAGTCTTGACCTCGCATTTTGTGACGACTTGGTATCAAATTGTGCTAAAATGGATGTGATTTTCAACTGAGCACCCGGTATAATTGCAAATAGCTTTATATATATTTGAGGGTATGCTGAGAGGAGTAGTTTGGTGACAATATATCTCTCCGAGACATAGACTTATATATTGTTGTGTACCAGGCACAGTTGGCTAGGGCAGCATCTGAGTTGCAGAATTCCTTCAAGAGCACATAGGTGAGAAGTCACTTCTACTCAGGGAAGAGGCCTAGAGACCAGACAAGGAAGGGAGAGTGTTTGCCCTGAACCTTGAAGAACGGGTTGGATTTCTCCTGGTGGGGAATGTGTATCAGAAAGCTGAGGTTGGGGCAACAAGTGTGAGGCTGGCTAGTAGCCTGGCTGGGTGGGAGCACACAGTGCCTGGAGGGAGAGCCATGGGGGTCAAGCTGGGATGGTAAAAAGGGAATTTTAACTGGATAAATTTTGACTAGGTAACAAGTTGTTTTATGGCATTTATGTCACTAGACTTTTTAAAACATTTTGCGTCTCTTTGAAGAAACTAAATATAGCATAATATGTGAAAAATTCTTTTTTTTATGAGTCAAACAGTATAGAAACATGTAGAATATTTTGTGCCCGTGGGTTTTATGTTTAGCAATTAGATATTAATTTTTAACCAATGGAATGGAGAAAATCAATTAACATTTAAAAGAATGAAATCTAGGTTTAGATTATGAGAATGATCTGCAGCTATATTCTTACTGGAAATAGTCTAAGACAGAGCTGCTAGTTACTGTCGGTGAAGCATACACCTTAAATTGGTCAGGACTAGGTGACAACTTTGTAAGGATTCATTCATATGCTTGTGCCTTGCTTCCAAAACACCACTGGTAGTCATGTTTTACGTGTTCTCTCTTGAGCCACAAAATAAAGTGATACTAGGCTTCCCTGGTGGCGCGGTGGTTGGGAGTCCGCCTGCCTATGCAGGGGGCGCGGGTTCGTGCCCCGGTCCGGGAGGATCCCACGTGCCGTGGAGCGGCTGCGCCCGTGGGGCATGGCCGCTGAGCCTGCGCGTCTGGAGCCTGTGCTCCGCGGCGGGAGAGGCCACAGCAGTGAGAGGCCCGCGTACCGCAAA
>NW_006796443.1:575707-620465 GCF_000442215.2 Lipotes vexillifer | reverse complement strand
GAGCCTGTGCTCCGCAAATGGGAGAGGCCACGACAGTGAGAGGCCCGCATAACGCAAGAAAAAAATAAAAAAAAATAAAAAAAAAAAAATAAAGTGATACTAAATGAGTGGTGTGGATTACCCAAATAGTCTCTTTACTATTACTATTAGGTGCAGCTAGAAGATGTACAACAGCTCAGTAAACGTTTGCATAGATGAACACCTGTACGTAAAGAAATATAAAGGTTAGGAAAATGACGACGGCATTTTAAAATCCAAAGACTTTACCGTGGTCTCTGAGGCTGACATTGTCTAGCCTCTGCTTGGGTCCTCAATGCCACCTCCTCCCTCCTCTCCCTTTTCATTGTACTTTAGCTGCCCTGGCTTCTTGCTTTTTGTTCCTTGAATGTGCCATACTTGTTCTTTTCTCAGTCTTCTGTCTTGCTGTTTCCACTGCCTGCAGTATTCCCCCTCCAGCTCTGCACATCTCACTCCTGTCAGCGTTACCTTATCAGAGAGGCCTTTCTGTCTGCTCTCACTAGAGACTCCCTTTCCTGGTTACTGTCTGGTTACTTTATGCTGCTTTATTTTCTTCTTTTGCTTATCTGAAATAAACATGTTTGTTCCTGTTTATTTCTTGTCTTATTCTACTAGAATATAAGTTCTGTGAGAGTAAGGGTACTGTGTAGTGAGATCACTCTTGTTCTATAAGAGTCGAACAGTAATGAAGAAGTTGGTACCGTCATAGGTTGCTGGGGAAAATGTAGAATGGTGCAGCCACTTTGGGAAGCTGTTTGGCAGTTCTCTCAAAATGTTAAACATAGAGTTGCCATGTGACCCTGCAGTTCTACTCCTATGTGTATACCCAAGACAGATTAAAACATGTCCATGCAAGAACTTGTACACAATTGTTTATAGCAGCATTCATAAGCAGAAAGTGACAGACAACCCTAATGTCTGTCAACTGAGGAATGAATGAATAGAATGCAGTGTACCCATACAATCAAATATTTTTTGGCAATAAAAAGGGATGAAGTACTGATATATACCACAGCATGGATCAATCTCAAGAACATGTGCTAAACAAAAGAAGCCAGGTTCAAAAGACCACATTTTTTATGAGTCCATTTATATGAAATGCCCAGAATAGACAAATCTGTAGAGAAAGAGGATGGATTATGGTTGCCTAGGATTGGCCGGGGTGGGGGAGGACGACACGGGGGATGGGAAGTGATTGCTAATGTAGGTACAAGGTTTCTTTTTAGGGTGATTAAAGTGTCCTAAAATTACATTATGATGATTGTTGCACAGCTCTAAATATACTAAAAAACATTGAGTTCTACTGTTTGTGTGGGTGAACTTCATGGTATGTAAATTATATCTCAGCAAAACTGTTAAAAAAAGATCAAGGCAATCAAAAGATATAGAATATTTTGTCTACATTTTACGTTTATCATTTGGATATTAAATATTTAAAAATAATAATGGAATGATTTAACACTGCAACTCTAGCTCCCAGATAGTCCAGGAATGTAGCAAGAGCTCAGTAAATAACAGACGAAGGAGGTTGAAGTATACAGATAATTATGATACAGTGCATAGTGTGATAAATGCTTAGAGGAGACTAAGCCAAGGGTTACAAGGGTTTGAAGTCTCTAAAATGTCACATCTGGGCTTGTGTGAAGAGAATGGGGAAAGACCTCTAGGAGGCAGCATTTGAGATTGGCTTGGAAGGCTGCTTATGCTTTGCTGGTGATGATTGAGCGGGAGACAAGGCTATAAGAAGGAAGCAAGCAGGAACAGAGGTCCCTAAACAGTTGCTAGCACATTTTGGCTGAGCTGAGAGTACAAAGAGTATAGGAATGGACCAGTAGTAGTAGTAGTAGTAGTATAGTAGTATAGGGTAAGAGTGCAAGAATAGGCTATGGTCTGTAGCAGACAATGTCGGTGCTGGCAGATCTCCTCTGATGTCTTTTAAACATCCCTCCCAACCCCTAGTGTGCTTCCGATGGCTCATACTTGGGAAGAGTTGTGTCCCTTACTGGCAGAGAGCTGGAAGTACCTGGGGGTTTATCCCCCTTCCCCTAATAGCTCTCAACCGGAGACTGTCCTGTCAAGAGAATATCTTTGGAGCAGGGACTTTGACTTTTCCCCCGTTCTGTATCATCAGCACTTGGGGCAGTGCTTGGCAGTTGTTGAGCATTCAGAAAATATTTGGATGAATGAATGAATGATAACCAGGAAGTTGCAAGGTATATTCAGAGTGAAGTTTATTTCCTAAATCCCCTTGACTCTTGCAGAGCACTTAGGAGATTTTGGAAAGTTCTGATTGTGAAGGTCCTTGAATTTTGGAGTAAGGAGTTTACTTAGCTAAAAGAAGGAATTTCTGGTAATATGATAAGTGTTTTAATGAAATTAATTTGGCAGTAGTGTGCAGGATGAACTGGGGGATGGAAGGGTTGTGTATGTGGTGTCCACACTGACCAAGGTTGGGAGGTCTTCTGCAGTACAGTAATAATCTAACAACTCTCCTTGCCTCTAGTGTCTCCCTAAATAGGGTGGTGGCAAAAGAATATAAAGGATTAAATAGAAGAGGTGCGTTGAAGGAAAAATTTAAGATGTCAGGAGTATAAATACTCCTCAAAGAAATAGGGAAGTTAGGAAGCATAGACTTTTTTGGGAAAGGACAGACAATTTTTGCGATTGTTGGCCAGACAGTAAATTATTATTGCCCACCAGTGTGTGTGTGTGTGTGTGTGTGTGTGTGTGTGTGTGTGTGTGTGTCTGTCTGTCTGTCTGTCTTTTTGATCACTGAAATTGTACCTTGAATTCAGAGACAAAATTAAGACTGTGAGACTGCCACCCTGTGGACAGTATAACTTAGAACTGAAATCCTCAAAAATTATAATAAAACTTGATCCACTTGAAATTAACTATTATAGAACTGATTATCGTTCTTCCATATTGGTATATGTGGTTATGCTCATTAAATAGAAAGTTGAAATTAGTTTTTTTTCTGAACTTTTTCTGGGGCTTTTAAATAAACGGAATTTAAATGAAATCAGTAGCTTTAAAATGTGGGAATGCCTTTTAGATAGTATACTTCTTTCTCTAGAAATTTCATATCAAAGAGTGTGTTTTTTAAAACATGGTGGGATGTATGCCTGTTGTAAGGTGGTACTTTTTTCTTGTCTTTTTTATCCTATTTTATACATATGTCCTTGAGAGTTATATTTCTTGAAAAATATGTGAGGACTTCCCTGGTGGCACAGTGGTTAAGAATCGCCAGCCAATGCAGGAGACATGGGTTCGAGCCCTGGTCCTGGAAGATCCCACGTGCTGTGGAGCAACTAAGCCCGTGCACCACAACTACTGAGCCTGTGCTCTAGAGCCCGCGAGCCACAACTACTGAGCCCACATGCCGCAACTACTGAAGCCCGCGGCCCTAGAGCTTGTGCTCCACAACAAGAGAAGCCACCGCAATGAGAAGCCCATGCACCGCAACAAAGAGTAGCTCCCACTCACCGTAACTAGAGAAAGCCCGTGCGCAGCAACGAAGATGCAACGCAGCCAAAAAAAATAAAAAATAAATAATAAAAACACTTGTTTTGAAGAAAATGGATATTTAAAAAAGAGAAAAATATGTGAAAGTGTACCCCATCATTTTTTTCCTCCTAAGTGAAAGTGGCTTTCCCTTCCCATTTTTATAGAGTAGGATTTTATTGTTAGAAATTCGCCATGCTTTGAAGAATTGCCTTCATTGTATTTTTGTAAATAACTTGGCTTTTATTATAGGTTATTTATTTAGAAGGGCAGTCTGCTCACAAATTAAACTGGTAAACTAGTTTGAATCAAAATGAAACGGTGGGTGTGAAAAAATTGTTTGCTCTCTGCAACTCAGGAAATGGTTCTGTCTAGAACTCTGCGGAATAAAACTTTCCCAGCAGATGAGCTGCTTACAGCCTAATGTTGTAAATGGCTTACACGCTTGTTTTCCCTGAGGAGTCTGGAGGGGTGGGGTCGCCATTTAGCACTGGAAGTTTGTGTTAGCGGTAAAGCAGAAGTGGGCTGAAGCCCCATTCTGAGATCACAGTCATGCATCCTTTCTGAATGTGATATCCAGGATGAGGAAGAGAACGAATGACGCATCTACTGAACCCCTACCCCCTTCACTTTAGGGACCTTATGTTTTGGTCATGGAGAGATTTTCAAATATAACGTTAATGGTTTAAAATATTCAAATATTTCTGAGTTATTTTTCTCAATAGTGTAGCATGACAAACATGATAATAGACTTTCAATATTAGGTTTTGCTTAACCTTTTCAAAGTAAATAGATGAGATTGTGACTCTTCTGAACTATTTTTTCCTACATTTATATCTTATATTCCACAGTTGATGTATACTGTGTGATTTGAAGTAGACTATTAATGGTGAAAATGCAAATGCTTATCTAGGTCTGCAAGGTACATTGCCATATAAAAAACAGTATTATTTAGGTACAGTTTAAGGAGAGTAACTTTCAAAACACTTCATGGTCTATTTGCTCCTTTCCGAAGTATTGGGACAAAGAGCCAGTAAAATTAGAGGTATATTTCTGTTTTCTAACCTTCTTTAATGGTTTAATTATCATATCATTTTTAAAACTATGGAATTGAACTTATATACAGACATTTTTAGCTTAATATTTAGCCTACACTTAAACTTTGTTATCATGTGGTATCTGCCTTTTTAATGCTAGAATGGTGATTCTTTTAGGATTAATGGTAGTGTTCCCTTTTACTTTCTAAGCATGGGTTCATTTTCATAACTAAGTATAAAACATTTTGTTCTTTGAAAAATAGTTCCAGCATAGATGACTTGAATTTTGATAATAACAATAACAGCTGTCTCATGAGTTTTGTGTGTCTGTTGGGTGTGTGTTTACAAATCTTAATAGGTCTTTTATTTTAGAATGCAAACTATTCACTATTAAATAAATACCTTTGATTTGAACCTTTTTTTTTTTTTTTGCTTTATTTTAGATGTCTAGGGAGGTACTTAGCCTAGTGACTTCTAGATCCAGAGGGTCTTCTAGATAGTCTTAAATATTGTAGTTTAATCTTTTAATTTAAAGTTTCTTTTGGGTTCAAAATCCCAAGATCAGGATACATTTCTGATTTAGGATGTGTTGATATATTGCTTTGTGTGAAGCTTTTTATCTGTTTCCAGATTTAATTAAACACCTAATTCAAGTTTTCAAGGTTGTAATGGGATTTGTTTTGCCCCATCTGTGCTTATCACTGATACCTTCCTATGCCAAGGGACCCAATGACCCTATTACCTGGGAAGGATGGGGCCCTGCCACTGAGTCATCCCCTGAGTAGGGCAGGCACTGACCCAGTCACAGAGCTGAAGTGGAAAGGAAGAGTATGATGGGAAGGGCCTGTCCCAGAAAACAGGTGGCAGGTAGGGGGAGGGGAAGCATCCTGATGGAAGGCCGAACATAGGCTTAAGGAATTCAAAACTTCATGCAGGCAGTTGGCATCAGGAAATTTCAGATATGAGTGGGAATGCCTTTGCATTATTTCTTCTCCCTGTTTTTTTTGCCCTTTCACATGAACCACAATTGTTTTTTAATTAACTGATTTATTTTTTTGGCTGCGTTAGGTCTTCGTTGCCGTGCGTGGGCTTTCTCTAGTTGTGGCAAGCGGGGGCTACTCTTTGTTGCGGTGCAGGGCTCCTCATTGCAGTGGCTTCTCTTGTTGCGGAGCACGGGCTCTAGGCATGCGGGCTTCAGTAGTTGCAGCACGCGAGCTCAGTAGTTGTGGCTCGTGGGCTCTAGAGCGCAGGCTCAGTAGTTGTGGCGCACAGGCTTAGTTTCTCCGCGACATGTGGGATCTTCCCGGACGAGGGATCGAACCCATGTCCCCTGCATTGACAGGTGGATTCTTAACCACTGCGCCACCAGGGAATCCCTGAACCACAATTTTATTGTCCCTTAAATCCTGCTTTGAAAGACTTTTCTTCTTTTCTATTTTCAATACCTTCTAGAATTGTCTTTTGCTAGTTCATGGAGCATACTTTAAGAGGGCTTTTTACAAGTTTGTAGGAAAAAGAAGGCACATAAAGTTTATATAAAAGTAAATCTGCCACCTCACACTCATTAGGATAGCTACTATCAAAAAAACCCAAAAAACAAAAAACCAAATAACAAGAGTTGGTGAGGATTTGAGGAAATTAGAGCCCTTGTGTTCGATTCATAGGAATGTAAAATGGTACAACCACTATGGAAAACAGTTCGGTGGTTCTTTGGAAAATTAGAAATAGAATTACCAAATGATCCAGCAATTCTATCTCTAGCTATATACGCCAAAGAATTAAAAGCAGTCTCAAAGAGATGCTGTACACCCATGTTCTTAATAGCATTATTTACAGTAGTGAAAAGGTGGAAGTAACCTAAGTGTCCATAAGTGGATAAATGGATAAACAAAATGTGGCATAGACTTACATGGGAATATTTTTCAGCCTTAAAGAGGAGGGAAATTCCGACACGTGCTACAGCATGAATGAACTTGGAGAACATTATGCTAAGTGAAATAAACCAGTCACAAAAAGACAAATACTGCCATGATTCCACTTACATGTGGTAACTAGAGTAGTCAGAATCATAGAGACAGCAGTAGAATGTTGATTGCCAGGGGCTGGGGAGAGGAGGAATAGGGAGTCGTTTAATGGATAGAGTTTCAGTTTTGCAAGATAAAATGAATTCTGGAGATTGGTTGCAAAACAATATGAATGTACTTGTTACTACTAAACTGTACACTTCAATGGTTAATTTTACCATAATTTTTTAAAAAGGAAAATTTGAATTTGCATATGCAAATTGTAAGAGAGTAAAAAGCATCTGTAAGGAGATTGAAGTTACTTGATTTGGTCAATATTTAGATGCTTGGGATGTAACAACGAAAAAATCAGACAAGATCCTCATGAAGCCTACCTCTTAGTGGGAAAGATAGACATTGATTGAACAAGTAAAAAGTGTGTTTGAGTGTTACATACAGAACAGGGAGACAACTAACGAGTAGGTGGAAAGGCGGCTGTAGTGAAAAGGCTTCCCTAAGGAAATGACATTGAAGTGGGATTTGAAGGATGGGTAAGCACTGGCTAGGAGAGAGGGATGGAAAGTGATGGGAGGCTGAGGGAGTAGCATCATGCAAATGCTCCAAAGCAGGAAAGAAAGGGTATTATGCTCTGGGAAATGGAAGAAGGTGCTGAGGGCTTAATGTGAAATGTGATGGGAGATGAGGATGGCAAGTATCAGACCATATAAGGCATTGTAGGTCATGTTAAGGGTTTTGAGATTTACCTTAAACAGAGTGGTTAGACATTGCTGTGTTTCAAGCCAGGGAGTATGGAGGTGAAATGGAGTGGAAGTAAGAAAAAAAAAAATGTGTCTTTTTATACAGTGTACCCTTTAAATGTAAATTACCTCCTTAATCTGGTGCTTGAAAGTCAGAAGGAAAAGTGGTTGAGTTATGTGTATTCAGATGATATATTGGTTGCCAGTGTGGCCTGTTAATGTGGTAAGATGTACTTAAAGGGTGAATTTAAGGGAATTGTTAAGGGTAATTGAGTAGAGGCGATTTTTACCTTTATATTCTGACTTGTTAGTTGAAACCGTAGAAATGGATGAGTTTGCCAAAGGGAGAGTCTGGAGTGAAAAGAGGCTTTTCAACGGAACCTTTAGGACATCCAGTGTTCAGTCATGAGATAGAGGAAGTGGGGCAGAGAAAGCTGAGGAAGAGTAGTGCAGCATTGGGGGAAAACCAGGAATGAGACTTACGAGTCTAACAAAACAAGCTCTGAAAGCGTTAATTGGGTTTAGCCCAGTGTGGTCATTGACCTTAGTTAGAACAGATTTAGTGGCATAGTACAGGCAGGATTAGATTAGATAGATGAGAATGAGTCAAAGAATGGGTGGGAAATGAAGAAATGGAGTATAGACAAATCTTTGAGGAAGGTTGGCTGTGAAGGGAGTGAGAAAGGATGGTAGAAGGGATTGAGGTGTATGTGACAGTTGGGATGTCAAATAACGGAAGTTTTTTTTTTTTAAAGAAAAGCTTGAATTAAAATAAAAATCTTCTTTAGATCTGTGAAATATTTGAAAAGTGTATTACACACGTTGCTGATTCCCTAAATAGGATCTACTGAATACAGATGTGAACCCATTGACTTAATCTAGATATGGTATTGTGGGACTGTGTACATACAGGTGCAATCAGACCTGCCTGGTGAGGTACAAAGGTCTGTTTGTCACTATACTAATTTCTGGTCATCTGGGCAGTAAATATTGCAGAATCCTGGGTTCACTTAAGACCAACTTTGAGTCTTTGGTGTAGGACTCAGAAGTGTGTGTGTGTGTGTGTGTGTGTGTGTGTGTGTGTGTGTCTTTAGATGATTCTTATGCATCTGTTCTGTGGACTGTCTTTGGAGAATCATCCCAAGAATGTTTTACTTTGAAGTCTTCTGAATCCTTTTTTTTTAAAAAAACATTTGTTTGTTTATTTTGACTGCACCGGGTCTTAGTTGAGGCATGCAGGATCTTAGTTGCGGCATGCCTGTGGGATCTAGCTCCCTGACCAGGGATCGAACCAGATCCCCTGCATTGGGAAGGTGAAGTCTTACCCACTGGACCACCAGGGAAGTCCCTGAATGCTTTTTAATAGCTCTATCGTGAGGATTAAGTGAGGTATGTATGTCAAGCACTTAGCAAGGAAAGATTTTCATAATTTTGTCTGCCTGTATGATTGGAGTAGTGGTAAAGTGTTTTTGTTTTTTAGCATGAACCTAGCTTGATCTTTTTTCCTGACTGTAAGGGTAATACACCCCCGCCCCCCCCCCCCGCCCCCACCGTAAGTCCTTCTTTAGCTACTTTTCATACTTCTTCCCTCCTCCCTGCCCTCGAAGGGCCATGGTGCTTCCTCCTATTGCCTTGCCTTTGTTCACTCCTGCAACTTTCTCTGCTGATAGTACTCTGCCCCAGCCTTTTACATGACTGCCACCTTATCATTCAGGTCTCAAAGCAGCTGTCATGTTTTCTGAGAGGCCTTCCCTTATCTAAAGTAAGTTTTCTTGGTCACCCTTTGTCACTTTGTTGATTTCCTTCATATGTGGGCAGGGACTATGTTCGAATTGTTTACTTGAGTCCACAGGTAAACTGACTATATCCTGAGTCTACAGAAGAGTGCCAGGCACATAGAAGCTACTTAAATACCAAATATCACAGACGAATAATACAAATCATAAAAATTTTACTAACCGGCACAAGTACTGTTAGCTTTCAGTTGATCATTACTTCACATACTGAAATGTGGACCATACATGTATAAATGTCAATTGTGCAGTGATACATACTGTTTTCTGACTTGCATATTTCATGTAAATATATTGTGGAGATTTTTTTTTTGGTACACTGTTTTATATAGATAATCATTCTTAACAGCTGAATAATATGGTACGCTCCATATAATGAGATATGGTTTCTGTAACACCTAATTTATTTAACAGTTTGTTTTCAATTTTTTACTGTTTCGAACGATGGTACTGAATTTCTCTCTGTATCTTTGTATATGTTATTTGTTTTGTTAGAATAAATTAATGAGACTGAAAAGGGACATAAAGACCTTTTGGGACTTCCCTGGTGGTCCAGTAGTTAAGAATCCACCTTCCAGTGCATGGGATGAAGGTTTGAGCCTTGGTCATGGAACTAAGATCTCACATGCCGCAGGGCAACTAAGCCCTCACACCATAGCTAGTGAGCCTGAGTGCTGCAACTACAGAGCCCGTGCTGTCTGGAGCCTGTGTGCCACAACTAGAGAGAAGCCCAAGTGCTGCAGTGAAGAGCCCACGCGCCGTAACAAAAGATCCCGCGTGCCGCAACTAAGACTGGACACAGCCAATAAATAAATCTTTAAAAATATAAATTAAATGGGTTAAAAAAAAGACCTTTTGGTTGTGAAATTGCCTCTGGAATGCTATTCTTATACTCTCAAAAATAGAGTATGAGACCATTTATTTCCCCATAGCCTCTCTAATCATTTTACTTTTTGCTAATAGGTGAAAAATGGTATTGTTTCTCTGCTCTGAGGTTGTGAGAATGAACATCTCTTGTATTTGGCCACATTTTGTGAAGTGCCTCTTCATGCCCAATGCCCATTTGTCTAATAAGAGTGTTTTTTTTTCCCCAGGAAAAATCATTTAATATTCATTTGCCAAGCACAGGGTATATTCAATTTGTGGGTTAACACTTAAAAAATACAGACAAGAGGCAGAAAATATTGATTACTGACAACATTTACCATATAAGCAATGACTGTCAAATTTAAAGAGCAAACACATTTTCCAGGAAAAATCATTTAATATTCATTTGCCAAGCACAGGGTATATTCAATTTGTGGGTTAACACTTAAAAAATACAGACAAGAGGCAGAAAATATTGATTTTAAAAGAAGAAAAGGGGGAGGACATTTAAAAATCCATTTAAAATTAAAACTTTTCACAGAATCTTTAAAGTGGATCTAATAAATCTTGTGTCTCAGTATAAGAAACAGGCTTAATAAGAGTGTTTGATTCAATTAATAATAGTGTTTTCTTTCCTCCACATTTTATTACGAAAGTTTTTAAAGATGTAGCAAAGTTGAAATTTTATAATGAACACTCATACATCCACTATCTAGATTTTATCATTAACATTTTATAATATTTGCTTTACCATACTTTTATCCTTCTATCTAAAGTAAATTGCAGGGACGTCCCTGGTGGTCCAGTGGGTAAGACTCCATGCTCCCAGTGCTGGGGGCCTGGGTTCGGTACCTGGTTGGGGAACTAGATCCTGTATGCATGCTGCAACTGAGAGTCTGCAGGCTGCAACTAAGGCCGGGAGCAGCCAAAATTAATTAATTAAAAAAAAAAGTAAATTGCAGGCATTAGCACATTTCCATCTAAATACTTTAGCATGCTTATCACTGACTATAGTTTCAATATCTGTTTACTTTTTTTCCTTTTGAGGTACAATTTTTGTAAAATTAAATCCATGAATCTTTTTAGTTTAAACATTTTATTTCAATTTAAAACAATTGGATGTTCATTAGTCAACCTTTGAAGAGGACAAGGCTGTTTTCTTTGAGAATGAGCTCACTGTTGCATTTCTATATTGTATTGCCTTTCTTATGTATTGCCTTTCTTATTGGCTAAGATTTCTAGTTGGTTTTTTAAATGGAGCAAGAACTTTAGTTTTTGTAAAGCATTTGTTGAGTTTCAACAAATGTTTTTGCCTGGGTAAGCCAAACCTAAGACTAGGTTGAGTGGCTTGAGGTGGTGGGTTTTCAGGGAGGGAAATAGACTAAAGAACTTGCTGATTGTGTATCTTGAGTAAGAGACAGACGTTGTATTAGTTTTCGATTTATGAATTACAAATTACCACAACTTAGTTATAGCAACGCAAATTTATTATCTCAGTTTCCACCCATTTATTATCACAGGAGTGATAATAAATTGTTTCTTTTTTCTTTTTTTTTTTAAAAATTGTCACATGTTCCCCCTAGTTTATCCTTTGCCTTACCTTTGGTTATGGTGCTTTTAGATTTTTATGTAGTCAAATGTCATTCTTTTCCATATCTTTTTTTTCTGCTGTTTGTGTCATACATGGAAAGACATTCCTTACCGAATAGTATATAAATGCTTATATTTTTCCTGGTCCTTTTTTTTTTTTTTTTACATTTAAATCTAATTGGAATAATGTGATATAGGTTTTGTTTTTCTTTTAATGATTAGAAGTGGTTTGAAATTGTTAGCTAATACTGTCTAATGAACCCTCTTCCATTCTGTGGGTTTTTTTTTCCCCCAGACAAAATAGGATTTAATGTTTTTGTTGATGCCATTTTTATTATAACCTAAGTTTGTATAGTATCAGATTTCTTTCTTTAGTAGTATCAGATCTCTTTTTTAAAAGAATTATTAAAGTATAGTTGATTTACAGTGTTGTGTTAACTTCTGCTCTACAGTGAAGTGACTCAGTGATACACATGCATTCTTTTTTATAGTATTTTCCATTATGGTTTATCCCAGGATATTGAATATAGTTCCCTGTGCTATCCAGTAGGACCTTGTTACTTATCCATTCTATAATAATAGTTTGCATTTTTTTTTTAAAGAATTCCTCACTTTTCTTATTTTCTTTCAGATGAACTTTAGCAGAGTCTTGAAGGATGGGGTGAAAGGATGGTGGGGAAACAACAGCAAGAGCCAAGGCAGAGAGATCAGTAAATCCTGGGGACTTGTTTCTCTAATTTGTAACTGTCTGAATTCTTAATCTGTGTAACAGATGACACATGCTTATTTTAGTATCCTTAAATTTGGGAGATGTCTCTGGGGTGGTTCAAACTAAATTCTAAAGTTCAAAACGTTTTATGAGGTTTTAAAAGTTTGGGATGTTATAGAAAGGGCATAGGATTCTAGGGTGAGAATGGTTTTAAATCCCTGTTTTAAATGAGCAGGTCATAAATTTTGAGCAACTATATGTATCACCTATGCTGTTATTTTTCATGATTCTGTGGGTGGACTGGCTGCTTCTTCAGAGCTGACTCAGCTAGGGCTGGATGCATGATGTAGGGTGGCTTCACTTACATGGCTGGGACCTCTCTGTGTGGCTCTCCTACTCTGTGATGGCAGAAGGGATCCCTAGCAGCAAGAGAGGGTAAGCCTCTGTGTGCCTCAGCTTTTCAAGCCTCTGCTTGTGTTTTATTTATTATTAATCCATTGGCCAAAGGAAATCACTTGCCCAGTTCTTCACTTAAGGGATGGAGAAGTAGACTCCGCCTCTTAATGGGAGAAGAGGCAAAGTCAGTCATGTTTCACACAGAGAATTTTAAACAAATTAGTAGCTATTACTGCAGCAATTTAGCACAGGAGGTAAAGGCCTTAGCTACCGGGATATCTAACATAAAAGGCAGTGAGAACAGGCTGTGCAAGACCTGGGGGGAGGAATGCTTGATGTGTTCATGGGATAGCAGGGAGATACCAGTGTGACTAGAAGAGGGGGAGCAAGCGGGAAGTAGGAAGAGATAAAATCACAGAGGCTGGGGCAGGGTACGATCTTGCAGTCCTGAACAGTTACGAAGACTTTTTTTGTGTGTGAAAAGAGGCACTATGGGAGGGTTTTGAAGCTGGAGAGTGATATGATCTGACATATCTTTTTAAATGGATTACTTCTGATTGCTGCTTTGAGAGTAGACTGTAGAGAGAGAAGCAGCAGTCAGAAGTAATCCGTTTAAAAAGATAGGTCAGGCTGCTTGGACTACCACAGTGATTGATGCAGGTAAGAGATATCAGTAACAATGAAGTTGAGTGTTGTTAGGGTTCTATATATATACTGAACATTGAACCAACAGGATTTCCTGACAGATTGGGTGTAGGTATATGACAGTCAAGAAAGCCAAGGTTTCTGGTCTGAGCAGCTAGAAGTATTGAATAGCCACCAAGATGACTGGAGAAAACTGTGGGTGGTAGGGTACTTTTTGAAGGGAACATCAGGAATTCAGGTTTGGATATGTTAAGTTTGCCAATCAGACATTGGAATGGAGTTTGATAGAGTTTGTGGTACAGGAGCGAGACCTGGAGATAGAAATTTGAGAACATTAAAATACTTAGAGCATCATATATGTCCAAGAAGTATTTCATAAAATAAATAAATCTAAAATACTTTAAAATTTTCAAGTTTCATCTGTACCAGTGGTATGGTTTCAAGTATGGGAGAAGAGCAGCAGAGCAGTTTGGCTGTAGCTAAAATGTGTCCTTTGTGATGAGAGTAAATTATGAGTTCAAAAAGTCATTAATTGGGCTTCCCTGGGTGCGCAGTGCTTGAGAGTCCGCCTGCCGATGCAGGGGACGCGGGTTCGTGCCCCGGTCCGGGAAGATCCCACGTGCCGCGGAGCGGCTGGGCCCGTGAGCCATGGCCGCTGAGCCTGCGCGTCCGGAGCCTGTGCTCCGCAGCGGGAGAGGCCACAACAGTGAGAGGCCCGCGTACCGCAAAAAAAAAAAAAAGTCATTAATTGTCTGAATGGTGTTGTGAAACATGAATAAATAAAGCCTGTAGTCTAAATATTTTATTTGAATATTCCTCTTTACTGAAATGTTTACCAACTTGTTTCTAATTTGAGAAGTTTATTGACAGGATGCTATATAAGTAAAAGCCTGAAAAGGACAGAAGACGAAAGTTGAAAGAAAGGGCCTCTGATTAGGATAATCAGTCCTAATCTATTGGGGAGTCTCCTCCTTTGTTCTGTCTCTAATTTTATTTGTAGACTTAACATAATGCGATGTTCAGGTGTAAGCACTGGGACTAATCCAGAAGCTGTTCTCTCTTAACAAATGCAGAGCTTTGCTGCTGTGGGCTTGACCATTAAACAGGGCTGCCAGACCCAGCCTAACCAACCTATTCATCGGAATTGGACTGTTCAGGAAAGTGAGAAAGGGCCCTCACTTTTTGTGTAATTTAGACTTGCAGAAATGACCTGGGAATGGCATGGACTGTGTGGAAGAGAAAAAAGCAGATTTATGATTGAGACAGTATTTAGTTGAACCTCCAAATGTTTTCATTCAGCAAATATTTATTAAACACTGTTGTGGGTCAGGAATGCTATCCGGCTGAAATAAATGACCAATGAGACATGTAAATAAATGATGAAAAAACAAAAAAGAGTGTCTTCACCAGATATTCCAGCAGAGTAAGCAAGAGGAATTATAAAGGAAATCAGTTCACCTTTAGGTCCCTGAAAGCTAGAGTGCTTTGCATATTTTAGCAGTGTATAAATGTATGTATGAATGGATAAACAATGTGATTTGTTTATCTATTAGATCACTTACAAAATACTGTGGGAGCACAAAGGAGGAAGTGACCAGTTCTTCCTTCTAATGGTGAAAGAGGGATTCCCCAGGTGGGGAATGCCAGCAAATGTGGAGTGAGAAAGCGTGACATGCTCTCAATTAATAAGGTGAATCATAGGGTGAATGTTGGGAGGTGGCATGGCCACAGGTGAGGCTGTAATATGGTAGACCAAAGTCAAGATGCAAAAATATCTTGTATTGGAATTTACTCTGTGGGTGCTGGTAGGCCATTGAAGTGTTTTTTTTTTTGTTTTTTTTTAATAAGAATATTAGGAGGTAGAATTTATGAGAAATTCCTTTAGGAGGACTTCATTCTTTTTTTTTTTTTTTTGGCCGTGCCACATGGCTTACGGGATCTTAGTTACCCTGACCAGGGATTGAACCTGGGGCCCCAGCAGTAAGAGCGCCGAGTCCTAACCACTGGACCACCAGGGAATTCCCGGAAAGACTTCACTCTTGAATTGGAAAATCAAATGTTGATAGAATTTTTAAAGTTATAAACATATACACTGAAAGTGAGCACAGCTAGTAAGTCATATAATTTATGGTAGAATCTGTTTTATCCCTTTCAGATAATATATGTGATCTTAGTGCAGGTAAGACCTACACTAGGTAATCAAACTACACCAGGTGATCAAAATATGCAGGATGGCATTGGTTTGTTTTTGAAAGAGAAGGAAATGTATTTTTGCTTTATGAAATTATTGAAAACCTTTTTCTTAAAGATTCTGGCATTTAACTTACTTTGAAATGATTTTAGGCTCATGGAAGAATTGCATTAATAGTACAGAGAGTTCCTGTATATTTTTCATCCATCTTCCACTCATGTTAACATCTTATATAGTCACAGTACAATGATGAAAACTAAGAAATTAACATTGGTATAATACCATTAGTTAAACTGTAGTAGGATTTTTTTTTTTCCCCGCGGTACGCGGGCCTCTCACTGTTGTGGCCTCTCCCGCTGCGGAGCACAGGCTCCGATCGATCGCGCAGGCTCAGCGGCCATGGCTCACGGGCCCAGCCGCTCTGCGGCATGTGGGATCTTCCCGGACCAGGACACGAACCCGTGTCCCCTGCATCGACAGGCGGACTCTCAACCACTGCGCCACCAGGGAAGACCTGTAGTAAGATTTTTATAGTTTTTCCACTAATGCCCTTTTTCTGTTCCAAGATCCACCAAGGATACACAAATTGCACTTAGTTGTCATATCTCCTTTCAAATCTGTGGTGGTTCCTTGTCCTTTTTGACCTTGACACTTGGAAGAGTACTGGTCAGGTATTGTGTAGAATGTGCCTCAATTTGATTTTGTCTGATATTTTCTAATGATTAGGGACTGGAGTAATGATTTTTTGGGCTACTGGAGTTAAAAACAATTTTTGTTTTATTTTTTAACTTAATCATAAAGTAAAATTGATTCCTTTATTTGCTGTACAATTCTATGAACTTTAATACAAGTTTAAATTTGTGTAGCCACCAGCAAAATCAGGATATAGAACAATTCCATCACCTTCATGCTCTGTCCCTATAGTCAGTCCCACCATCCCCCCAATCCATCCCCTACAACCACTGCTCTGTTCATCATTACGGTTTTGTCTCTTCGAGAATGTCATGTAAATGGAATCGTATAGTATGTAACCTTTTGACACTGGCTTCTTCTTTCACTCAACATAATGCTTTTAAGAGTTGTCCAAGTTGTATTTATCAATAGTTAATTTCATTTTATTGCTGAGTATGGATGTAGTATTAGTATGTTTGTGTATTCCCCCTTTTTGGATAGGTATTTGAGAACACATTATGTGTCCTGGCACTATAATAAGCAATTTAAGTCAATTTTTTGTGGATTTTCAGGGCTAGTTGCTAACGTTAGTTTCTTCATTTCTCTATTTTGACCAGCAATGTAATTAAGAGAAATTGAAGTTCTTGTTTCTTTAACATATCCTAAAATTCCCCTACTTTTCTGTTTATATGTTCTTTTTATTAAAGAGCAAAAGTAATAGCAAGGTGAATTTTTTTCATGTTGCTGGGTTTTAATCTTCGGGGCTGAGCCTTCTGTGATTCAGGCCTACAGCAAAAACTCAAGCCAAGTAAGTCATCGGTCCACAAGCAATGATGAATTTATATTGAGTGCATTTATTTATAAGAAAGCCATAATACTTAGCTTTTTTATTAGTCTCCTTGTAAGTAGGGCCTTTAATTTGTTTTATAGATAAATAAGAAATATCAAATGAAAATAGACATAGTCTAAATCAGGGTAGTGTAAAATAAGAGGCTTGACCTGTATCATATTGTCTTAAATTTTACGAATGGCAAAAGGTAGTTGTCTTTTGTTTTTAAGAGCATGGAGTTTTGGTGTATTTTAAGATGAACTTTTTGGGACTTGTGTTAAAAGTCTATTTGCTTAAATATCCTACTGCCATAAGATAAAAAAATGTTTCTAGAATATTAGTATAGGTTTTCTTTTTTAAAAAACCTTTTATTAGTAAAGTGTAATAAGTGTAATTGAATTTTTGCAGGACTTTGTAAAGTTTCCAGGTTGTTCTGAATATCTGGTAATTTTACATACTACTTTCAATAAATTATATAAAAATTTGAGGAGGAGACTTCTCTTTTAAATGTAGCCTTAATGTGATTTTTGTTTTCAGTTCCTCAAACACTATTCAGAGGCCTCAGAGAGGCTATGGAGTAATAAAATGTCAGAACTAAAATGGATTTTCAGAATTACCAGATCTCTAGACTCTCTCAATATTTTACAAAAAAAGGAAACTGAAATCCCATAGTGGTGTGAAGTAACTTGTTCACAGTCACAGTTGGTTGTGGAAGCTGCGTGATACGGTTCCTCCCCTCAAGTGGGTAACTGGTTTATGAATGTAGACACAGAGGTGTACAAAATTAACTGCAATACAAAATGGAATGTTCTGGGCAATAAGAAAGGCACTGCTTTTCTTAAAGAACAGTCTGTCCATCACCCCAAAAATCTTGACCCCTTCACAACAAAATTACTTTCTGTCTTTAGTTTCTCACCCCGTTCTGGGCAATAAGAAAGGCACTGCTTTTCTTAAAGAACAGTCTGTCCATCACCCCAAAAATCTTTTCTTGACCCCTTCACAACAAAATTACTTTCTGTCTTTAGTTTCTCACCCCTCATTCTCCCCTAAACTCTATCTGATCAGATGTTTTGCTTGTTTCTTTTTCACCTTTACCACACCATGAAAATTCTTCTTTCAAAATCAGCAGTGATGTCCATGCTGCTAAATCAACTGTCGTTTTCCTCTTAGACCTCATCTCATTTGATCTGTTGTCAGGATTTGGCACAGTCGCTCATTCCTTCCTCCTGGAAGTACTTCTACTTAAATTTCAGGTTCATGCCACATTGGCCGTATTTCCTGCTGCATTTCTGGGTTCTCCTTTTCAGCCTTCTTTGCTAGTTCTCCCTCATCTCCCCTACCTCTAAATAGTAGAGTGTCCCCAAACTTCTGTCATTGTTACCTTTTATATCTGTAGCTTTAATATCAAATAGATGTTAATGACTCCCAAATTATATATACCTAGCCCAGACCTCTACCCTGGGCTTCAGGACTGTGTATTCAGCTCCAGGACAATAATACCATTTTGACATCTTTACTTGGATAGCTAATGAGCATCTCAAACTTAATGTGTTCAGTAACTCCTGATCTCCCCCTACCCCAAGCCATCGCCATCTGTGTTCACCTTAATGTGTTCAGTAACTCCCGATATCCCCTTACCCCAAATCTATCACAGTTTTGGCATCTGCAGTCTTCCAGTGGCCAGAAACTGAGTTTTGAAGCCTTATTTCCCCCACAACCCACTTGCTGTCCATTCAGAAATCTCGTTGGATATTCCTTAAAAACATACCCATAATTTACTCATATCTTCTTCTTCTGCCTCCTTTGTCTAAGCCATTATCATCTTTTCTGAGTTATTGCATAAGCTTCTCCTTTCTTCCATGCCTGGGCCACTGCAGGTTTTTTTGCAACACAGCAGTCAAATCTTATGACTCAGCTACTCCAAACTCTCCTGCTAAAGTCTCTAAACAGTGAGGCTCTCCCTTAGTTTCCAGTGCTCTTCCTCCTTCTGTTACTCTCTTCCTTATTTTCTCTACATGAACCACACTGGCCTCCTTGCTTTCCTTGAACATATCAGGCAAGCTCCCTGTTAGAGTCTTTGCATGGGCTTTTTTCTGCCTGAAATGTTCTTCCTTAGATGTGTCTTCATGGCTAGAGGTCTTTACTCAAAAGTGACCTGGCAAAAGGAAGTCTTCCCTAGCTAGTTTGTGTAAATTGTCATATTCTTCTCATTGCTGTTTTATTTTTTCTTATTCGTCCTTATCACTAACATACTACACATTTTATTGTGTCTTTTATTTATAATCAACATACTATATATTTAGTTCATAACATTTCTCTCTTCCTGGCTAGAATGTAAGCATCATGTGAGTAGGGGGTCATTTATCAACAATGTGTCGTCTTCTTCACTGCTGTATAACAAGGGCCTACAGAAGTGCCTGGCACATAGTAGGTGCTCAGTGAATATTTGCTAAATGAGTGAGTGCCTGAGAGTACCTCAGATCTGTTACTAACTTGACATTGGTCAAGTCACCTCTCTGTAGACCTCCTTTTCCTATTTTTAAATGAGACTAGATTGTATCAGTGTTTTAGGTTTTCTTAAAACACTGAAGACTTAAATGAATGTAGTATCAAGTTTCCTTGAAGATTTTTATAAGAATTCAGTTACTTAACAGAAAAGTTTAAAAACTACTGGACTGAATAGAGGATCTCTAAGTTTCCTTTCAGCCTTGTGGTCAGTTCTTGTAATAATAGTTATAAGTGGGGCAACAGAGGGAAGCCTTCATATAGAGAAGGCATTTGAACTGAGATTATGAAGGATGGATGAGTAGGCAGAGATAAGGGAAAGGGTAGGAAATAAGGTAAGTGCTTTCCAAGCCCAGAGAAGGCAAACAAATAGGAATGGAGCAATCCAGGTTTCAGTAAGGCTGGAGAGAGAGAGAGAGAGAGAGAGAGAGAGATTGAGTGTGTGTGTGTGGGGGGCAGTGGGGAGGGAGGGAGAGAGAGAAAAACAGACCCGAGGTAGACAGTGGGGAAGAGGTGGAGAGTGGGGAAGATAGGACTGGAAACAGGTAAAGTGAGGTCGGATTGTGAAAACTTTGAGCACCATGATAAGTAGTCCAGCTTTTTGCCTCTAGGGAATCAAAGTTTGTTTCTCAACCATGAGTGATCATCACATCACTCACAGAGTTGTTCTTTAGGAAGATTTCTCTGAGAGTGGTGAAACGTGAATTGAAAGTACGCAGTTGGTGGTAGAGAAAGGGACAGTTAAGAAGTTGAGATATTATTTTTCTATGATATGTTGCTTTTACCTGAAGAATAGCAAAGGAGGAGCTGAAGTTTCACTCTCATCTCAATATAAAAAACAGAAGATTTCCTCTCTACAACATTTGGAGGTTGCTGAATCGTAAGGTGACAAGAGACTTTCTGAGCGGCTGCTGTGTGAGGAGCACCAACTACATTAGGTTCTAGGGCTCTGTAGCAGCAGAGCAGTGGTTCTCATAAGCCTGGGCTCTATCCACACCACTGAATCTGTTTCTAGGAGTAGGCATGTATCTTCAGAAGTTTCTTTCAGTAATTCGGAGGTGCATCCCTGGTTACAATCCACTGAAGTAAAAAATATATTGTCTTCAATATTGAATTTTAAATTGCAAGAGATAATTTCATGGTGATATAAAACTTGAGATTGCACTTAGCATATTACCTGGGAGCATTATAAAGAATATAATTGTACAGTCAAGTCTTGGTTATTTTTGACAAGAAAGGAAAGTCTAACACCCAAAATAACACATGCAATAGAATCTTGTAACATAGTTACATGAATTCAGCTATATCAAATCATGGGTCAAATCAAACAACCTAAGTGTCCATTGATGTATGAAGGGATAAAGTAGATGTGTATATATGTATACACACATACATACAATAGGATACTACTCAGCATAAAAAAGAATGGAATCTTGCCGTTCATGACAACATGGATGGACTTTGAGGGTATTACGCTGAGTGAAATTAGACAGACAAATACCATATGATTTCACTTATATATGGAATCTAAAACACAAAACAAATGAACAAACAACACCAAACCAAACTCATAGATACAGAGAACAAATTGGTGGTTGCCAGAGGGGAAGGGGGTTAGAGGGTAAATTAAATGAGTGCAGGAGGTCTAGTTATAAAATAATTAAGTCATGATGATGTGATGTACAGCATGATAACTATAATCACTAACACTGTATTGCCTTTTTGAGAGTTGCTCAGAGAGTCTTAAAAGTTCTCATCACAAGGAAAAAATTCTATGGTGACAGATGGTAACTAGACTTACTGTGATCATTATGCAGTGTGTACAATATTGAATCATTACATTGTATACCTGAAACTAATATAAAGTTTTATGTCAAATATAACCTCAGTTTGAAAAAAAAAATCATGGGTGAAATCACGTCTGTAAAAAATATTTTTAGTGTACAGGTAAAATCCTGATACGCTAAAATTTCCCTTTAATGAACTGTTTGAGAAAAGTTATTCATTCATGTCTGAGTTTCTGCTGTGTGTTGGACCCTGTCTTAGTGGTAGGAATACAGTAATGAACAAAGCCAGGCAAAGCTGTGGCCCCTTTTGCCTTTGGTTTGCCTCTGAAAACACACAGACACTTGACCAGGAGGACGTTCTTATGGATAAGTCTTATAACCTAAAGGGGGAAGGGGAAGGGGGCCTTGGTTTAACAAATCTAGTGATAGATAATAGAGAATTACATTTAAGCTCACATTTGGAAATGCTGCACGTTGCTCAGAACCTGGGATTACACTTTGGAGGTGTTAACATCAACAAAATTAATGCTGTCCCACTGAAAGATTTATAACACTGAATCTTGGTCTTTAAAATTTTATTTTTATATTTAAATAGTAGGGAAGAGTGATTTTGGTCATTTATCATTTTAATGGTTTGATCTTTTCTTCTTCCATCTCTGGATGGACACATGTTAGCTGCAAATCCAGAAAGATTCCAACCATGCCTTTTTCTTAGCCCAGGGTTCCTAGATATGAAACTTAGACTGTTCTGTATTTTCATGTACTAGAAGTTCTCAAATTTGAGTTCAAGGAGAAGAGGTAAAAATAAAAGGGAAGAAGAGAGTGCTTGCTTACACAGTAAATTCTTTTCATAAGTTCTATTTTTAAACAAAGAAATGAACAGTGCCTTAACTTCAGTTGGCATTTAATAAATTCATTCAGTTGACATCTTTCTCAGCTAATAGTTCAAATATAAATGTTGGCAATTCCCCCAGGTGTGACAGCTCTATATTAAGATATATACTGACTTTGATATATATCTAATTTTAGAAAGAAACATACCCACAGTATATACAGGTGCATTATATTTCCATCACAAGTCTAAGATGCCACATTTTATTTACAAATTTAGAGACCTAAAGTTTGTCATCCTGAAGTATTTGATACTGATTGCTTCTACTATGAAGCATAATAATAACAGCTAATGTTTATGAAGTGTTTACTAAGCGCCTAGTACTGTATTGTACATGAACTGGATTTCTTTTTCCAGTCATATTTGTTGAGGTATAGTTTATATACAGTACAATTTGCCCTATTTAGTTATACAGTTTTGTGATTTTTGACATGTACAGGTATTATAACCAATACCACAGTCACCATACAGGATATTTCCATCACCCCAAACAGTTCCCTTGTTCTCCTTTGTAGTCAACCCGTTCCACTCATTCCCATCCCCTGGCAACCACTGATACAATTTCTGTCTTTTTTGTTTTGCCTTTTCTAGAATGTCATATAAATGGAATCATACAGTACGTATTTTGAGTTTGGCTTATTATGCGTAATAGGCCAAAAGCATAATAATGAATCTATGCTTTTAGATTCATCCATATGGTATCATCTGTCAGAAGTGTAGAAGTTAATACCTTTTTATTGCTGATAGCATTCCATCATCGTATGGATATACCACAACGCGTTCATCTGTTCACCAGTTGGCAGACATTTGCGTTTCCAGTATTTGGTGGTAATGAATGAAACTGCTATAAATATTTATGTAGTTTTTTTTTTTAAAATAGACACATATTTTCACTTCTCTTAGGTAAATATCTAGGAGTAGGACAGCTGGATTGTAGATTAAGTGTATGTTTAACTTTATAAAGAATTGCTAAACTGCTTTCTGAATAGGCATTCCCACCAGCAGTGTGTGAGAGTTGTAGTTGTTCCATATCCTCACCAGCCCTTGGTATTGTTAGTGTTGTTGTTGTTGTTTTTATTCTACTGTAATGGTGTGTAGTGGTATTCTGACTTTAATTTGCTTTTCTCTAGTGAGTAATGATGCTGAGATCTTTTCTCTGCTTATTTACCATCTGTATCTCTTCTTCGGTGAAGTATCTATTCAAATAGTTTGACCATTTTAAAAATTGGCTTGTTTTCTTATTTTTGAGTTGTGAAAGTTCTTTATATATTCCAAATAGTAGTATATGAACTGACTTTAATTCTCGCAATAATTATTTGAGTTGGAGGTGGGTACTGTTAGAAGTAATTTCCCAGGACTACACAGCTAATAGGTAGCAGAGCTAGGATTTGAACTCAACCTGTGCTGAACTGTTGGCCAGTTTTTTTTGTTGTTGTTGTTGTTTGTTTGTTTTTTTGGTGGAGATTGATTTTTGGGTGCTGTGAATAGAACCAGGATCCAATTCCTATAGGTGGTAAGATAACGCTTACAGAGACACACCTGAGCAAAGGGGCAATATATTACAGTAGCAGCTCTGGATTGCCTCTTTGGGAACAACTCAGATGTTTGTTTCTGTTGAAGAGGGGTAATTATTTTTACTTTACATCTCTTACTTCACTTCTACATACCGGTGGCTAAAAGTACCTTTAAATTACAGTCCGAATATCTGCCATTATCAGGTAATAAGGTACTTGATACAAAAGGATTTTCTCAATAGCAGAAGCAAACCCTTTTATATATCTATACTTCATAAAACATTTCACACATTTGATGTTAGTCATTTGTTTTTTAAAAACCTTTATCATAATAATGCTGACTTCTAGGCCCTTACTATTTGGTGATATCCTCAGGGAGTATGTAGAACTTACTGACCTTTCAGAGTGGCTTTGGACCCCAGTACTTTTAAAGTTATAGTCATAGTGTTAGATGTTTTTTAAAAATCTTTCATTATCCACTCTGTCACTTGTTGGTTCGACATCATCCTTTCACTAGTCCCTCTTTCACCACTTATAACTTCTAATTCTGATTAGGTAAAAGATAATCAGATTGTTAGGCTTATTTGTGGATATTATCTAAGATAAATTTTAGCTCTGGGAAACGACTTGGGGGATTTTCCAGTGAAAATTTCCCATGACTGCTCAGAGGATCTTTTTCCTTGGTGTTTGGGTTCCAAGTAGTCATTCTGGATAAATGATCTCTAAAGCAAGTTAAATGTAACATTTGTCAGTAGAAAATGTGATGTATTTTTCTTTTTAGCATAATTTTTATTAATAATTTGTTAAATCGTGGAGATTATTTTAGTAAAAATATTAGTCAAGCAGTGTTCAGTGGCATGGATAAACAGGCACTTAATGGGCAGAAAGTTTGTTTACAATCATTATGTTTTGTAGCAGTTTGTAAAGTTCCTGTCAGTGACAGCTTGTCCCCTCAGCTGTGCCTCTAGTAAGGCAGAATAATTACTTCCAAGTAATTAACTAAAGGAAGAAAACCTTGCTAAATCTTACTTACTTTTTGTAAAAGATAGGATGAAGCCCAGCTAGTGAGTTGCGCTTCTTCATTTCAAGTACTTTTGGAAGTACTTAATGCTTTTAAGCCGTTCTGAAGCTCTTAGAGTAAATTAATAAATACTCACCCAGAGGACAGGGTAAGTAGCTGTAGTAATTACCGTTTCCACTGCTTGGGCACATTGTCAGATGTACGTTGACTTGGAGAGCAAACTGCACTGGCCATATGTTTTGTTGACACCCTGGGGCTCACCAGAGCTGTAGCAGGGTGCTTTGCACATGGTTGGCTTTTATGTGTGGACAGTTTTGTTTGGAAGGTAAAGAAGACTGTGGCTATCACTTGGCAGTAGTAGAGTTATGAACGGTGATTGCATTGATAATTTGTTTCAAGTA
This sequence comes from Lipotes vexillifer, assembly GCF_000442215.2. Taxonomy (NCBI): domain Eukaryota; kingdom Metazoa; phylum Chordata; class Mammalia; order Artiodactyla; family Lipotidae; genus Lipotes; species Lipotes vexillifer. The sequence goes on along the minus strand of NW_006796443.1, from coordinate 595,333 downwards.
GAGTTTTGTCAAGCTTGCAATTCTATTTAAAATTATTTTGCTATATTGAACTTTAGTTCCTTTCTAATCCCAAGTTTGCTTTTTTATTCTGAAAACCAGATTAGTAATTCACACTTACTTTTCCATTGAACTTTGAATTTTCTAGTGGATTTTATCTGTTTAGCGAATGTATAAATCTGCATGTGGTATTACAGTGTGCTAGCAGATTACATAGCAATATACCCCTTTTATATAAGAGTTAATGAGTTGCCAGGTTAGACTCAGCAGGCCTTTGTTACATTAAAAGCCAGAAAGTTTGCTGTCTCTCTTCCATTCCCTTCCCTACTTTTTTTTTCTTTCATAGTTTTATTTAGTTGCTATATTAAAATAACTTCTAAAAATTGAGATTTTTATTTTTTAAAACAACATAGAGGTTTTTCATTTTGCTTCCTTACAGATTGATTCTATCTCATTGTTAATTTTAAATTATGGTAATTAACTTGAGCTGAGTTATGGTTTAATCAAGGTAGACCTTGCTCCTTGGCTGTGCCTCTCTCCTTTTTTCTACCCCTCTCCCCGTTTTCACCTGTGGATTCGCATGTCTGACCTAGCAGAGTAATTGGGTCCACGGCAACATGGGCGTGCCTCCCTTAGAAACACTCAGTCTCACATATGACTCATAAGCTGAAGCACAGACACCACTTCCCCAATCTACAGGAGCCATTTTAACAGCACAAAACTTGCCGGATTGCTTTTTACTTTCAAGCCCAAAGGACAGTATCTAAAGAGAACGAGAATATTTGAAGGTAACTTGTTAAGATTTTGCGTGTTTGCTTCTGGCTGTTCCCTGAGCCTGATAAACGGAGGGTGGTTCTTACCTGTCGAAGGACAGGGCTGAATGTGTTCTTTAACTCTCTGGAAAAAATGTGTGTAGTCAGTCACATGCCTGATTGAACTTCACTACTAGGGGGAAACAAAGCATTCAAGTTCTGGAAAGTTTTAGATCTTCTTGGTAAAGCGTTTTTTATATTTTGTGTGATTTTTTTCCCCCCATATGACTTGAGAATAAAGGAGATTTTTCTTACTTTCTTTTTCATACTACAAAGCAAACTAGGTCAAATTCCAATTTTTAAAAATGTAATTGTGTTTGTGAGGGTACCCTGTAATTTACAATTAAGTAAACTATATTATTCACCTGTGATATGGGTGTTAAAGAAATTCAAGAGCGAAGATTTTGTTTTGGCGTTTTAGTTAAGGGGAACTTTGGGACACCTCAGTCATAGGTGTTGTTCATTGACTGTAATGCCCTTTGTAATATCCTTTTTCCTTTCTTTAAAGTTAATGAAATTATACTAAACACTTAATTTTGAAAACTATATAAGTTTGAGTAAAATGAACGGTCATTTAGATAACAAGTTAAAGTGATTATTAAATAAAGAGGAAGAAAGGCTAGAATGATTCATTTACTATTAGAAAAAAATAATAAAGTTTTATAATTCACACTGGAAACTTATTCTGAGTAACAGCCTTAGAAGCATAGCTAGTTTCTGAGGAAACGTAGTATTTTGATTTGTGTAAAAAGAAAAAGTAAAGAGTATTAACCTTCTGTCTATACAACTATTCTTAAAATTTGCTTGTTTTGAGCAAAAAAAAAAAAAAAATACCTAGAAAAGGTTGCTTAGTTTTTTCCTGAAATATTTCTCATTATTGAAATTAGGAGATTCTGGTGTGCCTTGAAGTTCTAGGTGCTCTGAGAAGTTGGATGCAGCAGTATATTGCTTACGAAAGTTATTTGTGAAACTAAAATTTGAATGAAAGTAAAATTTGAATATGCAGTGACTCCAAATACAGTTTTTAGAAATAAAATTTGCCAAGTCATTTATTATTGAATGTAATGATAGTTAGCTAGTTCTTTGGGAATTCGCTGCTAATAAATTTCTAACTGCTTGAAGGCCTGTCAGATGAAAGTGAAGATTTCTAGGCAGTCAATTATTATTTCTTACTCTTTGAAAGGATTGTTCATATTATCGGATCTCAATTTGCGGTCTTATAAGACAGGCACAAGCAGACATTTTACCAGTTCAGCTCTGAGCCATTTGCTGTCATCTTTGTTTGCATATTGCTGGTTTAGTCAGCTTTTGAGTAAGCAGAGGTTGTATTTACTTCTAGTGTGCTCTGTGTGAAAAATCTAATGAAACTTTTTTGCCTTTCTTTCTCTCTCTTTTTCCTCCCTTCCTTCCTCCCTCCCTCCCTCCCTCCCTTTTCTTTCTTTCTTTTTTTTTTTTTTTTTTTTTTTTTTTTTTTTTGAGTTTTTAAAGGCCAGTGACCCACAGAGAAAAATCAAGGGGCACACAAATAAGCAGATAATTAAGATTTTATTTATTAAAGAGAAGTAGAAGAATTTAGTTTCTTAAAATGAAGACATTGGTGCAATTCAAATAAAAGTAAATACCAGTCATATGTTTCAGTTTCTTATTATGTGGAGAAGACTGAGGTGGGGCTTCAAGGAGAAGCATAGAAGCAAAGGAAGGCCAGTACGACTTATTAGGCAGTCCCTTTCCCATCCCACCCCTTTCCTTTTATAAGGCTGAATATGAGTTTAAAGTGAGTCATCAGAATTAAACTTAGAATTACCAATTTGAAGAACTCAGTGTTAAAAAAGACTGAAGATCATCCAACTGCCTCACTTTTATAGTTGAAGAAACAGTGGCTCAAAGAGGTCTTGTGACTTGCTCAGGGTTATGTAGTGCTTGATGGCAGGCCTTCCAGCCTGGAGCTGCTCCTGCTAGCCCACACCAACAAGTGATGCTTTGTTTGAAATGGTCTGTATTTCCTCAAGAGTAAATAAAGCTTTAATTAAGTTGCTTGGTGATCATTTTGGTGATAAGGTATGACCAAATGAATTAACTAATGATTTTGAAAATGTGTTCAAACTAGTTTCCTTTTTCATCACAGAGAGGATGAGCCATTTGTTTAATTTCTACAACAGCTTTTTTTCACTACTATTAGAATTTTTTCATAGTTGAAGCATTGTGACATTGCATGTTTAAGATGGGCCTCAGGGAGATGGAAATACAAGGACTTGGGAATTTACGTCGAACTTCCAGATACAAAGACAGGTTTATTTCCACTTTAATTTTACCTCATATTCTTTGGGGAGGGCATATACTGTTTAGTATGATACCTTGTTCTATTAAAGTGTGTGTGTTAAACTTTGCATATGTTTACAAAAATCTAGAGGTCTCTAAACTCTAACGTAAGTACAATCTTGACTTTAACCTTTCCGAAATTAATAATCTCATTCCATTTGTTGTACCCTACTCTTCTTCCTTGAAAGTTTACTTTACATACCAGGCACTTGATTCTTAGAATCTGGGGAATACAAAATCTTATTCACTTTTTGATGTGTTTTATTATGGTGGTTGAAATTTACTTTAGATCTGCCTTTCTTTAGATTTTTTAAATGCTTTGCATATGACTGTTGAATCTTTTAAATTTCCAAGTCCCCTAACCTAATTCAGTGTCAGATCCTGCACAGTGTGGCCATCATTGTTCTAAGCAACGAACAGGGCACAGAAGGCTAGAAAACCTGGGCTCTCGTCTCACAAACTTAGATTCTTACTGGGAACACGTAGGTGAAATAAGTAAAGAATGGAACCAAACCACTGAGTTGTTAAATTTCGGTTCAGACTGTTTGCCTAGAGGTGAAAGGTGACTGAGACTTAAAATAGGCAGAAAAGTCTATGAGTCTTTAGGAATTATGAGTATTGAAGAATGAATAGCATTTGTGTAGGTTAAGGAGAGTGTCTTCAATAAGAATAAGAATATAAGCTCTTAGAGAGCAGAGATGTTTTATTCTATTTCTTCACCTTTTTCAACCTTTGACAGAGTATCGAGCACAAGTGTATAGGCCAGTGTTATTTGCTGCATTAAACCCTTGGCTGCTCAGTTGGGCAGGTCCTGTTAAAGTTAGTGGTAGCAAATCTTTAAATTAAGGGCATGTGGCCCTCAACTTAATCTCTGATGCCTGCATGTTGTAACCAAAGAAGTAATTAACACCTGCCTGGTACTATACTACCTTTAAAGTAGTAATTTTTGACCTTTGGTGTAACAGAGAATCACCTGGCTTCAACTTAGAGATTTTGGTTCCTTAGGCCCGGGGGTTTGACTTATCCATCTGCAATTTTAATAAGTACTCTAGATGACTGTGATGCACGGGATGCCACACTTTCTTGGAGAGTTCGCAGGCTTAAGAGCTGTGAAGAGTGATTAATCAGTTACTTAACATTTTAATATCTGATTTTTTAAGGAACAGTGGTATTTTGAATGGCCTGTAGTAAGTAAGAAAAGTCACTAGAACTTATTTAGCCTCGTCTCCCTACCCTAGTTATCCCTTTCTCTGTTCCAGTTTTTTGCTGTGGTATATTTTTCAACTGTGTGGCTCTCCCTGTTTCCTTTTCTCTAATTCTACTTTTTCTCCTCTGGCTCCCCATTCACTACTGGCTTGACCACAATATATAATTAAACTAATTATTTTTGTTTTTCAGGTATAATTAGCCTCTTCTTTATCTCTCAGCGAACCATCACACTCTCTCCAATGTTAGGTTTTTTTTTAGTTCCCTTTGGTGCTTCATGGTATCTCTCCATTCTGTTTTCCTTGGGTTAGAGCAAAAAACAGCCCCTTCCTGATTTAGGGTGGCATTATAGTCTTTGAAAACCCTTCTCTCCTGGGAAATACACTATTAGTGTTTGTAATTGTTTGAGTCTGGCAGGGAGTAACTTTTTTTTACCGTATGAGTTTCTTTGGACATTTAACTGCATAGTTGATTGCATATTTGTAGGCTTTGCATTACATTACGTCTTGTCTAATGGGACATAGGTGTTCACAGACTCTCATAGAAATGGGAAGAAGAGTCCCATCAGTTGAATGGTCTGAATATAATTCTGCTACCATCAGTTGGCCAGACTATTTTGCTCCTTTGCTTAGGAGCTGCCTCATATAAATGGTAGGAATTAAATTAGTAATATCATTGAGTCAACCTAAATGATTAGGGCAGTTTTCAACTGTCTGAGCAATCTTTCTCCCATTTGTAGAAGAGGAACTCCTAAGGAGCAAGTTATTTGTCATCTCTATCTTTGTGTCTTGTCAGACGATCTGTATACTAGAGTAAAAGTGGCTATTGAGCTATACTACAAATGTGTAGGCACCCCACCCTTTTTGAAAAAAATAACTCCTGGGCTGTTTGCTTTGTTGGTAGAGGTAAACTTCTCTTTTCACTTTCATTCTCTTACCCCTGTAGGAATTCAGAGCTCTTCTTTCATTTGTCTTTTAAGGCTGAGTAGCAGGGTATCAGCTCTTTTTTATCTCCATATTTTGTAGCTTGAGATTGGTTGCCAGCATCAAAACAAACCCCAAAAAAAGCACAACAGTAAACAATATGAATGCCTTCTGGAGTTTTTATGAAGATTGATTTAATAATTTTTATATTAAAAAGCTATCAAAATGATGCACATTGTTAAAAATCTAATAAAAAGCCTTTAATGAAAAGCAGCCTCTCTACTACCCCTTCCCACTCTCAGTCCTGCTGCCTAAAGGCAACCACTTATACAAGTTTTTGGTTTTTTGATTTTTCAAATTTGTATTTTCTTAGATCTATCCTTTTCCAGTCTTCTACCCCATGGAACAGAAGTTCTTCAAGGTAGCAGGGGCCAGTGTGACTTTACATGATATAAAGTCATGTAAAGTTCATTTTCTATGGGTTAGATGCTCAGTAATACAGTGGTCATTGTATTTGTGCAGAGTTGTATGGTACAGTTTTACAAATCTAAATGAAAGAAAATTGGTTATTTTCTGTGTTTTAGAAAGCAGTCCTGTAAACCGTGAAACTAGAAAATTTTACAATTAAACTATAAAAATGAGGTGTTGATTTAATAACTGTTAGTTTATGTGCATCTTATTTTTTATACCAAAATACTAAATGGAAGCTGAGTATTGTAATGGAGCAATTCATTATCCTTTTTTCTTTAAAACTGAAATGTGCATGTAGGGGAATGTATAAAACATATACAGTTTAAATGTAATTACATAGTGTTTACCCATGTCACAACAGAAATAGAACATGTTTATTAAGATAGAAATCCCCCAGCGGGACTTTCCTGGTGGTCCAGTGGCTAAGACTCCCTGCTCCCAACGCAGCTGGCCCAGGTTCCATCCCTGGTTGGGGAACTAGATCCCTCAGGCCTCAACTAAAGATCCCGCATGTGGCAATGAAGATGCCGAGTGCCACAACGAAGACCCGGCACAGCCAAATAAATAAATAAATATTTAAAAAGAAAAAGAGAAATCCCCCACTCTGCCCATGTTTGTTTCTCCTTAAAAATAACTATTATCCTGATTTTTGTGATAAACTTTTCTTTATAGTTTTACCCCTTTGAACTTTATTTAAATGGATCACACCGTATATATTCTATAGTGACTTGTTTCTTTCATTTAACTCTATGAGCTTTATCTTAATTTTAATTGCAGTGTAGTATTACATTGTCTGTATCGGAATGTATTTATTCTTTCTTCTTGATGGCAGTAGATTATTTCCAGTTTGGAAACACTTGCACATAATTCTTGGAGCATATGTGCAAGAGCATATGTGAAGAGTTTACAAAGAGTATGGAGAGAATGAATATTTAAGATACTTTAGAGTTTTTCATTATCTTTCCTAGGAACAGATGCCTGCTATTGATGCCTTCCTACCCATTCAGCATCTTACTATGGTGTTTTGCCCTGGGGACTAAAATCTTCCAGGACCCTAAACAAATGGGCAGTTGATGCCTTTAGAGTAAGTTGCAAACATTAGTATATTTGACCACTAAACACTAAGCAGTTTAGCATGCCTGTCATTTATTAACTAGAGTTTGATTAGTTCAAACATAATTTTGAATAAAAAACAAATTTTGATAGAACATTATAATCCCTATTATATACATAAAACAATATTATTATTGATGTGTATGAAGTAAAGGTATAAAAATATAGACAGTTGGGGCAACAACAATTTTAGAATAGTCGGAGGAGATTGATGAGGGATATATAGAAGGCTTTAACTATATTTGACTTTTTTATTCTTAAGAATCTGAAACAAATTATGGAAAAGTGTTAATGTAATGTGAAGCCGGGTGATGGGTATGTCAGTGTATTCTTTCTTTGGTTGAACTATTTCATAGTAAATTGTGCTATATTAAGGTGTAGTTTATTTTTGCCCCACATTTACATATAACTGAGAAATAATGTTTAATTTGTTGAGGAGTAGAAGTTGATTTTTTTTAAAAGTCGTGAATAAACTCTACATCAGTTAAAAAAAAAATCAACATTTCAGTGAAGGAGATTAGGTAGATTCAGAATTAAGTTATAATAGGACCGTGTATCTGTCCCACATAACTAACAAGATGGCTCTGGGCATACTTCTTTTTTTAATAAATTTATTTTATTTTTATTTTTGGCTGTGTTGGCTCTTCATTGCTGCGCACGGACCTTTTCTAGTTATGGCGAGCGGGGGCTACTCTTCTCTGCGCAGACTTCTCATTGCGGTGGCTTCTCTTGTGGTGGTGCACGGGCTCTAGGCGTTCAGGCTCGGTAGCGGTGGTGCACAGGCTTAGTTGCTCCGCGGCATGTGGGATCTTCCCAGACCAGGGCTCAAGCCCATGTCCCCTGAATTGGCAGGCAGATTCTTAACCACTGTGCCACCAGGGAAGTCCTCTAGGCATACTTCTGATGAGTAAATGATAATTTCCAGTTGAGATCCATTGGAGCTATAGTTTGCTAGAAATAATTTAGTCTTTAGAATCATCACACATTCAAATATTTTTCAAAAACACATTTTAGAACAAAGATTCATAAAGCATAATTGATATAGTATTAATTGACACTGATAAACTTTTAAGTAGCTAGTACCCCAAATCAGACTTTTACATCTAACCAGATTTATTGCCATAATTAGTGTTTCATCTTGCTTCCTGATATGGGTGTCATCTTGTTTCCTTAAAATTCTTACTATAATGATAGTAATTCCTGCATCTTTAGTGACTTTTTTTGTTATAAACTTGATATGGAATCTTTATATAAGATTTCCAAAATTTAATAATATAAATGTGGGAGTTGTTATAAAAAGGGAAACATAGATCTTAATCCAGTGTTTTGCTTTTGCAGTCATCTCTTGGCTCTCTATTTTGAGCTCTTTTTCACAGTGTCCGTATAAGTAGTGGCAGGGACAAAGAGGAACAAATGAAAGTAGAAGTCATAGGATTTTATAGTTGGAAGGGTCCTTAAAAGTCATGCAATTCAGGGGGCTCCTGGATTTGTTATTTTTATTACTATGTTCCTTTTCATCCTATATAATTTATTGATTTCATTCAACAATTATTTATTGTCTGTTAGGGAGAATTCTTGATGCTGGGGAGTACAGCAGACAGAGATTTTCTTATGGCAATTTAGAACATATCCATGCTGATGGAACCAATGCCGTATTTTGTGTTTTTGGCCACACTGTGTGTCATGCGGAATCTTGGTTTCCGGATCAGGGATTGAACCCGTGACCCCTGCGTTTGACGTGCAGAGTCTTAACCACTGGACTGCCAGGGAAGCCCCCAGTGCTGTGTTGGTGGCGGTGTGTAGCCTGCACCTTTTAGGCAAGATAGAAAAGGTTAGACCCCCAAGCTTCTTGTTAAGATCTCTACACATGGCATTCCTAAGGTGGGCTATAGCCTTTGTTCTGCAGAAGGTCAGAACACTTTGTGAGAGGCATCACTGAAGATGGGCTGCTTTTTGCATCTTAGATATTTGTTTGTTATAATGGAAGCCTAATAATCAAGATTTATCTTTCTTTGGTAATAATTTTTTTCTAAGCACTGAGTCCTAGCGAATGTTTAAAATTCCTTTCCAAGTAATCTTTGTGTTTGTTTAGAATTTTATTTCTTAAAGAAGCTTGTTAAAGTATGCTGGAAGAATATATACAGTATTATACTATGTATATAAGGTTAAACATATACCACACAAAACACACATATATTAAAGCATAAAGAAAAAGAATGTGAAGATTTTAGATTTAAATTAGAATAATCTGAATTAACATTATATGTATTTTAGTTTGAGAGACAGTTCATATTTAGAAACAGAAGATTTGTGTTAAGTTATTTGTTTATTCAGAACGTTTTATGGCATGAACTGTTAAGCTGGGTGTTATATTTGATCCTTTCGTCTTTGGATCAGAGACAAATATGTGGGCTGTTATAGGATCACTTATAACCTGTTAGTCTTCCGAATAAACTGAAAGGAAGGTGTACTGTTCGTCTGCACTTGGAAGAATAGAACAGCTGCTCACCATTGTTAGCATATTTGATTGTTGAGAAGTGGTAGACTCCAGGTTCTCTGCAGATGTCCTGAGACTTTTCTGACCATTTTTGGGTGGTTCGACCCAAGCATCAGAGCCAGAGACTGTGGGAAGGGAGCTAATGTGTAAGGAAATGGACAGTTCCCTTAGGGTTCAGGGAGCATTTATTCCCTCGATACTGGGGACAGTTGAGGGTAATACATTTACAAGAGCAGAAATATACTAAAGATATGCTAGGAAGGCACTAGTAACTCTTACACTGTTGAAAAGAATGAACTAGATATTTTCATTGAAAAATACTGAATAAAAATGAAATTGTTTTCCAAGATACTCATTTAAGAAATGTTACTTGCTTTAGGAACATGGTGCCGTGTTTAAAGCTGATTATTACATGTATATTAAATTCTCTTTAGGCAAGAAATACCATAAGATGAGCTTACTTGCAGTAAAATATTGAGTCATTGTGGACGTTGACCTAGAGACAAATAGCACTATAGCCTGGTGAAATTGTAGTTGTGGTAACTTATAGCTTAGGTAAGAATTGACCAGTGGAGAAGATGGCTGTATTGTGCCCAAGTTTTTATGGAATATGACGCATATGAGTGATGAATTGAGGTGATTCCTAGGAATTATTAGTTGGGGAGGCAGCTAGGCATGATGAAAAGTGAGCATCTCTGTTTTAGTTGTAATTAATTGCAAGCTTGCTTAAAATGACTTAAAACAGTAATAAGTATTCACCTATTGGGAATGGAGTTCTATTTGCTTTGTGTATAGTTGGAGAACATATGTGAATAGATAATGTGAGCCATGTTTTGGATATACTGAGAAGAGAGCAAGGGAGTGGAGATAGTTTGATTGGGGGGGAACACAAATTGTAATCTGGGAGAAGTGCTCTCAAGAAGCCACGGTAAAAATGACCAGAGATCAAAGAGGCAAGGTGTCTGTCCTGCTGTTTTGAGTCAGTTGTTCAAAGTTTTTTGTTTTGTTTTTGGTAGTAGTTATCTTTTTTTGAGAGGTAAAGGCAGGGTGGGGAGAGCGTCTTCTATCTAGATGGTCACATGTTATTTATCTAACCAGTTGGGTAAAACAGTTTGGGGGCTGTTCTGTTGTTCAGAGACTTGATTTTTTTACTCGCTCATTGTGGTTTTCAGGTCTTAATTTGTAAGGTACTTACTCCTAAGAATACTTCTTAAGAAATCTATTAATAACAAGTCTTCATGTGTGTAATGAACTTAGATCCCAACCTCAGAATACCTTTTTAATTGTTCTGTTTTCATAAACACTCTTTACCAATTCTGTCTTATACTTCTGACACCAGGCTTTGATACCTTTTCACATAAACTATTGGACTATTTATAAAACAAGACATAAAGATGTAGCAGAGAAGGCAGGAAATACTTGACGTTTGTATGCCATATCTTGTTCTCTGCTTCCTGTCAGTTAAACCACGATGAGAGGAACAGAGACACAGATGTGCAGTTGCTGCTCTAATTTCCCATTAAGGAGACCATTTAGGTATAAAGCTTGTTTCATTAAACTTTTGTCACTTGTTGATTCTAGGCATGTTGTAGTCTTGTTTTGTGTTATATGGGTTGTATGGATCACAATTAGATGTTTGATATAGAAAATATAAAATGTGTTTACTTTTGTGAAATTTTTATAGGTCATAAAAGACTGGCATTCAAATCTGTATCTATGGTATACATGTAATATGAAATGATAAGCTAATATGTTGGTCTCAAAATTTTGACAAGCATTAATTTATTTTTGTATTTTGGTTTATCAGTATTTTTAAAAACTTTGAGAGCACTTTGTGGTTTACAAAGGAAAATCTTACTAGGTACAACTTTAAGATGATGACAGGAAGGCCACAGAGGTTGACTTATCCAAGAAAATAAAGTTAGTAAATGGCAGTACTAGGATTTGGATGCATGTCTTCTGATGCTAAATCTTGTGTCCTTTTAGGAAAAGGTTTGTTCTCATTAAATTACTATTTTACCCATTATTCAGTGATTTAACCTTTTAGGTTTTCCTTAGCTTCTTCTATCTGCAATGTCCCCCCAGCAAATAATTACTGAATAATATGGGAGAATAAGCTTTGTAGCCACTTCTGCTACATCTTTTGTCTTAGCTGATAGACTGATTGCCCATAGTGTCATAGTGTTTCTTTCCTGTCCTCCCTTACCCACTGGTGTCTGGCAGATAGGTCCCCAGTGAGCACTTGTGAAATAAATAAAAGAATGTAGATAGTACTGATATGATTTCTGAAGGCCACCTAGTATATAGGAAAAGATAATACAGGGAGAATTTTCTCTTCTTCCTTGAAGTGTTTATATTTGTGAAGGGAATGCTTTAAAAAAATTCCAGTAAACTTTTTGGTTGTTGTTAAATTTCAGTTAACCCAAAGTCAAATTAAAAATTAAAGTGAAATAGAGGCCCTGAGGTTTGCCTGGAAGAAGTCAGCCATTGGATTTAGCTGTATCTATTTTCACCTCAAATTTTCCCTTCCCCTCTCCTTATGTGCCTACAGATGGTCTGAAAGGTAAGAAATTCTCCCACACCTCTTACTGTCCACTTTGAGTGGGAGAGGTCGCATTTTCTGTGTCTAGTTGCCAGGGATTGAGAGGTGTCTGGGAGTTAGACATGGGAGGAGAGGGGCAGAGTTTCTGTTCATGGGTTGTAAGATAACTGTATTGCGTGACAATCTCACATTTTTAAAGCAGAATATTTTGAGGGGGAACATCAAGATCACTAGATTAGAAGCCCTTCAAAAGCAGAAGTTTTGGTCTGTTTTGTTCTGTGCTGTATTCCTGCCACCTAGAATAGAGTCTGACATGTTGTAGGTACTCAGTGGAGTGTATGAGTAGATGAATGAGCATGAGCTGAAGTCAGACGTGCTCAAACTCTCTCTGAGCATCTTGAGTATTCCTTTGACAAATAGTTACCATGGGCCGTCTGTGTAAGCTGTGGGAGTATGGTGGTGACCATGACACAGTCCTTTTGCCCTTATTTGGTTGGCTTTGTCAATGCATGGTTATTACTGATATTAAATGACAGATATAGCAGCATACTGTAGCATAAGGCCTGGCACATGTAAATAGTAGCTATTATTTTCTTCTTATTTATTTCTAATTTGTTATCATCTCTTTCTTAAATTCCTTGAGGATAAGTATCATGGCTTTTTCGTATCTGTGCAAAAACATCAGTGGTTGTAGAGATGTTTAAGAATTACGTAAAGTAGTATATATGTCTTGCTTTATAAAAGCAATTAGACACTAAGATATTACCAACAAATGATCATGTAAATGGACCTTATTGTGCTATTGTACAATTTCTGGATGTATCTTCATGCTAAAGTATTTTTAAAAATCTAATAAGTCCCTGTTATATCTACTAAAGCAACTTTGAATTCTTGAACTTCCAAAGAGTAAGGCAAAGCCATAAAGCAGAAAATACTTCTAACAAAGAGCAAGTTTAATGCAGCTAGACATTTTTACAGGAGTATCTCTCTTTTAAACATCACCCTGGAAGTAAGCAGATTCCTTGAAAGTTGGTGATAGAGTCTCTATTAAGTGACTAAGAAACTCTCATCTGTCACGGATATCATATCCTTCTTCACTAACTGAATCAGCATCATCTTTTCAAAATGCTTAATACTAACTGGCAATATACAATCACCCATAGATGCAGTGAGTTCATATATTTCAAAGTTTCACTGGTATCCAGATGGATGTAGGACAATTTTGATGTTCAATTGAATAACTTGTAAGAAAGGTTATATTGTAATAAGTCATATCTTTTTGAAAATTTTATTTTCCTATTTCTCCCTTCTTCCAATCCTTAGGAAGAGCACAAAAAGTTGACGTAAACTAGTGATTTTTGTTTGTTTTAAATAATTTCCCCACACCCTGGGTAGTTTAAAAACCATTGTTGAGAATCTCTATTACAAGTAATTAATGAAGAATTTAAGGAGGACAGTATACACATCAGTGGCTAGAAGTTATCAGTGTAGCAGTCAAGCTATGGAATGTTTGTTTAAACTGTCCTCATCATTTTTAGATGGTAGTTACCAGATCCCACTTGCACTGGGCTTTGTAATCTTGGGACCACACTGTGTTGTTGCAACCGGATATGAAAACCTCCAGGAACTTTGCACTTCTTCTTTCCAAATCAAGCCTAAATTCCACTGCCTGACTTTCAAGACCCTCCATAATTGGTTTTGCTTTGCTTATTTAACCACATTTTCTGCTATTTCGCATTGTCAACTCTTAGCTCTGGTCAGGCTGTTAACTATCTCCAAACTTACTTTGGTAGGTTTTGATTCTCTTTATTCTTCTGTGTCTCAGCCTTCTCTCTGTCTCTCTCTGTCTCTCTGTCTCTCTCTCTCACACACACACACACACACACACACGTCCACGCACATATGTACACATGTATGCACATGTAAGCAAACATGCACATACACACACTGTACTGTCTTTCCCTTTCCCTGTGGTCTCTCCACATCCTATGTCACTTTAAGGTTGAGTTTAAGTCCTTTATTGTCTGAAGTGTTCCCTTGATCCATTTGACCATCCCCTCTTCTGAAATGCTGCAGTATTGATCAGCTTTATTAGCGTTTAATTAAATGCTAACTTTTGGTGTTCAGTTGTTTTCTCTCTTGGTCTTGTTTCCTGAACTAGATTGTAAGCTTCACAAGAACAAGCCCATGCAGTATCTCTTTGTCTTTCCCACAGTGCTGAGCTAAGGGGAAGTTCACTAAATATTCACCAATTTTTTTTTACCACCAAGTCAGTCAGTAGACCATGGTTTCTTCTGAAAATGGATGTTGTGGAAGGCCTAAAAATTGAACTGTTCTGTATTATAAATCTTTTTTTTTTTTTTTGCCACACCATGCGGCTTGTGGGATCTTAGTTCCCCGACCACGGATCAAAACCCGTGCCCTCAGCAGTGAAAGCGTGGAGTCGTAACCACTGGACTGCCAGGGAATTCCCTGTATTATAAATCTTTATATTACTTGTGAATGATATTTAAAGTTTGCTTCAACTTAAGATATGTACAATAGGAAGATATCAAGTTACATATGTAATTTATACTAAGCCCATGCCCTTCCACTTTCTCATCTCTCATCTTGTGGTTTTACTGCTTCTAGTTTTTTTGGTGTCATTGAGTTTAGCATCTTAGGTGAGAGCCAGGTGGTTACGAAGATGATTGTAGGAAGAATCCCATTTTAAGCATCTTGACATGGAGTGCCAGAATCATTTGATTATATCCAAACTTACTTAAACTAGATTTCTATTATTTAAAGAAGAAAAGGGGTATGCTATGAAATTGGGGATATTCTCGCACATAGTGAGCAGGAATTTTTGTGCACAAGGATCTTTGTGTCCATCAAACTTGTTGGTGACTTGGGAAAAGGTGAAAATGCTTTGCATCTCTAGAGTTTATATCCTTAAGTCTGGTCCCACTGTGACTTGGAAGAGGCCGCTAAAATGCCACAGGTATAAAAGGTTATGATCACCCAAGAAGATGTGGAGAGATCTGGATTGAGCCTATCATTCAGCACAGATGAAGCCTGGGAAAGGGTAGTACATACAGGGTGCTGGGGGGGAATTGGGGCAGGGCCGACTTTGGCTTCTTTAATTCGGGGGTGGGGTAAGGGGGCCATGAGAGACTATAAAATGCAGAAATGCTGGTGTACGTATTTTTGAGATAGGAGTGAAGAGTAGTAAAAAAAATTGTGACAGAGGTGTCCTTTTTAAACTTGGTCCGTGAACATTCCCAGTCAGTCTTCTGGTGCAGGTGATCAGATACCCCGTTTTTACAGATCTGACTGGCTGCATTTTTCTCATACCTTTTGGGACATCATGAAGAGCCACTTCAGCCCTGTTAATGAATTTGAAGTTTTTCTTATAGGCAGTGGAAGCCACTGATTAGTTTTTTTAAAATTAATTAATTATTTATTTATTTTTGGCTGTGTTGGGTCTTTGTTGCTGCACGCGGGCTTTCTCTAGTTGTGGTACATGGGGGCTACTCTTCGTTGCAGTGCGTGGGCTTCTTATTGTGGTGGCTTCTCTTGTTGCGGAGCATGGGCTCTAGGCGTGCGGGCTTCAGTAGTTGTGGCACGTGGGCTCAGTAGTTGTGGCTCGCGGGCTCTAGAGCACAGGCTCAGTAGTTGTGGCACACGGGCTTAGTTGCTCCGCAGCACGTGGGATCTTCCCGGACCAGGGCTCGAGCCCATGTCCCCTGCATTAGCAGGCGGATTCTTAACCACTGCGTCACCAGGGAAGTCCCTTTTTCTTTTTTTAATTGAAGTATAGTTGATTTACAGTGTTGCATTGATTAGTTTTAAGTAGAGAAGTAAGTTGATCATATTTTCATTTTTGGTTAATTACTCCTATTGCAGGGTGAAGAACCACAAAGGGAGCTAGAGTAAAGGTACTAATGACCCATCAATTGAACACAGAGCTCCTATCACCTAATAATACAATCTGTGGCCATTAAGCTTTTCATGTAACCTTTGATTTTGTTTTCACCTGATTGTGTGTCTCTTCCTAAGAGTGAAACTTCTCATGACAGAGTAACAGTCTATTCTAGAAGAGTATTGTGCAGTGTGGGAGTTAGAGATGGCAGGAGCTGTGTCCTGTAGCAAAATCTCCTGTGGGACTTCACAGCAACATCCCTGGCTTTTCCCCTTCACTTTGGGCCAGAAGGGAACACTGTTATTGATGGGAATCTGCCATATTCTCAGGTGAGGGAACCATTGGACTAGAGCGTATCTTTTCTCTGATGATAATATTAAACAGGGGAATAAACAACCACAGAAATGAAACAGTTTTCTTGTGAGCTGATTCTTGTTTGTTACAGAAAGAAAAATGTTAACTGCCTGATCAGGTCTTGCTGATAAGCACATTTCAGCATATTTGTGTTCCTGAGCTAGGTGTGTTTTTGTCGGAGTTTAGATTTTGCGTGCTGGAGGGAAGAAAGTTCCTTCAGTCAGTTTATTTGCATAATAAAAACACCAATAAATGACATTTTTGACAGTTATCACTTTCAGCCATTTGGGGAAAGTAAATTTTTTTTTCATGACCAAGGTTAAAAGACTATCTGATTACCGTTGGGTATTTCTCTTTGGTTTTAAATTCTCTTGTTTTCAGAACATGCTCAGCAAAAGGGTTAATCTTGAGACCACAGGTAAGAACAGGTCTAGGTATGTGATATGGTTTTGCAAGGTGCTACAAATGCTGCCTGAGTGTAATGTGACACCAGGTAGGCCCAAGTGGCCAATGATGGGAAGTGGAGAACAATGTGAAAGAACCGGCCTTTCAGGTCTGGGGAGTGAGTAATTGCAGCCTGTCCTCTGAGTACTGGAACTGTTCTGGGGTGTCAGCAAAAAGGCCAAGCATAGAGAAGTCAGCCTGTTCCCTTGATCATATTGACTTTGTGGGGTTTTTGTTGTTGTTGTTGTTGTTTTTTCACTTTAACATGGTTGAAGCTAAGGTGAGCATATTCAGGTTTCCAAGGCCTGCTTTGGCTTTGCATATATCACCAGAATACAAAAAACATCAATTTGTGTTTCATTCACCTGGAAATAAAAATATACTTTTGAAAAAGATCTAAGTACTTCACTTCCCCTGCCCTCCCCCTCAGTTTCAATGAAAGATGCCTAAAGCAGCGGAGCTACTTAAAAGATACAGATGGTTATATATATGGTACTTATATGATTCCAAGAACATATTTTTAAACTTTCTACATTTTCTTGAATTCCTTGAATATTTGAAATGAGTTAAAGGTGGTAGTATAGAAACATTTTCTTTTTGAATTAAGAGAACCCTGAATGCAGTAGGGAATGATTTGCTCCTCTGTGACATTTACTTGTATTTTTTCCTCTTCTATTTTGTGTATAGAGTACATGATTTAGAGAGTGCTGTGCAGTGAGATTTATTTTACAGTTAGTGTCTTTTTTTGTTTGTTTCCTTATTCAGTAGAAACTGAGAGACTACCCTTGTTGGGGGAGGTTAAAGTCTGGTTACTTAACTGTAACTACATTTTGATGTGTTTATTATTTTTTTCTTACCTACAAGTTTTTAGTGTGATAGCAATAGTGTATTCAAAGAACTAGCAAGAAAAATGTCAATAAAATTTATTTTAAAGTATTTTAATGAGTTATTGTGGTAGCTTTATAAAAAGGCTTACTGATGTTTCCTTTTCACTTTTTTAGGCTGAGTGAAGGGTAAAGCAAGATATTATGATATGATAGAACTTGGAAACGAACAACAATAGTAAAATTTTAAGATTTAAAGCAATGATAGAAAAATCTAGAAACTCCTCTTTTTCAGTTATTCCACATAAAAATGTGACTGAAAATGATTTACCAGCTAGCAAATGTGTGTAAGGGATTTCTTATTTGTCCAGATATTCTACTAATGAAAAATACTAATGAAGTTCTATTAATGTAGAGAATTGGGCTGGGAATTGGGGAAAAGTAGAGAATTGTTGCTTTCTTTGTCATTAACTGTCTGTGTGACCTTGGACAAGTCAGACTGGGCTAGGCTCAAATTCTCTAACTGTTCAACAAATGCATTGTCCTAGGTAATCCTTACATCTTTTTTAGTTCTAAAAGTGTATGATTCCACACTTTTCAGATTGAGAATGGGCAGGCCCGTGGAAGATTGTATAGAATTTATCTTGATACCACTGATTTATTATTTTCATCCCTGCTGGGAGCTAATATAAAGCATTCTACCATACTAGAAAACAACCGGAAAGGCCTAACTATGGTCTATTACGGAAGAATTCCATTCATTACAGTTTATGGATTTATTGCTTGCTTCTCATTTCTAACTTGAATAGCTTCTCTTCTCTCACGTTTCTTACTCTATTTTCTTTAATTTTTATTGTATTTCTTCTAGTTTCATGGTTTTCCCAGTATACTTCCTGTTCTTACGATGGGTGTATCTGTATGCTGAAAAGGGTGGTTTATCAGGTTACCACTTCATATAAAAATACTTTCCGTTCAGGTACTTGGCATCTGGGGTTGCTACATAGTTCCAGTTCTTTAGATACTCCCTGCCTTATAAATACACACTCACACACATACACACACACACACAGTCTGAATACTTTATTAGAGATAGTCATTCAAATTAAAGGTAGTCATTCAACCACCCATTGCTCTAAGCTGGTGTATTTTACCTTCTTTGGGCCAGAACTGTCTAATCTAAAAACTTTTTCCTCTTTTGTTTGATTGGTTCCCTTTGTCAGTTTTCATATTGAGTGTAATGAGTTGGTAGCCTAAAAACTTCCAAAGGTTGGCAGTGATTTTTTAAAAATATCATTATGAATTAATGGGTTTATAGACCCTTGTGTTTAAAGCCCTTTTGAAGGGAACTTAAATTTGCATTCAATTAGGGATTAGAAGGCAAGTGTGAAAAGTATTAAAAACTAATTTTGACTATCATATGTTTATAATACCTGAAATCTTTTATAATAAGTTATATAACAATTAACCATTGAGTTGGTTGTAGTAGCCAGTAATGTGGCTGAGGGTTTTGTGTTTACAATCAGTAAATTCATTTTGTTTGGATTAGGGACATAATGGAACTCTGTGTTAAGGGAGCCTTGCCAGACAGGGTGTGGTCCTAACTTTGAAGCAACTGGATTTATCAAACAGGTGCCAAATTTTTAGGCACTGGAGTGGAATTATACTTTTGTTGATAATGGGGCTATAGTGTTCTTTGTTGGAGTCTAGCAAATAGCTGTGGTAAAGGAGACTCCTAGGGAGTATGGAAATGAGACTTAAGGAATAATTTGTTATCTGGCAAGCATGTGTTACATATCTCTTGCACTGTACATAGATTATAATGAAGCTAATGTTTATTGAGTAAAATTTATATGCCAAGCATTCTGCACATACATTCGCATCTCATCTTCACAGAAACTCTAGATTTTGGTGGTGTTATGCCCATTTTACAGAACGAGAAAACTGTGGCTTATACCTATTTTGCAGGAAGAAGAGACTGACACTAAGTAAGTAACTTGTCAAAAGTCACAGTGCAGAAGATTCAAACCCCAGTGGTCTGATTCCAGAGCCTGTGCTCCTAACCGTTTTGCTTGAGCTACTACTTTACCTTAAATTTGAAGCTTAGTTTGGCAGTAAGCAGTGAGGACCTCATTGATGAGACATTCCTTTGGCATGTCTCCTTGAAGAATAAGAATATGGGGCTTCCCTGGTGGCGCAGTGCTTGAGGGTCCGCCTGCCGATGCA
>NW_006796443.1:546627-575510 GCF_000442215.2 Lipotes vexillifer | reverse complement strand
AAAAAAAAAAAAAAAAAAAAAAAAAAAAGAATAAGAATATTGTCCTTACCGAGTTGAAAGATATGACAGCCAGCTTGGGGAGTTTTTATTATTTGTTGGATTCCCAACTGGATGACTGCACAGAACTGTGCAAGTAAGTTAACTGTCTGTGTCTTTGTGTTGAATTAATAGTTTTCACTTTTTACTTGTTATTTTATAAAGACTAAGTGACACTTTGAAAATGAAATATGTTTGGGAACTATTAATACAGCAAAGTGTTCCTGAATATAATACATATAGCTAATGGTTAGTAATTCAACCAATTTTTAAATTTCCTGAAGACCTTATGATTTTGTTAGAGTAGAAGAAAGGCCTCTGCTTTACGCTGAGTACCCATGTTTTTTCCACACTAGAGCAGATTTGAGGAGTAAAATGATAAGTTTAGTTTTGGACATGTTGTAGACACGTTGACTGTGAGGGGCACTGACACGGACTTATCCAGTAGACAGTTTAGTGAGTGGATTTGGACATCGGGAGCTGAACTAGAGAAGGAAGTTTGTTTTTTCTAATTTGATATATGTATTTACTTAGAAACCTGTGTTCTAGGGAATTCCCTAGCATGGCAGTTCAGTGGTTAAGACTCTGTGCTTCCACTGCAGGGGACACGATTTCCATGCCTGGCCGGTGAACTAAGATCCCACAAGCTGCGCCGTGCGGCCTAAATAAATAAATAAGAAGAAAAAAACCTTAAAAAGAAAAAGAAACCTGTGTTCTGAACTATTACAGCATAAAGGATTTGGGTAGATTTACAGGCTGTGTACTGTAGTCATGGACAGAGTCCTGATTTAGGAGATGAAGATTCTAGTTGTAATTCTGTTAATGCTTTCAGATTGTGAGACCTTGGACACAGGACTCAGTTTACTCATGAAAAATTGAATCATTGATCTAGGTGTCCAGTCTCATCTCTTGCTGAAAAAATTTTAATACACTGAGGCTGTGTTATTTAAGTACCTCTAATATGTATGGGTGGTACCTCTGGATCAGGAATTAGAAAAATTCTTCCCAAGAACCACCTTGGTGCCGTAGGCTGTATAACTACTCAGAGAAGAGCAAGAGCAGTGGGATAGAGTCAAAGAAGACAGAGGGTCAGAGGCCTAATGAAGCCAATAAAATAATGCAGGAGCTTTCCTTTACTTACACATTTTCAGTTTATGAACTTCTGTATAGAAATGAACAGAATAAAGGTATCTCTTCCTATCCTAACAAAGGCTTAGTGATCATAGGCTGTCATTTCAGTTTCGGTTGATTACTGTTGGTTCCTAGTGTGTACTGTAAGATGGTATGTTGATTGCTTGTCATTTTTGAGACTAAAAAAAACATTTATTAAAGAACAGTAGCACTGTGGAAGTGCTAGTAAGAAAAGGTTTGTGACTGCAATGGAAAAGAAAGTGAAACTTTACACAGATGTGTTCACACTGGTTATTGGGACAGTGTCACCTTTGTATTTATGAATAAATGGGTTTTGGAATAGTCTTTTGGAATCTAACCTTTTACAGAGAAACTTTTCTATCAGGAAACATCCCTTGATTCTGGTTATACTTTCTTACTGTGATTCTTTAAGTTTAGAATAATGATTTCCGTCTTATCAAAAGTATTACAGTAATTCTTGCAAAGAACATACATAGAGCGTAAATATCTATGATAGATTTTCAAAACAATATCTGCCATTAATATTATCCTTTTTATTATTAGTATTATATTAGTATCATTAATATAATCCTTTTTTTTATTATTACCAAACCGCACAGGTTTGGTAAGTACAGAAGAAGCTTTAGACAATGGTTATTTACCCAGAGTAGTTTTGGTCTAATTATTTTGGTGCCTGGTTCATAGCTTTGCACATAATAGACACTGAAACACATACTCAGTTGAATTAGGGGGACATAATTTTCAAGTGTGAGACAGTGTACAGTTAGTGCTAATTTGGTGGTAGGGGCAATAAGTGCTGTATTTTTGAAGGCCCATGTAGGTCAAGGCATAGAGGTTGGGAGAAAGAAATGGGACTTGAGCACTGAAGGACAGAGAAGATGGGAATGGGTACTGAGAAGTGGGAGGGGAATTCCAGGAATGGGGAATAGTAGAAGTTGAAAATGGAGGTAAGAATGAATGTAGTTTGTGTGGAGGACCTAAGAAGGAAAGCCTAGTACAGAAGAATTGGGTGAGAGTTTAAAGGAAAATATTATATGTATGTTTTATGTTTCTGTGTCTGTCTGATGAATTTTGGTCAAAGTACTTTCCCCTGCACCAGACATGGTGCAGTACTCAAAAACTACCTAAATAGTAGTGCTAAAAATACTTTCCCAGTGTTGGAGTTGAAGTCTTTATTAAAAGAGATGGAGTGGGTGTGGGAAACTGCTGGGTTAGAATTTAGTGAGTAGAAATATTGAATTGAATTGAATCCTTAACTCTTTTTTTTTTTGATTTCCTGTTAGGGAAACCTCAGTCATCCATGATGACCCCCTAGAGTCTGCAATATATAGGAAATTGGCTTTACTGAAATTAGGAAAATGAGTATGTGATTTAGTTAGCACATACTGGCTGGATTTAAGTTTTCAGGGAAACTGATTCACAAGATCAGCTTCATTCCTGAACTTGTCTTTTTAAAATTAAAATTGTAAATGCTGTTTCAAAGAACTAGATGTTATTAAATGTGCTTATTTTTATGTCTTTGTCTTTTCATGTCATATTTATGGCCATAACCGTATGAAGCAATATTTAATAAAATTGTGATAAACTTTTAATTTCCCTTTACTTTTGTTAGTAGTGGTAACTTTAAAAAAATATATTGTTAAATATGCAAACATCTTTGGCAGGCACTCTTCAAAGCTTTTCTCCCTCTGCTGCAAAATTGTTTTCACTCTTAAGTTGCGTTTCTGTTTTTCTATTGTAAAGTGCACTTCTTTGCATGTTCTAATTTGCCATGACGTGGTCAAGCGCTGTTTCCTTCCTGTTGCTTGCAAGCCTGTGCTAGAGATAAGGATACATTTCAGTGCATTAAAAAAGAAGCCACCGAAGACAGGCTTAAGCATGGTAAAGCATTCTACTTATCAGAAACCTTTTTAAAGAACAGAAAGAGTGAGCTTTATTTCTGCTTATTTTTAAAAGCTCTTAAAATAGTACTATTAAACTTTAAATGTATTAGACAGATTTTAAATCCTTATATATATTAGGCCTAACAAGGATACTGTCTGAATGTTTCTATTAAGGCAAAAATATATGTTATGAAATTACTCATGGAGTAGGAATTCCTATGTGTGTGGTTTGCTAGGTTAGTAGAAAGAAGGAAATTGTTTATATATCCTTTATTGCAATTACAAAAACCTAGTTATGGCTGGGTAGATTTTTTTTTTTTTTTAATAAATAGGACTTTGTAGTTTAATGGGGGTTCGGGGGGGAGAATGGCTTCATTTTCAGTAATGAGAGGTGATCTTATCTTAGGAATGAAATCTTAAAAGAAAATATGTCTAGTTTTTTTAAAAAAACAACAACCCTGTATTCACTAGTCGTGTTGGTTTTGTTTAAAAACATTAACAAAAAAATGCTTTGCAGACATTGCTGTCTGTATTAACTGTTATATTCAAAATAGTATGATTGCTTTCTCATAACTAACTTATGTTTTTCAGGTCAAGAAGTTCTAGAGAAGAAAAATTTCAGAAAAAGTGCCTCAATTTAAGTAAAATCCCAGTGAACCAAGAAAATTTGAAGCACCTTCCTTAAAGAAAACCTGGTATACAGTAACTTCACAGACTTAGCTTGGGTTATTTACACAAATTGGTCACTGGACTCCGCTGCCTGGTACTTGAACCTGTTTGGAATTTTTCTCATGTGGATCTAAGGGGAATGCTTTATTATGGCTGCTGTTGTCCAACAGAACGACCTAGTATTTGAGTTTGCTAGTAACGTCATGGAGGATGAACAACAGGTATGAATGAGACTTAGAGAAAATTGGATTTTAATAAATTTATTATTTTGCTTTTTCTATTTGTCTCAAAATTATTTCCTTTAAAAGACAGTAAGAGAAACTTTATTAATGTTAAAATTTAGATATTAAAAATGTGGAGGTAATGTGATTTTATGTGTTAAGTACTAGTTAATTCATTAAGAAAGAGTCTTATCCTTAGCTTTGATGTGGTAACAAGGATATCATACTTTTGGGGTTAGCTTGTTTTTCTGTAAAATGAGACTTAACAGGAAATACCTTAAGTAATTATTTCAGAGTAGTTTGAAAAGTTCTAGATGACATACTGACAAGACATGTAAATTTTTCTTAGGACTGGTGATTGTAATAGTTGCTTACAATTACACAGTTTTAATATATGTGGTTAATTAAGATTTATAATCCTGGACTATTCCTTCAAGGGGATGGAAAGATGTTAGCAGTCTCATTATCAGACATCATTTCAGTCCAAAGCATGTGACTCTGAGGAAGTTACTTAACTTTAGATCCTGATTTCATCATCTGCTGAATGAAGGGATTGAGCTGAAGAATTTCTAAATTGGCTTTCTTTTATTGAATTTATACAAGATGTGTAAATTACTATTTCTAGAGTGTAAGAAAGATCCAAGAGATAATGAGAAAAGGACTGAGTTAATTCTGGTCTCCTCTCTCCCCACTAGAGGTTCTTGGGACTTGATAATTTACTTCATTTTGAACAGGTTATTTGGGAATGTAAGACGTGATGTGAGAGAAATCATGTGTTAGAAAGATTCATTGTACTGGGAAAAATATTTTGAGGGCTAGTAGACTTAAAATAATGTCTAATAAAGTGGATTTAAATATTGAAATAAGCCTAATCCTAAATATCTAACTTTAATAGGCCAATTATAATGTATCATGCTTTTATTCTAGGTGATTCTTACTTTTGGCAGGGTATTGTAATTTCTTAGTTCTTTGTATTGTACTGTTGAGTGAAGAGACAGAATAAAATATTTATAAATAAACCTACAAACGGTGAGAATTTCGATTAAGGTGCTGTAAAATCAAGGTGAGCTTTGGCTAGGGAGGAAAAAAGTGTGAGGGAGAAGATTGCATCCCAATTAAAAATAGTTTATGGATTTAATCTAGGGACAATAGAAAAGACATTTTAGAAGGAGAAAGTGTTTTGAATTTGTTTTAAAACAGTACGTTTCTGTATACGTTAAGGTTTGAAAACTGTGTGTTTACTGTGCAGCCCTCGAAGATGAAAGATGTGGTGAGCTTTGTTCTTGGGATGTGGCCACAGGGGACAGAGCTCTAAGCCGCTCACTGGTATATGCTTCCAGTGCACTGGCTTTGACACTCTTTAACCATAAGAAATATGTGTTACATCATGGTGCAGCATTCATACATGTATCTATATAGCCTTAGAAAAAGTTTTCCAAGACAGTACCTACCCTTACCATCTGTGATGTACTTAGTTTAACTTGGAGAGGTTATTAATGACTTTGGATAGGGAGATGCATTAACATCAGAATGCACATATATATTTTTTCTTATTTATTTATCTATCTATTTTTTTATTTATAAAAAGTTATTTGTCTTTTAGCTAACAAAATGAATATGTATTAGTTTTTTCAGATATTATTATAAGGACTTAACAAATGTGAAACGTGGGGCAAATACTATCATCCCTATTTTACAATGAGGAAATTGAGAGAATAGTTAGGTTGAGTGACTTACCCGAACTCATATGTACAGTTGGTAAATATTGGAGCTACTGGTTGAACCCAAGCAGTTTGACTCTCACTAATGATGTTGAATACTCTTGCCATGATGTATGCTGATTGTACTATATTATAATCAGTTGGCCAGGTTTAGGGTTTTTCCATCTGTGGTCATGAGCACAGCAAACTTAACTTGATGCTTACAGGGGTAGATCCAGTAGTGTCAGATTTATTAGCATCTTATCTATTAAGTAGATGTAACTCTACTTTGTTGTTTTTTGTTTCCTTAAATTTGTTTTTGGTAGAAAAGTCATAGCATGCCAATTATAAAACAAGTCATCTAATAGAAAAAGAAAGTAAATCGTGAGAGTCTCTTTTCACTTACTGTCCCTAATCCTGTTCTCCCCAGAAGATACCAGTATTGACTATTTGATGTGTAATTTTTTGGACAAAGGCCTAAACAAAAGAACAATATACATACATACCAACCTATATACACAGGTTGTTTTTAAGATACAAATGAAAGAATGTAATATCTTTTTTGTGACTTATTTTCACTTAATGTATTATAAATATTTGTGTGTTTGTATGCCGGCTCTACATCATTTATTTTTCCACATGCTGGATGGATTATAATTTATTTTACCAGTATTTGATCATGGGCAATTGGCTATTCCCACTAGTTTGCTAATATATTATAAATGAATATCCTTGTTTGGGAGGCAATAGACCGATAATGGTTAAGAACTCAGATATTGGAGTCAGAGCACCTGGATTTGAATCTTTGCTCCACTACTTATTTTCTCTGTGACCTTGGGCAAGTTACTTAACCTCCCTGTGTCTTAGTTTCCTTATCTGCAAAACAGGGATCATAATAACAGACTTGATATTGTAGTTTGGGTTGTGAAAATTAAATGTGTTGATGTATATAAAGTTCTTAGAACTGTGCCTGGCACACAGTAATATTTACTGAGCACTGTCATTTTATTACTTCACGTGCACACGCATGAAATGTGTAGTGTATCTTTGTACACTTGTATGACTATTTCTGTAGTAAATTTTTAAAAGTAGAATTACTGAGTTTACTAAAAGTATATTCAAAAAACTGTATCAGTTTCTGCTACCACTAACAGTATATTTTTCAAACCATCACTAACAGAAATCCTTTTTTCGTTCAGTCTTTTGGGTGAAAAAAATTACATTAAAAAAATTACATTTTACCATTTAATTTGCATTTTCTTGACTACTAGTATTGAGGTTGTGGGATTGTTCCACTAGCTTTATTTATTGTTTATTTGAATTTTCTTTGAATTAATAATATCCTTTTGCCTGGTAGGAGTTCTTTATATATTATGAGTTTACATCAGAGTCATTGTCTTTTTATGACATGTGATGCAGATATTTTGTCCCAATCTGGTACTGTCTTTTAACAATATGGTATCTTGTGCCCTATAGAAATTTTAAATATTTATGTCGTAAAATTTACCAATTTTTTTGGTGATTTTCGTTTAGGAAAGCTTTCCTTACCCCTAAAACTATTAAATATTCTCTTATATTTTCTTCTAGTATATTTTATAGGTTTAACTCCTTAGTCCATATGAAATCTACTTTTTAAAAAAAAATAATTTATTTTATTTTATTTATTTTTGGTTGTGTTGGGTCTTCGTTGCTGTGTGTGGGCTTTCTCTAGTTGCGGCGCGTGGGCTTCTCACTGCGGTGGCTTTTCTTGTTGCAGAACACGGGCTCTAGGCTAGTGGGCTTCGGTAGTTGTGGCTCGCGGGCTCTAGAGCGCGGGCTCAGTAGTTGTAGAGTATATATTGGAGTCAGAGCACCTGGATTTGAATCTTTGCTCCACTACTTATTTTCTCTGTGACCTTGGGCAAGTTACTTAACCTCCCTGTGTCTTAGTTTCCTTATCTGCAAAACAGGGATCATAATAACAGACTTGATATTGTAGTTTGGGTTGTGAAAATTAAATGTGTTGATGTATATAAAGTTCTTAGAACTGTGCCTGGCACACAGTAATATTTACTGAGCACTGTCATTTTATTACTTCACGTGCACACGCATGAAATGTGTAGTGTATCTTTGTACACTTGTATGACTATTTCTGTAGTAAATTTTTAAAAGTAGAATTACTGAGTTTACTAAAAGTATATTCAAAAAACTGTATCAGTTTCTGCTACCACTAACAGTATATTTTTCAAACCATCACTAACAGAAATCCTTTTTTCGTTCAGTCTTTTGGGTGAAAAAAATTACATTAAAAAAATTACATTTTACCATTTAATTTGCATTTTCTTGACTACTAGTATTGAGGTTGTGGGATTGTTCCACTAGCTTTATTTATTGTTTATTTGAATTTTCTTTGAATTAATAATATCCTTTTGCCTGGTAGGAGTTCTTTATATATTATGAGTTTACATCAGAGTCATTGTCTTTTTATGACATGTGATGCAGATATTTTGTCCCAATCTGGTACTGTCTTTTAACAATATGGTATCTTGTGCCCTATAGAAATTTTAAATATTTATGTCGTAAAATTTACCAATTTTTTTGGTGATTTTCGTTTAGGAAAGCTTTCCTTACCCCTAAAACTATTAAATATTCTCTTATATTTTCTTCTAGTATATTTTATAGGTTTAACTCCTTAGTCCATATGAAATCTACTTTTTAAAAAAAAATAATTTATTTTATTTTATTTATTTTTGGTTGTGTTGGGTCTTCGTTGCTGTGTGTGGGCTTTCTCTAGTTGCGGCGCGTGGGCTTCTCACTGCGGTGGCTTTTCTTGTTGCAGAACACGGGCTCTAGGCTAGTGGGCTTCGGTAGTTGTGGCTCGCGGGCTCTAGAGCGCGGGCTCAGTAGTTGTAGAGTATGGGCTTAGTTGCTCTGCGGCATGTAGGATCTTCCTGGACCAGGGCTCGAACCTGTGTCCCCTGCATTGGCAGGTGGATTCTTAACCACTGCACCACCAGGGAAGCCCTGAAATCTACTTTTGTAGCATGTGAGGTATAGGGATCTGACAACTCTCCTCTCCCACAAATGGGGATATTGGCCCTTCACCATTTATTGAGTGTTTTATGATTTCCACACTTAGACTGCTGCCTCTGTTGTATACTAAATTACCATATGTATAGACTTTAGTTTTGAACTTGCCCTAGTGTATTTTATTCCATTTACCTGTTTTGTATTGTGCCAATCTCACATTGCTTTCATTAGTATCACTTCATAGATTTGATATCTGATAAAGATATTCTTCCCCCCCAAAATTGGGATAGAGTTTTGAATGAATTTTAGAACTGACTTGTTAAGTTACATAACTCTGTTGGGATTTTGACTTTTCAAAGTTAAGTATTTGAATCTTTAAAATAATTTGTTCTGTTTTATGATCCTATATTGGTTTAATTGGTTGGTCTTTATAAAATCACTGTTTGAAGGTACCAGATTAGAATGTATTTCCTGTTTTTAGTTATGGTCTGTGGTTATTAATGTAGTCGTCTAAAGAAACTGACACCATTAATGTGTGGTTGCCACCACCTTGATCATTTTCCCTTATATCAATTCATACTCTTTTCAGAATTGCTTGGAAGACCTTGGGCAGGGATGAGGAAAGGGGTGTTGGAAAAGAAATATCAATATTGTTGTTGCTGACAAGCCATTTAGAAGTCTGTTCTTGCGATCCATTCCAAACTGGGCCTATTTGTAGGTGAGAGTGAGGTACTTCTGTGGGAGAGCAACACTGTCGGTATTGAATTACAGTATACTTTTATTTGAAAGTGCCTTGGTTTGACCTTATTGAACAGGTATGTTTGCCTGGTGAATGTATGAGATAAAAAGAAAGCTGAAGGTTGTGGACCTAAGTATCTAAAGAGAAGGAAACTTGACTATATGCTCAAATATTCCAGAAGTTAATTGAGTGAAAAACAGCTGTTAGTTTAATGCTTTGTATAATTTTGAAATATCATTACACTATATGTTTTTTCAGTTGTTGGTTCTAAAAGTAGAACTTAGCAAATCATAGTTATTTGTGCTTAACAGACCTAGCTCCCTAGGGAGAACCTTGATGACATGCTAGGGAAAGTAAAACAAATATTTTTATAGAATCCCATCCCAATGTAAGAAGGTGGTCTTATGACTTTCGTTCTTAGGGTGTAAATTGGCTCACTCTGCTGATTCCTAGAAGCTAAAGTGTAAACTGTTGTCTTTTCACCAAGCTGCCCGTTAATTCTCATTCAGTGTTTGGCAATCACTACCCAGTGTAACAGAGGTCAGCACAGAGTGCTGTGGATACAGAGAAAGGAGCCTTTGACGGCACTGCAACTTTGGGAAAGCTTCACCATGGAAATTACATTTGAACTGGACCTTGAAGGAAGATCCAGTTTATCTGACAGATGAAGAAGAGGAAGTGTTTCAGAACAGTGGACTGTACCAGAACTTTTGATGTATTTCTCTTGGCTGTATGATCAAACCAAACACCTTAACTTACGGTTAGAAGCTTTTCATAGTGTGACTGTTTCATGCTCCTTTCTTTCTTGTACTACATTAGTTTTGCCAGCCTACTGTATGATTTTCCCAAATGCTTTTCTGCTTCCCCACTGTTTGATCTTCCACATTCATACCTGTTACCTGTTTAAGTTCTAATCATCTTTCAAGATTTTAGGACAAAACCTACTTATTCCAGGAACTTATCTTAAAATCATCCCTTCCAGAATTAACAACTTCATCCTGTTATTCCTATATGACTTAATGTCATTATCATACATTTGCCATGTTAAATTTTTATATATACATTATTAATTTCCCAGATAAGTGCTAAACTACTTGAAGAAAGGGTTGCCTCCCCGCCTTAATATTCCCCATGCCTTTAACATCATTTATAATATATTTATTGGTTGAATCCTCTTAAAGTTTTTTCTTCCTTCTCTTAATCTTGTTGGTAAAATGGTGGGGGATCTATATCTGTTCAGTTATGGCCCTTATTACATCAGAAGGCCTTTCTTTTGGTTTGTTTGTTTTGCTTTTGTTTTGTTAACATCTTTATTGGAGTATAATTGCTTTACAAAGGTGTGTTGGTTTCTGCTTTATAACAAAGTCTATACATATACATATATCCCCATATCTCTTCCCTCTTGCGTCTCCCTCCCTCCCACGCTCCCTATCCCACCCCTCCAGGTGGTCACAAAGCACTGAGCTGATCTCCTGTGCTATGCGGCTGCTTCTCACTAGCTGTCAATTTTACATTTGGTAGTGTGTAAATGTCCATGCCACTCTCTCACTTTGTCGCAGCTTACCCTTCCCCCTCCCCGTGTCCTCAAGTCCATTCTCCAGTAGGTCTGTGTCTTTATTCCTGTCTTGCCCCTGGGTTCTTCATGACCACTTTTTTTTTTCCCCCCATATAAGTCCATCCACCTCACTACAAATAACTCAGTTTGTTCCTTTTTATGGCTGAGTAATATTCCATTGCAGATATGTGCCACATCTTCTTTATCCACTCATCTGTCGACAGACACTTAGGTTGCTTCCATGTCCTGGCTATTGTAAATAGAGCTGCAATGAACATTGTGGTACATGACTCTTTCTGAATTATGGTTTTCTCAGGGTATATGCCCAGTAGTGGGATTGCTGGGTCATATGGTAGTTCTATTTTTAGTTTTTTAAGGAACCTCCATACTGTTCTCCATAGTGGCTGTATCAATGTACATTCCCACCAGCAATGCAAGAGTGTTTCCTTTTCTCCACACCCTCTCCAGCATTTATTGTTTGTAGATTTTTTGATGATGCCCATTCTGACTGGTGTGAGGTGATACCGCATTGTAGTTTTGATTTGCATTTCTCTAATGATTAATGATGTTGAGTATTCTTTCATGTGTTTGTTGGCAATCTGTATATCTTCTTTGGTGAAATGTCTGTTTAGGTCTTCTGCCCATTTTTGGATTGGGTTGTTTGTTTTTTTTTGATATTGAGCTGCATGAGCTGCTTGTAAATTTTGGAGATTAATCCTTTGTCAGTTGCTTCATTTGCCAGTATTTTCTCCCATTCCATCAGAAGGCCTTTGAATGAGAGGTGATATCCTGCCCCACTGTACTGACTACAGTACTTTTTTTTGTGGGACCTGTGTGTCCACATTCTCACTTAGTGCATGGGCAGTATGGCATGTCACCACAATTCCAAGACCAGAAACAAATATTCATGGAGTTTTTTTCTTGAAAATGTATTTAGAACTATTGTGTTAAATGTGTTTAGTGAGAACTACCTCAAATGACTTAAAATTTGTTATTGAAATTATCAGTAAGTAAATATCCATTTAGAGTTTTCATGTTTCTTGGGAGACTCGTTCAAGTTGTAGAGAGGGAGTTTTTAACATGGTTGTATCTTGAGAACGAATTTGTATTTTGTAGACTGAGAAAAATATAGATCACATCAACCTGCCATTTTCTAGCTGAAATGGTAAAATTCTGTTAGGCCAGGGAGTTAGCGTACCTTAGAGTAGAAGGAATGTGTTGACAGTGTTCTGTGTGTAACAGCACCAGTGTTGTGGAGACAGGAAGTTGGAATGAGGCTACTAACCTGTGTGTGGACATGGTAGAGCCTCTGTTATTTACATACAGTTCCAGATTATATTGACCAGTCTATCTGTTCCTGTTGTCCTCATTCTTAATCTTGCCAGGTCAGATTTATCAGACCCATTAAAAGTTTGACCATCTGTGAAACTAACATACAGAGATTGCTTGTTTCTTTTCTGTACATTTGGAAAAGCCTTCATCAAAGGAATTATGCTATAGAGCCCCCATTACAAGCCTTATTATCTTTGGGAAAAGTCTGACTTTGCATAAGGCCTAAGGCCCTCTTCAGGTTATGTGAAGGGCCAACCCTGCCTGTGGCCTAGAGTTTGGCCTGGTTTATCTCGCTGCCAACTACCGGCAGCAAGGAAGCTGATGGTTGTTAAGAAAGAAGAGTTGGTGAGGAGAGCAGGAACTTACTATCACTTTCTTTTGCAGAGTCTTCCTCTAAGTGTCCCCCAGCCATCACACAGAGGCTCCATGACAACGTCTTAAAAATGAATATGGATGAGATCATTGCATAGGGTAGGACATGGACTGGTCTGGCTCCAGAAACATTCAGTGCTGAATTTTAGTAACTGATGTTTACTTAGCATTTTGTTCTGCGTACTTTGTGCTTTACAGGGATTGTCCTAGTTAATTCTTACAACAACCTGATGAAATAGGTATTCTAATTCTCAATTTACAGAAGAGTAAAGTGAGGTTCCGAGAAGGGGAACAACTTGCCTGTAAATGCTAAAGCTGGGAATTGCAACCAGCTTGTGCCTTAAACAACTATATTTGGATAATTCCAGCCACTAATACGTGTAAGTGGTAAAAAAGTAGTTTTAAATGTGGAAGAATTATTATACTTTGCGTTTGTTATGTTAGCAAAAAGAAAATGTTATTCATTCTAGTTAATTTGTTAGTGTAGTTACAGGTTGACAGTCTTTGTGCCTGATAAACCTGTGTATTTCTTTTTTTTAAAACAACAGTTTGTTTTGTTTTTGCTTTTTATTGTTTATTTGTTTTGGCCGCACCGCACTCGGAATCTTAGTTCCCTGACCAGGGATTGAACCTGGGCTCTCAGCAGTGAAAACACCAAGTCCTAACCACTGGACCGCCAGGGAATTTCCTAAATAACAGTTTTATTGAGATATAATTTATATGGCATATAATTCACCTATTTAAAGTGTGTAATTCATTACACATCTAGTATATAAACGGCATCCATCACCATAATCAGCTTTCAAACATCTTAATTATCCCGAAAAGAAACCTCTACTCATTAGCGGTCGTGCCCTATTCTTTCCCCCACTCCTAGCCATTAGCAACCACTAATCTACTTTTTGTCTCTATGGATTTGACTATTCTGGACATTTCTTATAAGTGGCATACGGTATGTGATCTCCTATGACTGACTTCTTTGACTTAGTAGAGGGTTTTCAGGGTTGTAGCATGAACAAGTACCTCCTTTTTGTTATTGAATAATGTTCCATTGTATGGATAATACCACATTGTATTTATCCACTCTGTATACCTTTCAGGAGAAGCTATTTTTTCAGTGAGGTTTGTGTTGGTCAGTTTTTTTTGAGGATAGTCTTAGCAGTCTCTGTTCTCCCAGATAGTACTCCATCACCTAGAGCACCCTTGCTGAGTAAGTAAGGAAATTAGTACCTCTTTGATGTATCTCAGTTTAGCTATGTAATCTTGACATTTTTTGCCCCCTTTCTGTTTCACTTAACACATAACACGTAAAGGATAAGCCACTATATATACAGGTGGTGTTACTGTGTTACTGGCCTTTCCTGTTTTTAAAGCCATGGTCACCTTCAGTACTATTTAGAGAATACTGATGAAGATAATGTCCTCTGATTTAGTGAAATAAAAAGAAAACTGATAAATTAAAGGAAAAAAACTGATTGTTAATGGTTTGTTAAAGTGTGAATTTAACAAAGTGATACCCTTAATAATGTTCATAAATCTAATATGCCTAATATCAAGTAAGTTAGAATACAGGCAGGATTTTTTTTTAACACGGTTATAACCAAAATTCTCAATATTAGGCAGTTCTTTTCTTGGAAAGAAGAATTGTAATGACTTGGTGATACGTTTGTGAGCTTATCTGTTTCATCTGTTCCCTCCTCTTGTCAATTAAGAGTCTTTGTGATGTAGCATCAAGAGTATCAGCTTGGGGATGAGGCTCCACAGCTTACTAGCTGTATGATTTCAGACAAGATTTTAAATTTCACTGCGCTTTGATTTCCTCCACCAAAAGTGAAAGTTACTTCCCAAGGTTATGAGCAGTCAATGTTTATGTAAAACATTCAGCAAGAGTGTAGCACAAAGGAAGTAGTCAATAAATGTGGCAGTTGCTGTATTAATGACCTGAGGTAAATCAAGAAAAGGCATTAAGGTTTGTAGTGTTGCACTGTGTACTCTGCATCACTCAGTTGTTTTGGATAAGTGAGGTAATGAAGGCAATTTTTATGACTTGGATACCAGATAGACAAATACATTCACCCTTTTTTTTTTTAAAGTTTTCCTATTTTTTCTTTGATAGTTGAGAATGACTGACTTGTTTCTAGAATAAGCCAACAAACTTATCATTCAGGATTTTAAAAATCTGGGAGATTCATTCTGTAGGGGCGCACTCTCCTTTAACATTGTAGCATGTTAAGTTTATTTTGATGTAGTTTGATCTGGAGTTCAATTTTTTGCAGTGGCTCTAATTTCTGTCATTGTCTATGATCATCTAGTGTGACTTTTGATTCTGGAAAAGGCTTTGTTGTAGCTAAACTGCCTATATTGACGAATGCCCTGGCTCATTTTATTCTACGAGTTGTGCATATATATGATTCTTGTCAAAGTTCATCTTTTAGGAGTAGGAATTACCTCTTTAATTATGATTTTACTTAAATTCTTTGAGTTATACAGAATCTGCATGTTTAAAACATTTATCAGTCTGGTACTGACTGTTGTGATGTTGCCTAGTTAGTTTGCAAGTAAACATTTAAGCCTGGTTAAAATTTACTACACCTCCTAAAATTTACCTTTTTTTTTAACCTCGTAATTGATTCTGTTCATACTTAGCCACACACACACACACACACACACACACACAGATACACACACACACACACACCCCCCCCAATATATTAAGCTTTTAAAGTGGGCACTCTAGTAAAAATAACTAAGATTGTTTTCAGTGATTATTTTACTTTTTTGAGATGCATGGCCAAGTTGTAATTTATCCTGACTGAAAAAAGAAAACTCTGGGCAAAGACTAAAGAAGGCCAATTGTCGTAAAAGACCTAAAATGAGATTAGACTTAGCTAAATCAACTCCACAGGGGTTTACAGTGGAATTTCAGACATTATCTTGGGGAAGTCTGGAGAAAAGACCATTTTACTTAGACCTTTCTGTTTTTCATGGTGCTGTGCAAGAGAAAAGGCTTCTTCAGAAACACTCATCTCTACTGGAGTCAACAGAAATAAAACAGAATTTTTCAGCTGTAGCTCTAACACAGTGTACATTAAGAAAAAAAAAAAAATATATATATATATATATTTTTAAACCCACACTTTAGCTGAGATGAAACTTTTATTATGACTATAATTTATCTGTAGGATCCTGTACTTGTGGACTCTGGAGTCAGATTGCCTGGGTTCAGATTTCAGCTCTGCCTCTGGCTGACCAGTGGCAACAAAACAACAGCACAGTGTTGTGGGTTAACTGGCATAAGCCATGTGAAGTGCTTAACATAGTAACTGCTTTCATCATCACCACCACCACCATCGCCACCACATTAAGAATATCGTTTTATTTTTTACTTTATTCTATTTTATTGTTTAGTGAGGAGCTCTCAAAAATAGAGACTGGAGGATACAACATTGTAATGAGTTCCTTTTTAATCAGATTAAGGAAGGACTTTGACTATGTTAATTACCAGGAATTTGAATCATTTTTCCCTTATACCAAGCCCCTGGCTGTAACAGAATATTTATCTACATCATGGTATAAAAGGTACGTAATCCATGAAAACCTAGGATATTGGAGAACTGAGGGGACTGATAGAAGCATGTATTAAAATTTTGTGCCTTGATGCTGCTTTGGATGTTTACCTGTGTGCCAAGAAAACATTACCTGCTGTATTGTTGAGTAAAGTGTAAAAATAACACTGCCTAACATTGTGTAGAGCCGTTTATAGTTTACAGAGTCTTCTCCACGTACGCTTTGATTCTCACAAATCAACCTGCAATACAGTGTTCTTTCTATTTCCTGTAGTAGACTATTATCTTGAATTTATTACTGGATAACTAGAAGCACTATATTAGAATCCTGTAATAGATTCCTAGAGCAGGGTTACAAAGGTACCCAGAGTATTGTTCAAAATAACCTGGCTTATTTACTAAAGGTATCTAGATTCCTATTCTTTTCAAAAAAGGAAAAAAAAATTATTTATTTTTGGCTGCGTTGGGTCTTTGTTTCTGCGCGGGGGCTTTCTCTAGTTTGCGGCGAGAGGGGGCTACTCTTTGTTGTGGTGCACGGGCTTCTCATTGTGGTGGCTTCTCTTGTGGAGCATGAGTTCTAGGGGTGTGGGCTTCAGTAGTTGTGGCGCACGGGCTTAGTTGCTCCGCGGCATGTGGGATCTTCCCGGACCAGGGCTCGAACCCATGTCCCCTGCATTGGCAGGCAGGTTCTTAACCACTGCGCCACCAGGGAAGTCCCATCCTAGTTTAATAACATTCTTTTAGAATATCAGTTAGTACATGATTTGTCTTATTATCTGTTTATTTCCTCATTAATTTTTTTGACAGAACTTGATTTGTTTATATTTCTATTAAGAGATGATGCAGAACTGTGTAGGGATTTTATATACTGCTTTAGCTAGTGCATTGAAGTATTTTTAAGTTTTTGGAATGTTAGTAATCAATGTTTGGTGTTTTGTTTAAAATGAAAATGTACTAGTAACAACAACAACAAAACCTGAGGAAATTGCCAGGGAACAATCTCCATAAGCATAAAACTGGTAGGCCCAAAGACTTTCGTGGGTGAGTTATCTTAAACTTTAGTGAATCATTTAAACAGTTTCAGTTCAGAGAGAGAAGTTCCCTAATTCATTTTTACAGACCCAGTATAACACTGATGCCAAAAACTGGCACAGTATATGCATACACACATGAACAATAGGCTAATTTCAAGATGGGTATTTTGTTTAACTATATGAGGTAATATTTATTGTCTCTTAGCTTTACCAAGTCCTGTGATGTGCATTCTCTCGATCCTCACAATAAACCCTGGTACAGTATGGCAACTGTTTCCCCCATTTTATGAATAAGGGAAGTCTTTGTAAAGAGGAATCTCGAGAGGTTTGAATGAAGGAATGAGTATTGCCCAGAAACACAACTGTAAAGTGGCAGCACCTGCATTGGAGTTGAGTCTTTGACTTGAGAAAGTCCAAAATCTTAACCATTATGCTAGGAGAGATATAAGAGATAAAAGGAATTTTGAATGAAAGAGAGAATCTGGAAGAATATTAAGTAAATAGCCTTTTATAGGGATTACAATTGTGATAAATACAATAGGATTTTTATTTTCTCCCTAGTACATTTACATATTTAAAAATTTTTAAATTAGATTCATGTACTACACTTTCAGTCAGGAAAACTGTTTATAAGTTAGACCAGTGTGTTGGGTAATGTGCACTGCAGCTCCTTAAGACTTTTCTGCCTGATTGCTAAAAGTGCTTTTCATTTTCTTTTAAAATAAGACTAGAAGGGATAAGCTCCTATAAAGAGAGCTTGAGTCAATCAACAGAA
Source organism: Lipotes vexillifer (assembly GCF_000442215.2). Lineage (NCBI taxonomy): Eukaryota > Metazoa > Chordata > Mammalia > Artiodactyla > Lipotidae > Lipotes > Lipotes vexillifer. The sequence continues at coordinate 557,467 of NW_006796443.1, read as the reverse complement.
GTATTCTCATTTGCAGATAATAAAGCTGTTTTAATGACAGATTTTCAAAGTATGCCAGGAATCTGGCTGTGAGGAATCCTTCACAAGAACTTAGTGCTGAGTCTCAGAGACCAGCTATACAATCCTGGCTTGTTTTATATAATACATTAATTCCTGAAATCATTTAAAATGCACTTTGGAAATTGGTAACAGTGGTAGCTATTGGGGATGGGGAACTATATAGAAAGGGGGACAGTAGTGTTTTATACTCTTGGAATATAAATATGTTCATATATAAATCTATTCCCCAAAATAATTTTTTAAAAATGTACCACGGGAACTTGTATGAAGGATTTTAATTTTGACTCATTTCGTTCACCAGTCACCCTAATATTGTGCGTGTATATCCACCTAGATGTGCTGTGTCTAGAGATTTTCTTTAATATTATTATGGTTCGTAGGAGGGGATGAAGGAAGACCATCCTAGTGTTTGATCTGGTCCCAGTCTCCTCCCCCTAACTGCTCTGCTTTCACTTCTGCCTGAGAATAGTGCTCAGAGCTGAGAGAACTAGAGTATAGTGAGTTGAAGGTATTTTCAGGTTCTTTTTCTCCCATGATATGGACCTCTGCTTTTTAAACTTTTTATTGAAGTATAGCATAAACACAAAGATGCACAAATCATAAGTGTACAGTTTGATAAATTTTCACAAAGTGAACACACATATGTATCCAGCTTTTGCTTTTAGTTGGAGCTAAATGGTTGTTGCTGGGAATAGATGGTTTATGTTTCATGCACCAGTTTTCTAAAAGGACTCTTCTTACTAAAAACAAAAGGGACTTCCCTTGTGGTCCAGTGGTTAAGACTCCGTGCTTCCAATGTGGAGGGCGTGGGTTCGATCCCTGGTCAGGGAAGTAAGATCCCACATGCCAAGTGGTGAAGCCAAATTAAAAAACAACACAAAACAAAAAACCATGCCTGTCAATGTAAGATTGTAGTAAGCCAAGCCCTGCCCCCCCAACTTTATTACATATAACATTGTTTAAGGTGTATACAATGTGATGATTTGATTTGTGTGTTTGTATATATGTATATATAGTAAGTCAAGTTTTAAGAGTGTTTATTTTTATCTAAGTCAAATATTGAAGGTTTTTGATCATCAGAAAAATTCATTGAATGCTTGCTATATGCCATGCAGTATAAGTGATGTATTTACATGTTTTTGAATTTTTACAACAACTCTAGAAGATATTATTATTCGTATTTTAGATGGACACAAAAACTAAATCCTAGAGAGACTAAATAATTTGCCTGAGTTCAAGCACCCAGGGCATGGTGTGCAGTCTGGCCTTAAATAGGGTCATTCTGACTGTAGGGCCTGAGTAGTTACTGTTATACCCTGTTATCACCATGTGTATTTCTGGTGCATTTGCTGCATGGTAAATAGTGTCAGATTGTGTCCTGATAGAGTAAGGGGTAGGGTTTTTGTTTTTTAAATCAAAGGTGGAGGAAGTCATTTCAAAGCAGTGTCTTCATAGGATGAGGCTTCGGGACAGCATTCTGATTGGAAGAGAGGGCACAAGATAAGTTTTTACAAGTGCACTGTGCTTAGTTTGCATGTTTTTTGGAATGGGAGATACTGAAGGTATCTCCCATACCCCACTCCTGGTATCGCCTTGACCAGAGGCAGAGAGATGGTATAAACTACTGGAAAGGTGCTCATTTAGCATCTTATCTTTAAAGAGGATTATCTCCATTGGGGAATTTTTTCTTTTCTTTTTTCTTTTAGCCGCGCCCGCTGTAGGGCATGCGGGATTTTAGTTCCCCAACCAGGAGACCAGGAATCGAACCTGGCCCCCTGCAGTGGAAGCATGGAGCCTTAACCACTGGACCACCAGGGAAGTCCCTCCATTGGGGAAATTTTTAAAGACTGTTTTTAACCAGCTTTTTGTTTAGGAAAACATTTGATAGATACTTCATTTTAAGCTGTTTCGTAGGGGATCGGGAGGACGTTTCACAACAGTGCAGACCAGATTGAGCTCTGCTATTGGAGAAGCTTGGCAAACAAGTTATTTGAAAGTTCCTTTGCTTTTTTATATCCAAAAACTTGTTGAATAAACTTACTTAATAGAGTTGGACTAATGATCCATAGTTTCTTAAGTATCTGCCTAGGGCTTTGGATCATGGTATACTGAGGAAACAAGCAAGCCTACTCAGGGTAGTAACATACTGTACTGCTTACAGATTGGTCACTTTCCTTCTCTTTTAACTTGATGGTGTTTCCACATATATCATCAGCCACAAATGGCAACTACATAGTGGACAATGTTGAAATTTGGGGAATTGTTTCTCTTTCCTGCTAACACTTGGTTTGATTTTTATTACTGCTGCTAAAAAAATTGTAAATTTTGCTTTCATCACATGTCATAAATTTACCTGAAATTAATAGAAAGGGAAACCGGTATACGTATTTTTCTGTCCAGACCTGTTAACATCTTCACTAAAGTTACAAAACAGTCAAAAGTCAGTTTTTCACTACAGTTTAATTTGCTGTGGAAGTAGAGGCTTTAATAACTCTGATTTTTAACAAATTTTAATTCCAAGAAGCGTTCCCTCTCTCTTCTCACCCATCATTTGTGATTTATTTTAGTTCTATTCCAAAAGCAAATGGGAAAATAATCTGCAAGTGCCAGACAGCAGAAGATCTCGTAACATAATAATATAACTGTTTGTCTCTTTGGATTACTAGTATCTCAGACATTGGCATAAATAATCAGAGTTGATTCAATTTAGGGAATGCAGTTTAGAATCTTATAATTCTTTAGAGCAGTGGTTCTGACCCCTACATACTCATTGGAATCACCTGAGGAGCTTCAATAACATGCTCTGGTTACATCCTTAGATATTCTGATTTGTTTGATCCCATATAGGGTCAGGTACTGATATTTTTAGATGTTTCCTGGTATATAGTCAGGGTTGATAACCACTGGTAGTTTACTGAGAGTCCCTGGTTCAGATAAAAGGTACTGAAGAGGTGATGCTTATTTAATCTAATTATGTAAATGAGGAGAGGGTTTAGAGCTGATTTAAAAGATTTGGAGAAAAAATTTTTTTAAAGTAGCCAGCCAAATGAAATGTAATATTTTTGTTCAGGCATCAGTGAAGTGTTGACTCCCTCATTTCTTAAAAGGAGGTAACAGATCTTATTGCTAACTATTAGAAATGTGGCCATTTTATGACTAGCTCTGACCTTCCTGAAACTCTCTTTTTAAATAAACCTTGGGAAGGAGTCTGGTCAAAATGATATAGAAAAACTAGGTGGATAAAGTTTGATGGTCTTCAGCAAAGAAACTTGAAGAATAATGTCTAACCTTAATTTATGAATAGTAACAAGAATATATATATATATCTATCTTTACTGCCATAAGCTATTGAGGTTATTTAGGGTAAAGGGAGCTGGTTGTCAAATGAGAGATTTAAAGCTAAATAAAATGGAGTCCTGTTATGGACTGAATTGCCCTCCACCCCCCAGATACATATGTTGCAGTCCTAACCCCTGATGTCTCAGAATGTGACCTTGTTTGGAAATAGGGTCATTGTGGATGTAATTAGTTAACATGAGGTTATACTGGAATAGGGTAGGCCACTAATCCAGCATGGTTAGTGTCTTTATAAGAAGAGAAAACTTGGACACACACGTTTACAGGGAGAACACCATGTGAACATGATGAGGGTCATTTACAAGCCAAGGAGAGAGGCCTGGAGCAGATCCTTCCCTCAAAACCCTCTGAAGGAACCAACCCTGCTGACACCTTGATTTCAGACATGTAGTCTCTAGAATTGACAGGCAATACGTGTCTGTTGTTTTAGCCACCTAGCCTGTGGTGCTTTGTTACAGCAGCTCTAGCAAACTAATACAAGTCCCAATATTTTATTTATTAAAAAAAAAACTATGTCTAGGAAAATTCAGCATTTGGAATTTGGCAATTTTTTCATTTAAGAGGCTAGGGTCCATTTCTTTATATGGAATGTTAGAATGTGTGGTTATGAAGTTTTAGGTTCCTGATGATTCACTTTCTAGTCAGTCAGTTTAGTCAATCAGTTTATAAGGCAGGAGTTTACCATGAGCCCAGATCAGCAGCTGGAGTTTCTGGAGCGTGTGTTTTCCTTCTGTTTATGGTAATAGAGGGAGAGAGATTCTTTCCAGTCACCTGAGAGGGGTTTCCTAGATCTATTTTGTATATACAGGTTCAGGCTTGTTACCTAAGATTCAGAGTTGGTCTGTTTATTGTATGTGAATTAATAGCACCCTGGAGAAATTAGAGATGAACAACTTTGAATATATATCTCAGTGGACTAGAAAAGAGTGGCCTGTGTTTTTCATGAGAGGAGCAAATATCTAGAAGGAGAAGACAGTATGGCTGAATTGGGAGTGATCCTGGGAAGTCCCTGGGGACCAAGAGGGACTGGCTGCGCCTTCAAGATAGTTTATAATAGATTTGGATTGGAGAAGCCCTGAAAAAACATAATATTGAAAGTCATACCACAAACACAGCTCCTTGCCTATTCTGTTTTTCTAAACAGAGCTAAGTAAATATGCCAAAAAAACAAAAACCAATCCCAAAACAAAATGGCACCATGTTTAAGGCTGGTTATAATAGGGAATAGGTAAAGAACATGGACTCTGGAGTCAATTTAAGAGTCTTTCGGGGACTTCCCTGGTGGTGCAGTGGTTAGGACTCTGAGCTCCCAATGCAGGGGGCCTGGGTTTGAAACCTGGTCTGGGAACTAGATCCCACATGCATGCTGCAACTAAGAGTTCACATGCCACAACGAAGGAGCCGGCAAGCTGCAACTGAGGAGCCCACATGCCACAAAGGAGCCACAAGCTACAACTAAGGAGCCCTCGAGCCACAACTAAGGAGCCCACCTGCTGCAACTAAGACCCAACGCAACCAAATAAAGAATAAATAAATATTTTTTTAAAAAAGTCTTCCACTTACAGTAAATTATTTCCTTTTTCCTTGAGACTTCATTTTCCCATGTATAAAACAGATAATCTTATGTGTCTCCTTAATTGGATTTTGTGATGATGAAATAAGGTGGTAATCCATGTGAAGCAATGAGCAAAATGCCTGGTGCTAATAATATTAGCTAACAGCAGTAGCAAAGCCAGAAGGTTTGTGACCACTTGTGCATGCGACTCCCTCCCCCTGGTTTAGTCCATAAGCATAAGTAATCTCTTCTGTAATGTTATCAACAGGCAGTTTTCAAATCCATACCTTTAAAATACACCTTAAAACCTGGAAGTGCCCTTGGGATCAACTGGTGCTCTTCTTTCATTTAAAGTGAGGAAGATAAGCTCATGATAGTAGGATTGGAGAAGGCCTTGGGTCTCCTGGTTCACAGTCTTTCTTCTTTACTACAGGTTGCCACTCTCTAAATCACACAGCCACATGTCCCTTTTCATTCTTAAGTAACCTTTTGCTTCCGTGGAAACTAATTTTTTCTCTCTACTTTTTGTGTGTTTGAAATTTGTCTTAAACAGTTTTAAAATTTGAACTGAAATTAAAAATGATTGTTTAACGCAAATTAGAATATGCTTGATTATACACAGACTGCCTCTGTTAGGGAACAAAGAAATTGGCAAGAGTGGTTGCTTCTGGAGAGGGGCACTGAGGTAGATGTAGCATTGATTATAGTGGTATATGACAGGGTGTTCTAACACCTGCACATCTGGAGACTAGAGTCATCAGCTCCAATCCAGTTACAGAGTAAGAGAATAGGACAAGGCAGAAAGTAGTAGCACGTATCTGTAGTTCTTTGAAACTTGGGAACTTTATAGATTCAGAAAAAATTTTGGAGGTATCCCTCGTAATAGCCACACTCTAAACACTCACTACCCAAACTTAAGGAGCCAATAGATGTGGGTAGGGAGAAATACTTCGCTTTCATTTGAGGGCTTCTCCTGTGAATTGCATCGACGTGCCTCTGTCTCTGACTTAGTGGTGATCTTTGGTAAATTTCTTAACCTAATTCTTTATCTGCCAGTGGATAGAAATGATAAGCCCTGTCCTTACCTGGTACGTGGAGTTGTTGCGGATTAAAATGAAATCATGAGAATTAACTCAACTCTGGGCTCAGCCTTGTCAGAAGACGAGGAGCTTAAGTTTAGCTCTTAGGAGAGAAGAGAAGTGCTGTCAACAAGCATGTGCTCATGCTAAGTTGGGTTGCATGTGCAGCATTCACTCTCAAAAAAGAGAAGGGCAAGGCAATGACTATACTTTGGCTACTCTATATCATACTCTCTCTAGTGCCTCCCTGTGTGTGTTTTACATTGTAATGTTTGAGCCTCTTTCTGTTTTAAAACTTATGATTTGGAGAGCCAGTTCCTTCTGACTAACTTTCCTCTTTTCTGAAATAGGAAGAAGCATTTTAAAATAAAGCAATCCAAATATGTTTTAGTATTAATGTTATCTATAAATTTCAGAACACAATATTCTTGAAGGCGCAGATAGTATCTTTTTAGTACCTATGATACCATATATTTAATTTAGATAATTAAATTCTTATATAAGAAGTAATATTTAACTTCTGTGCACTGCTACAAACATTAATTTTAAAAGATTGAGGCTGCTTAGTTATAATGAAATCATAAATAATATTTTCAATATATATATATTTTAAGAAACAGGATATTTACATGAGCTATCTTCCCATAAGATACTTATTAATTATGAAAGGAAAAATAGTAACTTTATGGTAGAGAAGCCTGGTAGACCCCACCCTAACTGAATGATCAAAGTTAATATCACTAGTAATGGGACAAAAAGGTATTTTTTGACCTCCTGATAAGATGTATTTGAAAGGACACAAGATTACTTTTTTTTTATTCTAGCCAAAAATACAGACTGAATCTAATGATGAGTTAATATCACAAAAACCCAAATTGGGGGACATTTTATGAAACAAATGGCCTGTATTCTTCCAAAGTATCAAGATCATGAAAGACAAAGAAAAACTGAAGAACTGCTCCAGATTAAAGGAGAAGAAATTGTTCTAGATTAAAGGAGTTGTCATGAAGAAACATGATATTTACTAAATGAAACTTAGGATCCTGATCTCAATTTTTTTTCCCATTTTTTAAAAAAAAGACATTACTGAGATGGAGAAATTTGAATAAGGTCTATAGATTAAATAATAGTACTGTATCAATGTTACTTTCCTGGTTTTGATAATTGTGCTATCTTTGTCTAAGATAATGGTCATATATTTAGAAAATATATACTTAAGTATTTAGGGTTAAAGGAGCAGTATGTCTACCACTTTCAAATAAGTCAGAAAAACTATAGATATAGAAATGATAATATAGAAAGAGGATGATAGACATGATTAAGTGTTAAAATTTGGGGAATGTGGATGAAGATTGTAGAATTCTTTGTACGACTTTTACAACTTTTTAAAGTCTGAAGCTTTTTAATTTTTAAAGTAAAAGAGAAATTAATGACATCTTAATCGATTTTTTTCCATCAATAGACGGTTTAGTGTATATTAGTGGTTTAGGGGATGATGATTTGCAGAGAAATGTTACTATAAAAGTGTGACAAATGAACAGAACCCTTACCATATGACAAGTAGAGCAATATAAAACAATAAATGTCAGCATTTTTACTATATTTAAAAAGTAATTCTTTTATAGATAACCCTTATTATATAGTATTATGATTCATGTATACTTAGGTACATTCAAAACATTTTTTTATTTGGCTTTCACTTATAACGTTGAATTTTTTCGTGACTAATTAACTGATTTTTGAGTAGGCTGTTAAAAATCCTCTCTGCCTCAGTTTCCTCATCTGTAAAATGAGATGGCTAGACTAGAGTTCTTCCAGTTCTCGACTTCCCTGATCTTATAACCAGATAGAAAGTGAAAGTTAATTTTCCCATTTGAATCAAAAGCAGTTAGTTTTTAAACACAGCCTGTGTGCCAAGTGACAGTGTAATATTTATTAAGCTCACTGATTTTTTTCTGTCAAAGAAACTCTTGCTGAGATTTTAATTGTGTATTTCATTTGTATGCCACTTCTTATGCATTAATGATACTAGTTTTTTTAATTTAGTGAGCTTTAAAAACATACTTTTATGGAACTTCCCAATGAAAACTTGGCTGTTAAGACCCAAAATTGGTAATGAAAGTTTTATTTGGTCTTAGTAGACATATATTCTCTGTATCCTAGAACGCTTGTCAATATACGAGTAGCTGATGATGTGAAAACTGAATTGTGTAAAATAATTTGGACTGTATTTAACAAAAGCAAAACTTTGTTAATCCTTTTATTCCTTCACCCCTCCCAGCTTGGCGATCCAGCTATTTTTCCTGCCGTCATTGTGGAACACGTTCCTGGTGCTGATATTCTCAATAGCTATGCGGGTCTAGCCTGTGTGGAGGAGCCCAATGACATGATCACTGAGAGCTCCTTGGATGTCGCCGAAGAGGAAATCATCGATGAGGATGACGACGACATCACCCTTACAGGTGTGTGTGTCTCTGACAGCACCTTCCTTCAGCATAGTTTTAGTCAGTGGGTTAGCCCTGTGATTTGGGAGATGTAAAAAGTTCTTGACTCGGTTTTGAGTAACTCTGTTAACCGGCGGAAGCTAGAGCCCTGTGGGAAGAAGGAAATGACGTTTTCTTTCTCATCTGCCTGTGCTTCATGGTGCTCGCCTATCTCCTCCTCCTTCTTTCCTAAATAGACAAGAGATGAACGTGACGAAATAGAAGGTGTGTAAGAGGAACCAAACCAACTCGGTTCACCAAATTTTCACTGAGCACTGTTTGTGTTCCTAGCTCTGTACTCCTGATAACAATGAGAGGTTGTTTGCAGGGCACAAGATAGAAATATTCTTTTGTTACTGCTGCTGCAGGAAGCAAAATAGGCTGTGACCCAAATGTAGGATAAGGTGCCGAGGTTTAAAGATTTGTTCAGGGCTTCCCTGGTGGCGCAGCGGTTGAGGGTCCGCCTGCCGATGCAGGGCACACGGGTTTGTTCCCCGGTCCAGGAAGATCCCACATGCCGCGGAGCGGCTGGGCCCGTGAGCCATGGCCGCTGAGCCTGCGCGTCCGGAGCCTGTGCTCCGCAACGGGAGAGGCCGCAACAGCGAGAGGCCCGCGTAACGCAAAAATATATCAAAAAACAAAGCAACAACAACAACAACAACAAAAAGGAAAAAAATATTTGTTCAATCAGAACTAGTAGGATATTTCACACTGAATGTAAGTGTTGAGGTGGTGCTTTTTTCCATCAGTTTTAGAAACTGGTGCATGCATTTGTAATTTTATACATTTACATTCATATGTCTTGGCCAGAGATGTTGGAGGTGTTTGAGAAAGTTAATTACTTAGAAGCAAAGATTATTTGAATATTTATTCTTTTTTTTTTTTTAGTTTTATTTATTTATTTATTTATGGCCACATTGGGTCTTCGTTGCTGCGTGCGGGCTTTCTCGCGAGTAGGGGCTACTCTTTGTTGTGGTGCGCGGGCTTCTCTTGTTGCAGAGCACAGGCTCTAGGTGTGCAGGCTTCAGTAGTTGTGGCACACAGCCTCAGTAGTTGTGGTGTATGGGCTTAGTTGCTACACTGCATGTAGGATCTTCCCAGACCAGGGCTCGAACCCATGTCCCCTGCATTGGCAGGCAGATTCTTAACCACTGCGCCACCAGGGAAGCTCTGAATATTTATTCTTAAATTAAAAACCAGAAATTAACATTAGTCACAGTATTATCAACTAAACCTGGACTTTATTCCACGCGTTTCACACTAACATCCTTTTTCTATTCCAGGATCCTATCTTGACTCTCACATTGCAATTAGTTGGTAATTTTTCCTAGTCACTTCCAGTCTATGACAGTTCCTCTGTCTTTCCTTGTCTCTCATAACCTTGATGCTTTTGAGGAGTACTGGTCAGACACTGTACAATGCCCCTCAATTTTATTTCTGTGATATTTTCTCATGATTGGAATGAGATAACCTCCCAAATAGCATTGTCTTCTTATCATTGTATCATATTAACATAGTAGATTTTTTTAAAAGTACAGATTTAATTCTCACAGCAGAAAAAGAAAACTGAAATTAGAGAAGTTAAATGACTTGCTTATGTCATGCACCCAGTGACTGAGTCATTGATAACGTTGATGAACAACACTTAGTTTTTGTACTGTCCTCTTATTTTTTACAAAGCATGTTCTCATATATTCACATTTTTGTTCAGAGCAACCCAATGAAAGTTTTTGATAAATCTATATTTGTTTCTCGCTTATCAATAAGACAGTTGGATTAATCATATTAGAGGTTTCAATTCATCACTGACTGTGTAGTTCGTGTTTTGTATAACAGAATGACCACCACTATGCATGTATGTGTTGTGTAGCTAATGGGGTTTTCGCCACAGTGTGTTCTGACCTACTTTCTCGAGGCCTTAGGGTAAGGCTTCACTCTTTGTGGGTTGGGAACCGGGGTCACCCCTGAAGGAGTGTTTATTCCTGGTTTTAGTCGCCAAGGAAGATACTGGCCCTCAAAGAAGTGGAGACTAGGAAAGCAGATCTTGGATCTTTAGGGGAAGGAATTATTTCTTCCTTCCAGTGCTTCACTCTCTTGGGCTTAGACTTGAAGATAGTTGATGACGAGATGCAGACAAGCTCCTTCCTTCCTGGAAAACAGAACTGGTATGGAATGGATCCGGAAAATAAGCCACATCTTGAAAATCAGATTTGCTATTTGCATGTTTCTTCACTCTTGCCTTTCTTTTTTTTTTTTTTTTGCGGTACGGGGGCCTCTCCCTTCTGTGGCCTCTCCCGTTTTGGGGG
>NW_006796443.1:545452-546272 GCF_000442215.2 Lipotes vexillifer | reverse complement strand
TTTTGCGGTACGCGGGCCTCTCCCTGCTGTGGCCTCTCCCGTTGCGGAGCACAGGCTCCGGACGCGCAGGCTCAGCGGCCATGGCTCACGGGCCTAGCCGCTCCGTGGCACGTGGGATCCTCCCAGACCGGGGCACGAACCCGTGTCCCCTGCATCGGCAGGCGGACTCTCAACCACTGCGCCACCAGGGAAGCCCCTCACTCTTGCCTTTCTTAACTTCCAACCCAAGCCTTTGTTTAACTCTTCTGTACTTGTTCAAGTCATGTCATGAGAAATGAAAGGATCTTATAGCCCTCCTTAGTCCAGAGTGGGGGAGGGGAGAGTACTGCGCTTTTGAGAAACTACAGGGAAGATGGTGATGGGGATAGGACAGTTTATAAACTAATTATGAGACCTAGGTAGCACTTCAGATGATAAGGAATATTGTTAACAGTTTTAGGCATGATAATAGCATTGTGTTAGATTCTTTATCTTTTAGATACATATGCTCAAATACTTAGAGATAAAATACAGTGTCATGGATTCCTTCAGAGTAATCCTGGGGGTCAGGGTGTGTGTGAGGGGACCTTGAGCAGTAAGTGGAGTATGGATGAAAGATCGACTGTGTTCTGATAATGATGGATGCTGAGAATGGATATGTGAGAATTCATTATACTATGTCCCATAATTTTGATTCTGTTTTGAAATTTTCAATAAAACGGTCAAACTATTTTTATGGACTTGAGGGTTATATTAGATGGCAGCTGTCATTGATAACCCCTGATTTCAAATTTTCATGTTCATCAGAACACTTTCTTCTTCTTTTTTTTTTTTTTTTTTT
>NW_006796443.1:530972-545442 GCF_000442215.2 Lipotes vexillifer | reverse complement strand
TTTTTTGGTACGCGGGCCTCTCACCGCTGTGGCCTCTCCTGTTGCAGAGCACAGGCTCCGGACGTGCAGGCCCAGCGGCCATGGCTCACGGGCCCAGCCGCTCCGCGGCATATGGGATCCTTCCGGACCGGGGCACGAACCCGTGTCCCCTGCATCGGCAGGCGGACTCTCAACCACTGCGCCACCTCAAACACTTTCATTTTTATCATTTATTTATCTCATATCAAGTTTGATATAAATTTTAACCTTTAAAATGTATAATGATAAAATACTACTTTTATCTGTTTATATGTTGGGGTTTTATATAACATTTCCTTTGAAACAAGGCTGTGCTATTAAAAATTTATGAAAAGCATTTGACTATGAGCTTTATCTATGTGGCGATCCTTCCATTACCAGTCTTGAGTCTAAAATTGAAATTATTAAAGAAGATGGACCCCTTTGGACCCCTCAGCCAGCTATCTGGGATCCAGCCCCACTCACAGGTGGGCCAACAGCAGCTTTTGGACACTCTGGACCCCACGGCCAGCCGTATAAGGAACTGGCCCTGCCCACCAGCAGGCTGACACTAGATCTTGGGATCCCGAGCCCCACAACTACCCACTCTAGAACCTGGCTCTGCCCACTTGTCAGCCAACACTAGCCCTGGGACCACCTGGGGTCCCTGGCAGCCTCCACGCAAGGCAGGACCTGGCAAACAACTGGACCACAGGCCAGCCACACCTACCAGACCATCCACAATAGTTAGCCTATCACAACAGAAGGACCCACGCAGTCCACTAGGGAGCACCCCAGAACACATAGCTCTGGTGACCAGAGGGGAGACCACTGCTGGGATGCATAGGACGGCACCTACAGAAGGCCACTTCTCCAAGGTTGGGAAATGTAACCAACCTACCAAATACATAGAAATAAAAAGAGCAAGTTAGATAAAATGAAGCGACAGAGGAATATCTTCCAAATGAAGGAACAAGATAAAACCCCAGAAGAACTAAGTGAAGTGGAGATAGGCAGGCTGCCCTGTAAAGAGTTCAAGATGATGATCATAAACACGTTCAAGGAACTATGGAGAAGAATGGGTGCACAGAGCAAGAAGTTAGAAGTTTTTAACAAAGAGTTAGAAAATGTAAAGAACAACCAAACAGATGAAGAGTACAGTAACTGAAATGAAAAATACACCAGAAGGAATTAACAGTAGACTAAATGACACAGAGGAACAGATCAGTGAGCTGGGAGACAAGAGTAGTGGAAATCACTGAAGTTGAACAGGAAAAGGAAAAAAGTATAGAAAGAAATGAGACAGTTTAAGAGACCTCTCAGACAACATCAAGCGTACTAGTATTTGCATTATAGGGGTTCCAGAGGAGAAGAGAGAGAGAAAGGGGCAGAGAACATGTTTGAATACATAATAGCTGAAAACTTTCCTGACCTGGGAAAGGTCGCAGACATCCATGTCCAGGAAGCACAGAGAGTCCCAAACAGGGTCAACCCAAAGAGGAACACATCAAGACACATTGTAATTAAAGTGGCAAAAATAAAAGAGAGAATTTTAAAAGCAGCAAGGGAAAAGCAACAAGTTACATACAAAGGAACTTGCATAAGGCTGTGAGCTGACTTTTTAGCAGAAACCCTGCAGGCCAGAAGGGAGTGGCTCAATATATTTAAAGTGGTGAAAGGGGAAAACCTACAACCAAGAATACTCTACCCAGCAAGCCTTTCATTCAGGTTTGATGGAGAGATCAAGTTTTACAGACAAGCAAAAGTTAAAAGAGTTCAGCACTAACAAACCAGCTTTACAAGAAATGTTAAAGGGATTTCTCTAACCAAAAAAGGTCACAACAAGAAATAGGAAAATTATGAAAGGAAAAATTATGAAAGGAAAAATCTCATTGGTAAAGGCAAATATACAGTAAAGGTATAAAGCTAGTAGGAAGGTTAAAAGACAAACGTCATAAAACCATCTGTATTCACAATGAGTAGTTAAGGGATACACAAAACAGAAAGACGTAAAACATGATGTCAGAAATAGTAAACGTGGAGTTGGGGAATAAAAATGCAGGGTTAAAATGCATTTGAAATTAAGTGATCAACAACTTAATAGGTATATTGCTATATACAGTGTGGAGAATACAGTAAATAGGTAATATCTTTGTATGATGATGTGTCTTAACTAGACATATTGTGATCATTTTGATATGTATAGCAATAGCACATCACTATGTTGAGGAACCAACAGTGTTGTAGGTCAGGTGTACTTCGAAAACAAACAAACTCATAGAAAATGAGATCAGATTTGTGGTTACCAGAGGCAAGGGTGGGGGAAATGGGAATTGGACCAAGGTGTTCAAAAGGTACAAACATCCAGTTAGAAGATAAAAAAGTACTAGGGATATAATGTACAATATGATCAATATAATTAACACTGCTGTATGTTATATATAAAAGTTGTTAAAAGAGTAATTCCTCAGCTCTTACCACAAGAAAAATTTTTTTGTGTTTAACTTTGTATCTGTATGAGATGATGGGTGTTCACTAAACTTATTGTGATAATCATTTCATGATGTATGTAAGTCACATCATGCTGTACACCTTAAACATACACAATGCTCTATGTCAATTATAACCTCAATAAAATTGGAAGGAAAAAAAAGACTTTTGGGTTTTATTGTTGCTTACAAGAAATTTTTGTAATCCATTTAATGAAGGGCAAACATTTTCTCTACATTTTTAAAAGCTTAGTTGTACTTTTTTTTGGTTTTCATTCCTGTTTCATGTAGGAGCCACCAATTTATTTTGTATTTCCTGACCTAAGCACTGAAGCTAAGTGGAATAAACAAAGTTTTACAAATTAGATTACTGATATTAACCACATTGAACTTGCCTTACGTTTTTGAAATTCAGAAGGTAGCATGATTTCTGTATATAGTTGTGGAATGATTTCTAGTGTATATGAAGTTTTAAAAGCAAGGGTCAGTACATCACGAATGGTTACCTATTATTTAAGATAGGGGAAAGAATATAAATGATATGTATGTGTTTGCTTACATTTAAAAATAGAAAGATATGGGCTTCCCTGGTGGCGCAGTGGTTAAGAATCCGCCTGCCAATGCAGGGGACACGGGTCCGAGCGCTGGTCCGGGAAGATCCCACATTCCGCGGAGCAACTAAGCCCGTGTGCCACAACTACTGAGCCTGTGCTCTAGAGCCCGTGAGCCACAACTACTGAGCCCGTGAGCCACAACTACTGAAACCCACATGCCTAGAGCCTGTGCTCCACAGCAAGAGAAGCCACAGCAATGAGAAGCCCACACACCGCAGCAAAGAGTAGCCCCTGTTCTCCACAACTAGAGAAAGCCCGCGCCCAGCAATAAAGACCCAACACAGCCAAAAATAAATAAATTTTAAAATAGAAAGATAAAACCAAAAGCTAATAAAAATATTTTAAACTTAGTGGTCACTTTATTTTTTCTTAAATACTTATTTATTTATTTATTTATTTGGCTGCACCGGGTCTTAGTTGCGGTACGAGGGATCTTTTAGTTGTAGCATGTGGGATCTTTAGTTGTGGCATGCGGGCTCTTAGTTGCGGCATGCGGGATCTAGTTTCCCGACCAGGGCAGGGGTCGAACCTCGGCCCCCTGCATTGGGAGCATAGAGTTTTAACCACTGGACTACCAGGGAAGTCCCAGTGGCCACTTTTGAAAGATCCCATTTATTATTCTGAAAATCAGTAAATAACGGAAAAAGAACCAAACGTTTAATTTGCCTTTATTGTATGAACCGTAGCTCAGGGTAACCAGATAGTTTATGGCAAAGTTCTTCCTTATAGAGAATTCTAGCTAATTTCACCATTTTGAAATCCCTAATGAAATAGTGCATCTAGGTAACTATCATCAGTAACTTCTAAAGCTATTAGGTAAAAGGCTGATGGAGAATTTTATGGCAACACCTGAACCTGCTTCTCCATTCTTGAAGTACTGAAGGAAGACCTACCTACCTTCAGAAGGCCCATTGAATCACACAGCATATCACCTTTGAAGTATTCTTGCCAAAGAATTGAATGCGAATCAAATCAATCTTCTAGATGTAACTACCAGTTTACAGGAAATACACGGGGGGAGGGATATGGTAAGTGACACCACAGATATATAATCAGCAAAATTTAGAATGTGGGAAACTACAAACAGATGACCCTGTTTCTCCTAAGATAAACAACAAAAATGGAAAAAAGCCAAATACTAAGGAAGGTACATGCCACCAAATGTAATGCATGAACTTTGTTTGAAATCTGGTTAACAAACCAACTTTTTCAGATTAAAAAAAATCTGAGACAGAAATTTCAATATTAAGTGGATATCTGATTTAAAGAGTGATTTTTAAAAGATGTGATCATGGTATTGTCTATATACTGTAATATTTACGATTGAATGATAGGCTCTCTGGGGTTCACTTTGAAATAATCCCGTGTCTGTGTTGGGCCAGGGAGTATAGATTAAGGAAGATTGACTGTTAAGTATTGAAGCTGGGCCCTTGATACATTCAGTTCATTATAAATATGATTTCTTATATGTTTGTATTGTTTGAAATTTTTCATTATAAAAAGCTTGACAAAGAAGTGATTTGAAATTCTTATTGTATTTTCTGAATTGATAGGCAACTGAATAGTTATACATACTAATTTTATCATTTTCATCGACCCAGTAGACTTTAAAATATTTATAAAACTTATTTATATAAATGAACATTTAGAGTTATATAAATGTTTAGAAGATGGTAATTAATTATGGAGTTATCTGTGCCATACTTGCCTGATTTTTTCAAAAATTTAGTTTTAGGAGGATATTTTCTTCAATTCATAGAATTTCAAAGCCTTGACAGAGGAGCAATATGCTTTTTTTTTTTTTTAATAAATTTATTTATTTATTTATTTTTGGCTGCATTGGGTCTTCGTTGTTGGGTCTTCCTTGCTGTGCGCGGGCTTTCTCTAGTTGCGGTGAGTGGGGGCTACTCTTCGTTGCCATGTGCGGACTTCTCATTGCGTTGGCTTCTCTTGTGGCAGAGCTTGGGCTCTAGGCACGCAGGCTTCAGTAGTTGTGGTTCGCGGGCTCAGTAGTTGTGGCTCGCAGGCTGTAGAGCACAGGCTCAGTAGTTGTTGCGCACAGCCTTAGTTGCTCTGGGGCATGTGGGCTCTTCCTGGACCAGGGCTCAAACCCGTGTGTCCTGCATTGGCAGGCAGATTCTCAACCACTGCACCACCAGGGAAGTCCCGCAATATGCTTTTCTACTATGCCTTAAATCTACAAGATTTTAAATAGGAGGCTTAAGTTTTTAAGAGCAAGTGTTACAATGCCTTATTTTAATCATTTTGCTAGACTTTTTGAAGTATTTATCTTTTCTGGTTTTAACTATTATGGAGGAATTGGACTTTTAAGAACTTGTTTTTTTTTTTAATTCTTTTAACGTTTTTCTTGGAGTATAATTGCTTTACAGTGGTGTGTTAGTTTCTGCTTTATAAAAAAGTGAATCAGTTATACATATACATATATCCCTGTATCTCTTCCCTCTTGCGTCTCCCTCCCTCCCACCGTTCTAGCTGGTCACAAAGCACTGAGCTGATCTCCTTGTGCCATGAGACTGCTTCCCACTAGCTAGCTATTTTATGTTTGGTAGTATATATATGTCTATATATACACTACCACTCTTTCACTTTGTCCCAGCTTACCCTTCCTCCTCCCCGTGTCCTCAAGTCCATTCTCTAGTAGGTCTGCGTCTTTATTCCCATCTTGCCCCTAGGTTCTTCATGACCTTTTTTTTTTTTCTTTTAGATTCCATATATATGTGTTAGCATACGGTATTTGTTTTTCTCTTTCTGACTTACTTCACTCTGTATGACAGACTCTAGGTCAATCCACCTCACTACAAATAACTCAATTTCGTTTCTTTTCATGGCTGAGTAATATTCCATTGTATATATGTGCCACATCTTCTTTATCCATTCATCTGTCGATGGACACCTAGGTTGCTTCCATGTCCTGGCTCTTGTAAATAGAGCTGCAATGAACATTGTGGTACATGACTCTTTTTTT
This sequence comes from Lipotes vexillifer, assembly GCF_000442215.2. NCBI lineage: Eukaryota > Metazoa > Chordata > Mammalia > Artiodactyla > Lipotidae > Lipotes > Lipotes vexillifer. The sequence continues at coordinate 539,356 of NW_006796443.1, read as the reverse complement.
TTTTAAATTTAATTTATTTTTTTATGCAGCAGGTTCTTATTAGTCATCCATTTTCTACACATCAGTGTTTACATGTCAATCCCAATCCCCCAATTCATCACACCACCACCACCACCCCCCTGCTGCTTTCCCCGCTTGGTGTCCATACGTTTGTTCTCTACATCGTGTCTCAGTATCTGCCCTGCAAACCGGTTCATCTGTACCATTTTTCTAGGTTCCACATGTATGCGTTCATATACGATATTTGTTTTTCTCTTTCTGACTTTCGTTACTCTGTATGACAGTCTGCAGATCCATCCACGTCTCTACACATGACCCAATTTTGTTCCTTTTTATGGCTGAGTAATATTCCATTGTATATATGTACCACATCTTTATCCATTCGCCATGACTCTTCTTGAATTATGGTTTTCTCAGGGTATATGCCCAGTTGTGGGATTGCTGGGTTGTATGGTAGTACTATTTTTAGTTTTTTAAGGAACCTCCATACTGTTCTCCATAGTGGCTGTATCAATTTACATTCCCACCAACATTGCAAGAGGGTTCCGTTTTCTCCACAACCTCTCCAGCATTTATTGTTCGTTTTTTTTTTTTTTTTTTTTTTTTTTTTTTTTTTTTGCGGTAAGTGGGCCTTTCACTGTGTGGCCTCTCCCGTTGCGGAGCATGGGCTCCGGACGTGCAAGCTCAGCGGCCATGGCTCACGGGGCTAGCCGCTCCGCGGCATGTGGGGTCTTCCCGGACCGGGGCATGAACCCCTGTCCCCTGCATCGGCAGGCAGACTCTCAACCACTGTGCCACCAGGGAAGCCCTGTTTATAGATTTTTTTCATGATGGCCATTCTGACCAGTGTGAGATGATATCGCATTGTAGTTTTGCTTTGCATTTCTCTAATGATTAATGATGTTGAGCATTCTTTCATGTGTTTGTTGGCAATCTGTATATCTTCTTTGGAGAAATGTCTATTTAGGTCTTCTGCCCATTTTTGGATTGGGTTGTTTTTTTGTTTTTTGTTTTTTATTTTGCAGTACGCGGGCCTCTCACTGTTGACGCGTCTCCCGTTGCGGAGCACAGGCTCCAGCTGCGCAGGCTCAGTGGCCATGGCTCACAGGCCCAGCTGCTCTGCGGCATGTGGGATCTTCCCGGACCGGGGCACGAACCCACGTCCCCTGCATCGGCAGGCGGGCTCTCAACCACTGCGCCACCAGGGAAGCCCTGTTTGTTTTTTTTGATATTGAGCTGGATGAGCTGCTTGTAAATTTTAGAGATTAATCCTTTGTCAGTTAAGCACTTGTTTTTGATAGAATATATAATTAAAATTTAATTGATTTATTTTTCATTATAATTAGGGGAAGTAGTCTCGTAACGAAGACTATGAATCTCCTAATGAAGTTTTGTGTATCTTGATATGAAAATGAAAAGGACACCTACTTTTAGAGTTAAAAAACTAGTCAAAAATCTATTCAGGTGCTCTAGAGTGCTTTTTGTAGTAACTCAGAAATGTGAGCACTGGCCTTAAGAGGAAAAGCTTAAAGCCTTTAAAAGAGGAAGACTCCATAAGGGTTAAATTGCTGTTAGAGAAATCCAGGTTAGATTAAAATCCTTGCCTCTTTTTATGTTGGCTGTCTTCTTGTTCCTTGTCCTCCCTGTGACCTATAGATATTTGGGTTCAAAGATATTAGCTGAGGGAATGGAGCCCAGAAGGTTGGAATTCTGCAGATACATCTTTCATATCTGGAAGAAGGAGGTTCTCTTCTGGCTTGGCAGGTTGTGAGGACTCCCAGTGTTAGCCAGCATTTTATGGGAGAAAATGTGCTTTGTTGGGAGTTTTTCCTAATTGAGAGGAGCTGACTAGTATATAATCCAAGATCCAGAACTTCTTTGAAAGCATCATTCAGGAATTGTCTCTGGTCTCTGCTCCTTCAGCAGTCCATGCCTTCCATTCCTATTGTGGGATTCCTCCCTTGGGGAGGCAGTCAGCCACATTAGTCAATTTGTAAAGCAAATTACTTAATATGCTGTTATTATAATAATCTTTAGCTATTACACATTTTGCTTTCTAATGGTAGAGACTAATTATCTCATTTTCTTTAAATGTATAATACTTCTTCTCATGCCCTTCTACTATTATTCTTGCTTTAATTTCTCTCTCTTCCTCTCAAAGTATTTAAATCCTAGCTATCTTAAATGACTCAGCCTAAACCCATCTCTTCAGGAAGCCTTCCTAACTTATAATGATATACAGTGCCTGTAGTCAGTCTGCTCTATACTGTAAAACTGATCACTTTGTTATTTTCTTAGACAGTATCTAAGTATCTGTTACCAATAGATAAGGAAAAAGGTCATGTCCTATACTATTGTATCTTCCACATTTCCTTGTACAGTTACTTAAGAGTCGTAGTCATTCAGTATTTTTGCCAGCTGGGGATTTGGAATCAATGAAGAATTTTGTAGATTCTTGGAAATCTTCAGTCTAAAAGAGAGTGTGAACTGTTTAGGAGATATTTAGGATAATAAATGTTATAATATTCTAATGGAAAGTTAAGGTAAATTTCAAAGAACTACAGATTTCTTGGAAATCTGGTTATAATCTTAATAATGAAGAGGAAAATGATTTTGTTGCTTCTCTGGATTGAATAGGAATAGGGAGAGGACAGTGTATAAATGATCACTTTAATTCATTTGATTGAGAAAAAGAACTTTTGCTTTAAGTACTACGTTTATATTTACTTTCTAATGTTTTATAAAATTAAAAGGCTTATATTCATTGAGTTATAAACTATCAGTCCAACCCTGAATCTGAAAATCATGATTTTATTTATATATATATTTTTTCAAACTTTAAAAAATAACATGTATAATTTTGTCAGTATTGAGGGGAAAATATAGGAAGTAAGTACAAGGGATTATGGATGATAAATACCACATTCAGGAAACCTGAGTTTATCCATGCAAAGAGAGCATTGGTAGCTCTTTATTTAGTTTTTTGGTGCTGATCCTAGAACTGAGGGGCTAAACGCCATTGAAGGAATTCGCTGTGCAGCTATTTCGGACACCTCTCTGGGATGCAGAGAAGTGTCTAGTGTCTAGCGTGTACTTGGATTAATTTTCATTTGTATTTTAATATTTTTACAGAACATAAAAAAAAAAAACTTGGACTAGGCACAATTCACAGTAGGAAAATTAGTGTTCTATGTTACACATTAGAGAAGAAAGGTACCAGCATACTATAATTATCAAAGAGTGTTTAGATTCTAATCATGTGACTACGACTAAAACTTTTGTGATGATGGCAATTCACTAATTATAGAAGAATGGAAGAAGATTCAGAAATTAACAGAGACTCATATTCATTCCTGTGAGTGAACTAAGAGTATTGCAATCAGTGTTAGAGCTGAAAGGGACCTAAAACTATCAACCCAAATATTTTAAAGTATGGAGTCAACAGAAACAGCACGACCTGCCCAGTGACATCTTAGTTTACTATTCATGTAAATACAAGAATTATCAGAAATGACTGGTGTTTTCCTCCTAGAGTATGAGTTCTATTTTGCTTACTTTTTTATCTCCCAGTGTCTTGCAGAGGTTTTTGGTTGTTGTTGTTGTTGTTGTTATTTTTAATAAAACCCCCACATCTTGCAAAGTTTTAAATGAGAAATATAGTGATTTTCAGTATAGATTTTATATGTTGAGACAAACTGTTGTTATCAACCGGAGTATTAAGTGATGTATCCTGGTTCAAGAGATGAGAATCTGTGCTTTTTAATTCATTAATTAATTTATTTATGTATGTATTTATTTATTTATTTACTTAGGCCACGCCGCACGGCTTATGGGATCTTAGGTCCCCAGCCAGGGATTGAACCTGGGCCCCTGGCAGTGAGAGTGCTGAGTCCCAGCCACTGGACCACCAGGGAATTCCCGAATCTGTGCTTTTTAGAAGAACAAATGTCTTGTAGCTAATTCTGTTTTCTCTTTAAATGTATTGTAGTTGAAGCTTCCTGTCATAATGGGGATGAAACAATTGAAACTATCGAGGCTGCTGAAGCACTCCTCAATATGGATTCTCCTGGTCCTATGCTGGATGAAAAGCGCATCAGTGAGTGTTGTGTTATGACTGTTCATGTTTGTATGCTTTTGTTTTTTTTTTGAAGTATAGCTGATTTACAATATTGTGTTAATTTCTGCTGTACAGCAAAGTGATTCCGTAATACATATGTATACATTCTTTTTTGTATTCTTTTCCATTATGGTTTATCATAAGATATTGAATATAGCTCCCTGTGCTATATATAGTAGGACCATGTTTATATGCTTTGAAAAGCTCTTCTTCCATCTCTCTCTCAGATGATAAATATCAAGAGACCAGAGACCATGTTTTATATTTTTTTGGTCCCAAGTGCATCTTAAGGTACAGTACTAGTTGAGGCACCTTTGCTAAAGTGTTCAGTTAAACAAGATTTTTTTTTTAATTTGGGGAGTGAGGACATTAAGGATAAAAAAGTAATTTAGTTGTCAAATAGCAGATTATGCAGAATTTCTTCTTAACCTCATTGGTGAAGTATTTAGGGCCCAAACTATTATAATTTAGTGATCTTTAGTCAATATTGATCTTTATTGATCAATAAAAATTGATCTTTATTGATCTTTAGTCAGTATTCATCAGTGAATAGGCAAAAATCCATTGCAGTGTTTTCTGAGACTTGATGGCATAAAATTCACTGCCACATTTATTGATCTGTTTTAAATCCATGTTCTCCTTTGGGTGTAGTCAAACTCATAAACTTAATTATTATTAAGTCAATTTAAGATGTTTATTGAATATTTTCTATATGTACAGCAATGTATCAGGCAATAACATGTTATAGAAATGAACAGATCTTGTTTCTTTCCTCAAGCTGACAGTTTTCTTTTGAAGATAGTTGTTCATGTAAATAACTGTAAAAGCCAAAAATAAAGGCCATGAGAGGGATAGCAGAGTGTTCTGGAAGGAGAGATTTCTCTAGCTGAAAACACCTGAGACAGGCTTTATGGAGGCAGTGTTTTGACCTGGGCGATTAGTAACAAATGAGCTTTTCATGGGTGGAGGAGACAGGAAGGGGCATTCAACATAGACGGAGGCGGACACAGACCTGTAAAAAAAAAACAGTGAAATGTTTGAGTTTCAAAATGCTTTGGTATAGCTGAAGTATAAGCTTCATAATGGTTTGTAGATCGTGGAAGCTCAGAATGGCATGCTATGGAGTTTGGGTTGTTCCTATCTTTTTTCCCCTGTAAACTATGGGAAGATATGTCAATTTTATTTTTCTTTCTAATTTTCAGGGTGTAAAGTTTTTATAGAGAAGAATAATATGGTCAGGCCAGACTTAGGTTTTAAAGAGAAACTTTAGTGGCAATGTGAAGAATGGAGAAGAGAGACAAGATAGACTCTGGGGATAGGAAGTCAGGTAAGGGAGGCGTTGAATAGTCCCGTCAAGCCTGGACTGCCTCAGGGTACTTGACTTAGGGCAGAGGCAATAAAAAACAGGGACTAGATTTCAAAATCTTATTTCTATTTTAATCTTCAAAGAAACAGGAAATATTTTATGAAATTATTTTGATTTATAATACAAAGTTGATTACAATTAGTTGATTTTATTTCCATTAGATAATAATATATTTAGTTCATCTGAAGATGACATTGTTGTTGCCCCAATCACCCATGTATCCGTCACATTAGATGGGATTCCTGAAGTGATGGAAACTCAGCACGTTCAAGAGACATATGCACACTCACCAGGACGCTCATCACCAGAACAACCTAAGAGAAAGAAAGGTGGGTGGTTAATTTGTTAAGGGAAAACAGTCAACTCTTGGTGTGGAATCTAAATATAACTTTTATTCAAGGATATTTCTACCCCAATTAAAACTTATGTGAGAAAAAATTGAATGTACAAAACAGAGTTATTTCTTCGTATTAGATTCATTTTTAAAGAATTATTTTATACTTTTTTATACATTTAAAATACTTGGTCTATTTCACAGAAAAGGGATTTTCCGACTTTCTAACGCCTCAATCTTTTATCTAAATTCTTTTATCCAAGCTCAGAAAGAGCTCAGGGGTAAGGGCTGAGGTCAGTTTCCTCCCGCAGAACATAGTTTGAAAACCACCAGCATAGATTCCAATATAAGATTCCAGTGGGAAGAATACAAGTTGGAAATCAGCAGGTAAGTAATTGAAGAGGGAAATGTTAGAATGTGTTAGAGGGAATTTTAAAGTTTTCACAAATTAGGACCATACTTACATTCTAACACTGACACTCTTCCCATTTCATTGCCTTTTGATTCTACTCCAGCTTGTTTGATATTTTGAGTTTAATATCTTGGTTGATGGCATCACCAGCCACCACATAACCTAACTTCACATGAAAGTAAGGGAAATTCCAAGAGCCAAAAATGCAGAGGAAAATAAGAGTGACCTGACACTGCAACAGCTCTGAGGGCTGAGAAGGACACGTCAGTCTGGATGTCCAGGGGGCTTGGTTTTATTGCCCACATAGAGGCGGATGCTTAAGTCTTGGTCCAGTGCAAGATGGGCTATTAGAGACCTCAGCGTATAATTGGGATCCCTTAGCTATACCCTAAGGGGAAAAACAGTCCACCTTTGGCACAGACAGATGTTAAGAAGCTTGTATTTCTCAGCTGAGTGGAAAAATTTTTCCTTTGAGAATTCATAATCCTAGGTTTGTCTTAACTTAGGTTTATGATTAGATTTTAAACTGTTACTGACTTTAGGAATTTCCAGCCATGTAATTAACATAATAATGGCCCCTGGCTGGCAGTAACTTTGGGCACCAGGCGAAGCTCTTGTAAAATTGCTTTGGCACGTCATATGTTTAATCCAGGCTGCACAGTATTTCTTCAAATAAAACCCTGTTGAAGGTGAACTCACATTTCAGTATCACAGAATGCGTAAGAAAGATACTTCCTGAATGAGAAGCAGCAGACATAGGAAACCCTAAGTTTAGTTCGCTAAGAACCTCAGATAATAGGTTTATCAAATAGAAACTTTAAATGCATATCATTGTAATTATTAATGCAAGGGAATAAAAAGCATTGTCAAAGAATGAGACTATTAAAAAATACCAGGTGAAACTTCCTCTTCTAGTCCAGATGGAGTAACAGAACCTGACTTGGCAACAATTTTTTGGATATGTCACCAAAAGCACAAGCAACAGAAGCAAAAATTAATAAGTAGGACTACAATAAACTAAAAGACTCTACACAGCAAAAGAAACAATCAACAACATGAAAATGCAACTTACAGAATGGGAGAACATATTTGTAAATCATATATCGGATGAGGGGTTAATATCCAAAATATATAAGCAACTCGTATAACTCAATAGCGAAAAAAATCCAATTAAAGAATGTGCAGAGGATCTGAATAGACGTTTTTCTAAAGGAGACATACAAACAGCCAGCAGGTACATGAAAAGATGCTCAGTATCACTAATCATCAGGGCAGTGTAATCAAAACCACAGTAAGATACAACCTCACACCTATAGAATGGCTAGAAAAAGTGATAGAAAAGACAAGAGATAGAGTGTTGGTAAAGATATGGAGAAAAGGGAATCTTTCTGCACTGTTGGTGGAAATTTAAATTGGTACAGCCACTGTAGAAAACAGTATGGAGGTTCCGCAAAGAGTTAAAACTAGAAATACCGTATGATTCAGCAATCCCACTTCTTAGGTATATATCCAAAGGAAGTGAAAACAGGATGTTAAAGAGATACTTGCACTCCCATATTCTCTGCGGCATTATTCACAGTAGCCAAGATTTGGAAACAACTGTCTTCATCCACAGATGAATGGATAAAGAAGATGTGATATATAAATACACAGAATGGAATATAATTCAGCTGTGAGAAAGAGGGAAATCCTGCCATTTGTGACAGCATGGACAGACCTTGAGGACTTTCTGCTAAGTGAAATAAGTCAGAGAGACAAATACTGTATGCTATCTTTTTTTTTTTTTTTTTTTTTTTTTTTTAAGAAATGGCAAGTTTCTTCTCCCTCATTCCCCCATTCCCTTCCTCTCTGGCATGTTTTTCACAGGCACAGTGGTCCCAGTCCGGGACTGTTAGAAGGATAGGTCCCATCCTTGCCACCTAGTTGCTTCCTTGGTGAGGTCAAAGTTCATATGTGAAACCTCTGATACTGTTTTAAACTAGTCAACTCAGCTTTGGATCCTGGTTGTGGGCATGGAATTGACTTATGGCTTCGAAGGCTGTTATTTAGTCCCTTAACCTTTCTCTCTCTCCCTGCTGCTGTTATAAAATGTCATTGTCTTGTTGAAAGCCATTTTGATTCCTATTCTCTGTTTTCTCCATCTCAAACTCTTTCC
>NW_006796443.1:488149-530903 GCF_000442215.2 Lipotes vexillifer | reverse complement strand
GGGCCTCTCACTGTTGTGGCCTCTCCCGTTGTGGAGCACAGGCTCCGGACACGCAGGCCCAGCGGCCACGGCTCACGGGCCCAGCCGCTCCGCGGCATGTGGGATCTTCCCGGACCGGGGCACGAACCCGTGTCCCCTGCATTGGCAGGCAGACTCTCAACCACTGCGCCACGAGGGAAACCCTATGCTATCATTTTACGTGGAGTCTGAAAGAGCCACACTCATAGAAACAGAGAGAAGAATGGTGTTTGTCGCGGGGTGGAGGAAATGGGGAGATGTCAGTCAAAGGGTACAAACTTCCCTTTATATGATGAGTAAGTTCTGGGGACTAATGTACAAGCATGGTGACTATGGAAATTTCTAAGAGAATAGATCTTAAGTGTTCTCAGAAAAGAAGTGATTATTATGTGAAGTGATGGGTATGTTAACTAACCCTACTGTGGTAATCATTTCGCAATTTATAAGTGTATCAAATCATCATGTTGTACCCTTTAAACTTACACAATATGTCAATTATATATCAATAAAGCTGGGAAAAAAAAACAACAAAAACAGAACCTGGATTTACCCTCCTGTTTGAAACAGCTAAAACCACAGATAAAATATATGAAGCAATGGTACTAAAGAAAGTGGTGGACATCTGTCAACAAAAGTGAGTGATCCCTGGGAAACAGGAAACCAATGAGGTGAGCCCTATGATTACCCCACCTTCCTGCATGGAGGAAATATTTTTGGAAAACAGTTTGAAAATTCCTTAAAGAACTTAATGTATACTTAACATGTGACCCAGCCATTCTACTACTCAGTATTTACCCAAAAGAAATGAAGCCATACATTTAACAGAAAAACTTATGCATGAATGAAGGTTCTTAGCAGCTGTATTTGCAGTAGCCCCAAACTGGAAACGACCCAAACGTCCATCACCTGCTGATTGGATAAACAAATTTGTGGTATATCCATACAATGAAAGACCACTCAGCAATGAAATGAAATGTACCATTGATACATAAAACAAAAATGGATGAATTTCAACATAATTATGCTAAGGGAAAGAAGCCAAACTCCCTCCCCCTCTGCCAAAAACAAGAAGAGTATGGTTCTGTTTATATAAAATTGTAAAAACTGTAAATTAATCTGTAATGACAGAAAATATATGAGGAGTGGATTGGGCAGGGTGGGGAAAGGTGAGATGTAAGGATTACAAAAGGGCACAAAACAGTTTTGGGGGCGAAGAATATGTTTATTATCTTTGAGTGTAGTGATGGTTTCACAGGTGTATACATATGTCAAAACTTATCAAATTGTAAATTTAAACATAAGCAGTTTATTGTATATCAGTTATACCTCATAAAGCTGTTTTTAGAAAGCGAAAGACTAACATCCTATTTAATGGTGAAAGGCTGATATGATAAGGAACCAAATAGAACACATAATATATGGGTTAAACAGTAAATGAGTCACTGCTTAAGAGAGAATTAGTGAGCTCCAATATAGATCTGATGTAGAATAAAAAATATGAAAGAGTTAGAGATGTGAGGATTGTGTGAAAAGGTCTACATGTTTAATCAAAGCTCTAGGAGGAGAGAATGTGTAGAGTGAGGAAGAGGCAGTATTCCAAGATAATGACTGAGGAATTTTCCAGAATGATGTTAATCCCAGCATGGTGAATCCTGAGTAGCATAACTAAAATAGATCCAAGCCTAAATATATTATGGTAAAAATGTGGAACATCAAAGACTCCCCTCCACCCCCCCGTCAAAGAAAGAAAAGAAAAAAAAAAAGGAAGAAGAGGCAAACCAACCAGGGAGGACCTGCGTTACCTGAAGAGGATTGATTATTGGATTGGCAGCTTCCAAGCTCCCAGTAAAGGCTGGAAGGGCTGGATATGTTCAAAGCACTGAGAAGAAATAACTGTTACCAGAATTTCTATACCCAACTAATCTGTAATTCATGTGGAGCTGTGTACATCGCCACCGTGAACAGTAAGGAAGATGACGGAGAGGATGGATATTGGGTAGGCTACTGACAGTATCTGCCATGACTAAAACGAGTGGAGGAAAACTGTGGGATAAAGAAAATATTATCTATCAGAGCAAGTCAAAATATAGCATAAAGTAAGATGGGAGTGAAGGATAGGAGCTAATTGAAGTCTGGCTTCTCTCAGTCCTTACTGTCATGAACACGGTTAGCTAGAAGTCTCTGTCATGCAGAGGTTCTCTGCAGGTGTCTGCAGTGATGGAAGTTGAGACACCAGGCTCCTACGGTCTACGTTTATACATCTGGTAGTTTCAAGAGGAACCTGGCCTTAAGAGTGACTTTTTTGACCCTCTTCTCCTTGACTCTTACCTTAACTCCAGAAATGTTTTCCTGGGAATTCCCCAGCAGTCCAGTGGTTAGGACTCCATGCTTCCACTGCCCAGGGCCTGGGTTCAACCCCTGGTTGGGGAACTATAATCCCACAAGCCACGCGGCATGGGCAAAAAAAAAAAAAAAAAAAAAAAAATAATTTTAATAGAAAGAGAAACAGAATTATGTTAACTAGTAGGGAAAAAAAAAAAAAAAAAAAAAAAAAAAAGAAACGTTTTCCTATTCAGTTTGTCTTGGGATGTGTTGTCACTAACCTTGTGACTTTAGCTCTAGGATTCTGCTTTTCTAAATTACTGCCTATATTATATTACCCCAGCATTCACCCTTATGATCTAAGATCAGAGAGTCAGCTTCAAGAATGTAGGGGTAAATGGTACTACCTAAAGTATCTATTTATGCTTAGTCTTCATTGTCTCTCATATACAGGGTGGTAGTCTGTTCAGACAGCATCATCAGCTTAACCTAAATCATAGGCAACGTTGCTGCCAAGTTGTGGTTCTAGATAAGTGGCAAAAGAAGATCACAAACACAGTTTTAGAATAGTTGGTTGACCCAGACTAAGGCTGCATAAAATATAGTTTAACTCTGTTGCATTGGACTTGTTTAGGACTGGATGATGGATAATCATAAAGTAAATTTGTTTGCTGTAAATTGGAAGAAATATAGAAGAATGAGATGCTTAAAAATGCACAAGAAAATAAAAATTGACTATGTGGTTCACAGAAATTTAGCGTCACTTATTTTTTATATCTCTAGAAGTTTTGGGTAGTTTCCAGTATTTGAGAACTAACCAAGAGGCAGACAAACCTGTGTGGCTTATTTTTTGAGCCCAAGTTTTATCAGCATCAAGAATATTCCCCCAGATTTTAAGAAAGCACTGTCAGTATTGTCACCTCAAAGACAAAATGTAAAGTTTAAACTTAACCTCATTTTTACAAATGAGCCAAAGTATCATTTTCTACATAAAAGTGTTTGTGATCTAACCTAAGTTAATGTCAAATTTTTACTGAAGTTATTTTCCTTTTAATAAATAGCACTTAGGAGACCAATATATGTGTTCCATGTATAAAATATTTGGCACTTGAAATTTAGGGTAAATGACAAAACAGCATTTATAAACAGCTAAATTGTCCATTCCCTCTCTCTTTTGAGGGCAAATATTTATGTAGAGCCATTGTGATTTCAGGGAGAAAAACTAAACCACCACGACCAGATTCCCCAGCCACTACACCAAACATATCTGTGAGGAAGAAAAACAAAGATGGGAAGGGTAAGTACTACTACTGTAGCTTCCCTATAATACTTAGGGGTCAAGTAACATTCAGATTGCTTTAAAATGTCTGCATATTTTAAGTAGAAACCACCAGCTTTTATTGAAATGGATCTTATTGCTGCCACATGCTTATAAGGTACGGTTACCACCTTCTGTAGAAAGACTGGTAATAATGTAGTCCAAGAAATCCATCTAGGAGATTTTCACTTACCTGTCAAAATAATCCATCCTTTCATTTAATAAAGAGCCTCTTGGAAGAATTCAGCCACGTTAGGTTTTCAGTTCATAGACACTTTATTATATTGTCTTGGAGTTTTAGTATTTTCATAACTGCTGCCCAACTTTGAAGAAAATTATTAAGGCTAACCTGCTGGCTCTTTATATAAAAAGAACAACTATTGAAAGGTTTTGTACAACTCTTTCTCAGTTTCTTAGGCGTAATAATGGTTCTTAAAGAGGGTGAAAAAAAAATTTGTCTCAAAGTGCTTTCTCCCCAAGTCATTACACATCTCATTGGCAGGATTGCTCTGTTCAGACATTTTATACAGGACTAATAAAAAGATCTATGTTAGACCCTAAAAATTATGACCATTATATCACCAGTACTAACTGAACTGTGTAGTATGTTTGTATAATTATAGATGGAACTTAAGAAGACCTTTAGTTGTGTTTTATTGTGTTCTTTCAAATGAAATTTTGGGCAGTTAAAAAGAAATTGCTTTTGTTTCAGGAAACACAATTTATCTTTGGGAGTTTTTACTGGCACTGCTCCAGGACAAAGCTACTTGTCCTAAATATATCAAGTGGACCCAGCGAGAAAAAGGCATTTTTAAATTGGTAGATTCTAAAGCAGTGTCCCGGTTGTGGGGGAAGCACAAAAACAAGCCTGACATGAATTATGAGACCATGGGAAGAGCCCTCAGGTACGTGAGGCTTCCGTAGTTCACTGTGTGACCAGTAGCGGTTCCTAAATACTGAAAAGTAGGTGACTTCTAAAAAGTGCGTGAGTTAAAGAAATGGTGAATTTTATTGTTAAAGGGCTAAAACCACACTGCTTATAGAAATGAGTATGTATTTAAGTTGAAATCTTATTCCAATCTGGGAAAATGTTCTTCTTCCTCCCCCTAAAGCTTCATGCAAACGAGATACTTTATTTATGAAGGGATTAGAAAATGTTAAGCTGTCATCAGAAATTGTAAATTGACCACAAGGCTCACATGTTTTGAGTCATTAAACTTAAGTTCAGGACAAAGTAACAACTAGTGGTAATGCAGGTACTGAATAAGAGGGGGCATTTTTAAACATGCATCTCGGGTATGATGTGTTATATAGTGTTGGAATAAATTAATGCTTCGAGCATAATATTAGCCATTGTGAAAATGTTGAACAAAGGTATCCCTTAAACCCACTTTTAGTTTGTTTTTGTTGTGATCATGTCATTTAATCTTCAGGATCTGGGTATATTTGAGAAAGATTTATTAGAAATATCAGTGATCTGAGAACTCGGTAACCTTTTTAAACCAGAACTATTTAGTTACAGTTGGCATTTTATTTTTTAACTCACACTTTTTAAGTTCTTGATTTAATTAAAATAAGTGACAGAATTTGAATCACTTTTATTTGTACATCATTAAGTTTTATACAGAAAATTGTTTCAGATTTACTGAAGCAAATTTAAACAGGTTAGGGACATTATAATTGTAGTAAGCTATGGAAGAGAAATAAAATAACTACCCTTCATTTAGAAAGTCTTTTCTCACCTGTTTGTTTCTAGCTTTAAACTTTTGTTTATGATTAGGAAATTTTTATTGTGTTGAAGATTATTTTAGTTTATGTATAACTGAATACAATATTGATGAAATTGTCTGCTTTGAATAGGTACTATTACCAAAGGGGTATTCTGGCAAAAGTAGAAGGTCAGCGCTTGGTGTATCAGTTTAAGGATATGCCGAAAGACCTTATTTATATAGATGATGAGGATCCAAGTTCCAGCATAGAGTCTTCAGATCCATCACTGTCTTCAACAACCACTTCGAGTAGGAACCAGGCAAGTCGATCGAGAGTATCTTCAGGTCCAGGGATAAAAGGAGGCGCCACTACAGTTCTAAAACCAGGGAATTCTAAAGCTGCAAAACCCAAAGATCCTGTGGAACCTGCACAGCCAGCAGAGGTTCTTAGGACAATGCAGTCCACACAGACTCCATATCCTACCCAGCTCTTCCGGACTATTCATGTAGTACAGCCAGTACAAGCTGTTCCAGAAGGAGAAGCAACCAGTAGCATGCAGGACGAAACATTAAATTCTTCCGTTCAGAGTATTAGGTGAGAAAATTAAACTTACTGGTGCAGATCATTGTGCGATGTTTCTGACCAGAGTCGTCGTTAAACGTGTCAGGATTCAGAAGTGAAAATAAAAATTATATACATGTCAAGCTAGAACTCTTGGTCAACAGATTGTTTCAGCAGCGTTGCATCAGTCCTGTGATTGTATCAGTGATTCCTTATTTTTATTTATTTTTTAAAGCACTCTTTTTTTTTTTATAAATTTATTTACTTTATTTCTCTTTGGCTGTGTTGGGTCTTCGTTGCTGCGCGTGGGCTTTCTCTAGTTGCGGTGAGCAGGGGCTACTCTTCGTTGTGGTGCGCGGGCTTCTCACTGCGGTGGCTTCTCTTGTTGCCGAGCACGGGCTCTGGGTGTGTGGCCTCAGTAGTTGTGGCGCATGGGCTTAGTTGCTCTGCGGCATGTGGGATCTTCCCGGACCAGGGTTCGAACCCATGTGCCCTGCATTGGCAGGCGGATTCTTAACCACTGCATCACCAGAGAAGACCCTATACCTTACTTTTAAACTTTGACATTACTTGATGTTATTCAGTCAATTTGAATCAGTTCTCTATAGCTTTGTGTAACTGAATTGATCCATATAAGAAGGGATCCACATATAAGAAAATCCAGAGAATAGTTTCAGATCTTTTTTCAAACAAAGTTAGAAGCTGTAAAAATTTAACATAAATTTACATATCATGACCCTTTGGAATGCATTGAGTTCTAAGAAATCCACGTTAGTCTTTGGGAAGATACTATCTTCTCACATAATATCCAGAATAGTTCTAAAGTTCAAACAGGTTGGAGGCCAAGAATCGAAGGTCCTCTTTTTCGGGCTTTTAGAGTGGCAGAGTTGGAAGAATAGTTTTGTGGTTTAATCAAATCAAGTCTGCCTCATAACCCCAGAAAAGGCATGAAACAACAAATTAGACTGCTCTATTGCAGACACTTGGGACTGGTCTTGACTGATTTAGAATGGGGGAAGGGAGGAAGGCAGAAAATTAGATGGACATTTTCAGGTTCTGTTTTTCCATTTCTACTGCCATGAATTTCCAGAACGTGAATTATAATAAAATATAGGAGCCCCTCCAAATCCAGTAAAAATGATTCTTTGATTATTTTCATTAGCTGACTTCAATCTTACAGTTGTAGATTCTAGAATATAAATGCTGGGTTCTTGTTCAATTGATCTTGAAGTATACATTACCTAGAATCAAAACAGACTTATAGACGATTCAGTCTTCCTTGTATGGTCCATTTAAACTTTTGACAAGTTTGATTTAAGAGAATTGAATTCTCTTAAATCGTTGACTTGTAAGGAGTATAAAGACCACATTTTTTCCATCTTAATTAAAGAAGTACTTATTTAACTCTGTATTTTCCCTTTAATGTTTTATTTTCCTCTAAGTTCTTTTGGTTACTTATGATGACTGAATATCTAATGGAAATTACGTGGTTCCTTGTGTTGATTTCTATGCTCTTTGTCATCTTATCATTGTATGTATTTGTGTTGATATGAAACATACAATGGCCACAGCTGATCACTGGGACTCCCTTCTTGGACTGATTCAGTTGTTTTTTGGCATCTCCAATCAAAGTTTCCTTTTTAGACCTAGAGAATAAAAACAAACCAGAAGAAAAACAACAAGAGCAACAAAAACACATACCTTTAGCTCTGAAAGATAGTAAATTGTGTATTATATTGGATAGTTTATTACTCTGAATGTCAATTTCTGAGTAAGACTCACTGCCAGATATTAAAACATTGTAATTACACTCCCCACTTCTGATTTTCAAACTGTCTTCGGTGTACCTTTCAGAATCTTCATTTCCACAGTCTCAGAGTTCTGTGGACTCTCTGCCTGCTTCCTGTTTCTCCTATTTTTTTCTCTTGCAACCTACATGTTACCGATGCATATCATTATGTGATGTTTCTGACCAGAGCCATTCTTTGTTTAATGGCTCAAGAGTCAGCATTGGTGATAGTGCCTTCTTGCAGCTTTTGTTAGATCTATTTTGCGCACAGAGTGCAGTCCAATTTCTGTAGCCTCCACTGCCAGCTCTCACTCTACTCATAATTCCTTCCTTGCTCTCCAGCGAAAGCTTACTTCTTGCCTGTACCACATTCTGGTACATAAACCAGGTGTTTCAGGTGACTTCAATGCCTGTCTCCTGCTACACATTTAAATCTGTAGGAGCTAGAGTCCATTCATTGTCCTTTTCCTAACACCTAACATAGTCTGACATATAACACCCCTTCATATTTATAGAGTTTATTTTGAAGTAGGGTATATGATCATTCTCTATCTCCTTTTAGAATAATGAGTTCTCTAAGTGGACTACTTATAAAATGAAGAAATATAAAATTTAACTTTTCAAACTTAAAGACAACTTTTTTCTTTCCTTTTCTTTTTTTTTTTTTTTTTTTTTTTTTTTTTTTTTTTTTTTTTTTTTTTTTTTTTTTTTTTTTTTTTTTTTTTTTTTTTTTTTTTTTTTGACCATGCTGTACGGCTTGTGGGAGGGATCTTAGTTCCCTGACCAGGGATTGAACCTGGGCCCATGGCAGTGAAAGCGCTGAGAACTAACCAATGGACCGGCGGGGAATTCCCAAAACACAATTTCTTCTTGTAGAAATTATTATGTATTTATATGAATGTATGTATGTATCCACATACATTATATTTTTTTAATATAAATTTATTTTATTTATTTAGTTTTCCTGCGTTGGGTCTTCACTGTTGCACATGGGCCTTCTCCAGTTGCAGCAAGCGGGGGCTACTCTTCCTTGTGGTGTGTGGGCCTCTCGTCGCAGCGGCACCCCCCATTGCAGAGCATGGGCTCCAGGTGCGCGGGCCTCAGTAGTTGTGACTCGCAGGCTCTAGAGTGAATGCAGGCACAGCAGCTGTGGCGCACAGGCCCAGTTGCTCCACAGCATGTGGGATCCTCCTGGACCAGGGCTCGAAACCCGTGTCCCCTGCATTGGCAGGAGGATTCCTAACCACTATGCCACTGTGGAAGCCCCACATACATTCTTAATCATTCATTTGACTTAAAAAAAAATTATTTTCTCATTTGGTTATATTTTATTTTCCTCCCCCAAATCCTCCTTATTTTCACTGTAATTATCCCAACTTTTAACTATGAGAAATTTCAAAATATGGGAAGGTTGAAATAGTACACTGAACAACTATACCATCCACCTGGATTCACAGTTGATAGCATTTTGCCTTATTTGTTTCCTCTCTATATTTATTTATACCCTTTTTTTCCTGTTTGGCTATTTGTCAAGTCAGTTGACATCACCATGACATTTCACCCCTAAATACTTCAGTGTATACTCTTTAAGAATAGAGACATCCTAAATAATCATATTATCACTCCTAAGAAAAGTAACAGAAATTTGGCTATATCTTTCTTGACTACTTTTTAATAAAATCAAAGACCTTTGAAATATTTTTTTCTATAGTTGAGGGAAGGTCAAA
This sequence comes from Lipotes vexillifer, assembly GCF_000442215.2. Lineage (NCBI taxonomy): Eukaryota > Metazoa > Chordata > Mammalia > Artiodactyla > Lipotidae > Lipotes > Lipotes vexillifer. The sequence continues at coordinate 521,458 of NW_006796443.1, read as the reverse complement.
TGATTATGACTTAAATTTAGGTTATTAAATTAATATACAGCAAGAGATGATACTTTCAAAGAACTCTGTATTCATACACTTTACATATATTAATGTATAGAAAATCCTTATTGCTCAGTGAGGTGTAGGTAATATTCCTGTTTTGCAGTTGAGGAAACAGAGTCAAGGAGAGGTCACGGAGCCTGGTCACTTTTAGTAAGTGGTGGAGATAGTGTTTTAATGCAAGCAGTTTAGTCTAAAGCAGTGAACTTAATGAGTTGCCATACTGTCAGTTAATTCACATAATCACATGAATTATCACTTACTTACAATGAAGTAGCAACATATTTTTTCTCAATTTTTTCTTTGCTCTTTTCTTTGTATCTCACATAATTGCACATAGAGTTATCCCTCAGTATCCTCAGCGGATTGGTTCCAGAACCCTCTCTGGAGTCCAAAACCTGAGGATGCTCAAGCCCCTTATGTAGAATGGCAGAGTATATGCGTATAAGCTCCATACACCCTTCCATATACTTTAAATCATCTCTAGATTACTTATAATACCTAAAACAGTGTAAGTGCTATGTAAATAGTTGCCAGCTATGTGGCAAATTCAAGTTTTGTGGTTTGGAACTTTCTGGAAAATTTGGGGGGGGGCGTGGTTATTTTCCAACAGAGAGGTTGGTGGAATCTGTGGATGTGGAGACCGTGGATATGGAAGGCCAGCTGTATCTATATTGAAATTGATTAAACTTTCCTTAATTGATTTAGGGTATATATGCTCAGTTTTACAAATTTTAACTTTGGCTTCACAAAAATAAACCTCTGATAAAATATTTTCCTAAAATTGTTCCTTGGTAAACCTGCAAGTCCATATACCAACCCAGTATAAATTATTTCTCTGTAATGTTTATCCAAGTACTAATAGTTTGTCTTAGGGTCTTTTAAATAAATTAGCCTCTAAAAATGTATAATGTATACATTATACATTTTAAAACAGTGTAATGGAGTAGGAAGAATGTGGGCATAACCTTCTCGCCCTCCAGCCTTGTCAATTATTAGATGTGACGCTGGATCACATTAACTATTCTGAGTCTGTTTCCTCATCTATAAAATGAAGATGATATTATTTAAGCTTACAGGTGGTTGTAACAATTAAATGACACTTTCTGACATCTGATATTCAACAAAAGCCAAATATTATATTGTATATGTTTCTTAGCTTCAGAAAGTTTGAGGAATTTTAAATTACCAATATTGTACCAGTTGGTTACAAGCAGCTTAAGCTTTTTAAAAGTAGTTAACTGTAATATAACCTTTGTTATATAATATAATGAGACACAACTGACAGTTTAATCATTAACTAAGAAAAAACATAATTTAAAATTCCTGTGTTTAGGAAAAGGCTGTGTAATATTTAATCCTTTAATCTCTGAATTTTTTATTAGTGAAAATTTATTGTTTTAGAATTTGTTCAAATAAGCTAATATATTTATATTGCATATATATATATATATATATATATATATGTCTCAGTATATATATTTTCTGGCAGATGGCAGTCAGGTGTTCAGGAAAGGGACATCTTTTTCTGACTTGAATAGAAGCATTGAAAATCTAGTGGTAGCCCTGATGAGCAATAGGGAAATTTTCCAAGTACATCATTGCTCATGCCACATCTGAGAGAAGGAAAGAGGAAGGGGAGGGATGTGTATTAAAGGTTGTTAACTCCCCACAGTTTAAAGATCTAATAGAAAGTATTCATCTTTGGCTGAAGTTATTCAGGACTTAAGAAGTGACAGTATGTTGTAATGGTTAAGCACATAGGCTCTGCAGTTGAATGACCCCTTATCTAACTGCTCACCTTATGCAAGCTGTTCAACTACTTTTTGCATTAATTTTTTCATATAGAAAATTGGGATAATACTTATAGGGTGGCAAGGCTATACATATTTATAGATACAATCTGTGTGCTTCCTATATGCCAAGTTCTATTTTATCTATACGTACATGTACATGAACTCTTGGCATGGGAAGCCCTTGGGTCTTTTTTATTTAAAAAATGGTATCTGTCAGCTACCATTTGCAGGCTTAGATTCCACCCAAGATATCCTGATTCAGGCGGGCAGAGAAGAAGGGAGGCACAGTGTATTTTGGAAAAGTGCCCTAGTTCCCGTAGTTATTCTGTATCCTTCCGACTCATCCCTTCCTGCCCAATAGTATTAGTACATCTGGCCATACCCTGCCAGCCTATTAAATCTTCATTACCTGACTCATATTCTCTTCTAGCAGTGTCCTTCAAGAGAGCTGCCGATCTCCTGCTGTAGACTACTCCTCACAGTGGTGACTATGGTGGCAAACTGAACTTGGGAATCAGTATCCTACATGTATGGGTGGGCTCCAGTTGTGCGTCTTTCTGCTTCCTTTGAACTTCTTCTGAGTTGTGCCGAGTCATCTTTCCATCTAGCCCATTTGTCTTCTCCTCCAGAATTTCATTTCTCACATGTGACAGGCCACATAACTGTAACTTGCTAAAATTTACCTGTGATAGTCTCCTGGCAATAATTAACATTTGGTTTACGGAGACTAATCCAGCTCCTAGCCATTTGGAGTAGCAATCATCTCTCTTTTGTAAAATAGCTTTATAGAATTCAGAGGAAACACAGTTGAGATCCAGATGCTGAGTTTTTTCAACAGCATTTGTTTTATATTAACAATGGCCATAACTAAACTTCACAGTTGTGAACTTTTAAAATTAGATTGACTTATAATATCATTTTTGTACCTCTTTTCTTCAATAAATGGAATTAACAACCTTACATAAACTGGATTTTACGTTAAAGGATTTTTTAAATTAAAAAAATTGTTTTTTGCGGTACGCGGGCCTCTCACTGTTGTGGCCTCTCCCGTTGCGGAGCACAGGCTCCGGACGCGCAGGCTCAGCGGCCATGGCTCACGGGCCCAGCCGCTCCGCGGCATGTGGGATCCTCCCGGACCGGGGCACGAACCCGCGCCCCCTGCATCGGCAGGTGGACTCTCAACCACTGCGCCACCAGGGAAGCCCACGTTAAAGGATTTTATGTTAAAGTTGTATCTTTGACTAAAATTTGTGAAAATTACTTGAGCTGAGAAAACTGCTAAAACACGCCTCTATTTTTGCCAAGGGTTGGCCTTATTTTTTGTTCTATCTGCAAGCCTAAAGAACCCTCATGAGTTAATTATATTCATGACTTGTTTTATGTAATATGAACCATGAACTATTAAAATTCTTCTAATAATTGTCTCATATACATTTAAGATTGTTTTTTATTTTAGTTAATTGAGCGTTTTCTCTATATATAGAAAAACAGGTTGAAAACAATTATAATCATGTGAAGTTTGGTAATTTGGTTGGGTATATTGATGACATTACCCCTAAATATTAAAATGATAGTGAGTCCCATATGTTTATTTAAAAGGCCCTAATTTTCTTTCTTTCTTTCTTATGCATAACTTCCTTGGGAAACATTTTGATATCCTCCTCCCACAACAAAATTGCTTCCCCATTTTTGTTAATATAGCACTTCATATATATAGACTTTTTTTTTTCCCCACCAGATGGTATCATAGTTAATGGACTGAGAGTTTTGTGTTGGGCATTTCTGTATGTAGAGTGTTTAATGCAGGGTCTGGCACAATGTTTATGTTGTGTTGAAAATATGGGAAGGAGCATTTGAAATGAATAACTCATGTTTTGTCAAAGTGAGTTGTCAAATGTTAAGTTTTAAACAATGTAGAATATGCTAATTTCTTCTCTTTTATTCCATAATCTCAATAGGACTATACAGGCCCCAGCCCAAGTTCCTGTGGTCGTATCTCCTGGGAATCAGCATTTGCACACAGTAACACTTCAGACAGTGCCAATCACAACAGTTATAGCCAGCACAGATCCATCATCAGGTGCTGGATCTCAGAAATTTATCTTACAAGCCATTCCATCGTCACAGCCCATGACAGTACTGAAAGAAAATGTTGTGCTCCAGTCGCAGAAGCCGGGCTCTCCTCCTTCCATCGTCCTGAGTCCTGCCCATGTACAGCAGGTTCTTACTAGCAATGTTCAGTCCATTTGCAATGGAACCGTCAGCGTGGCTTCATCTCCGTCCTTCAGTGCTACCACACCTGTGGTGACCTTTTCTCCTCGCAATTCACAACTGGTTACTCACCCACCTGGCACTGTAATCACTTCAGTTATCAAAGCTCAAGAAACAAAAACTCATATACAGGAAGTAGAGAAAAAGGAGGTTGAAGATAATTTGAAAGAAGGCACTGGGGAAACTGAGCAGCAGTCACAGCCTTATGTGATGGTGGTATCCAATGGATTTACCTCTCAGGTAGCTATAAAAAACGAACTGCTGGAACCCAACTCTTTCTAAGTAATATACCAAAGGAATTACGGATGCTGTTTTTTTAATGGAACATTTTCAGTTGTATGCAAACTATTGATTGATTCTAAGGTAAATTCTCCAAATGTTCCTAATTTTATAGTTGTTAAAAATAATAACTTAGAGTTAATTTTGACTTTGTTAGATGAGGGGAGGAAAACCCAAGTGTTTCTTTTTGTTCTTCAAATGTTTAAGAATTCAATTGTGAAGGAACAGGCGTTTTATACTATGAAGACATTCTTTTGAGATTTTTTCCACTGGCTATATCATAAGCATTTTTAAAGTTTCTTTTTAAATTTTACATCGTATTAGCTTTTCTGATTCTTCTGTAAATACAGTACTTAAATATGACATCAGGAAATTTATATAGGAGCTATTTTCATTCCACTGTATAGGTTAAGTCTTGACTCTTTCAAATGCAAGACACCTATTTTATGCCTTGTTAAAATTATGATTTCACTTAGATCGACTTTAGTTTGTTGCACTGTATATTGAACTATGACTACGTAAAATATAATATTAAAAATCGAAATGTGCCCATGATATGGCTGAACCTGTTTCAGAAGCAGGATAATATAAAAGTATCAGCCTAAGAGTGGCTCTCCTACTAACTAGTTGTATAACCTTGGGCAAGCCACTTGATCTTTCTGGGCATCATAAGAGGAGGGCTGTATTGGATTAGATTAGATGATCTCCAATTTCCTATCTAGTTCTAAATTTTATGATTCTAAGCCCTATGTTTTAAGCTTATCTCCTACTGTAAATATAGCTAAAATATTGCAGAAAAATTAATGACCCTACAAAATTCATTTTTCTCTTACCTGTTAAGATTTGCTCTGAACCTGAATTCCTTCTAAATACTTCGTTCATTAACTCTTTAGGCCACTGTGCTCTGTGGTCCACTAGTAAAAAACTTATGTTGCTGAGTGCTAAATGATATACTGCTATTCTGAAAGAGTCAGGGCTCTTTAAGGCCCCAGAAAGCAACCAAGCCTTGGGCTAATCTGGCTGAGTAGTCAGTTGCTATAAAAGCATAATTGCTTTATATTTTGGATCATTTTTTTTATTGAGAGTCGGGGGAGGAGGAATTGCATACAAAGATATACATTATATATCCCAGTTTCTGAAATGAAATAGTTTTTAGATTACTTTTTCAACTGTAAATAATGTACATTTAATTTCACAAGAAAAATTGTTTTCTGCAAATTTTCTAGTATAGCAAAAAGAAATTTTTGTAGATGAAAGAATCATGTTTAGAGGTCTAATGTTATATGTTTTCATGTTACAGAGTGAATTTGTATTTAAACAAAAATTTAAATTTTGGAATCCTCTAAACATTTTTGTATCTTTAATTGGTTTATTATTAAATAAATCATGTAAAAATTCTGAGTTTTTGTTTTCAAGAAAATGTTCCTTAAGAACAAGTATACAGACAATGTTGCTAGTATTACAGTGTTATTAAACGTTTATATAACAGCCTCCATTAGTCAAATTAGAATTGCAGAATGTCATCCTCTCATTTTTCCTTTCTACCATGCCAAATGGCAGTTTCCGGACACGACACAATGGATTACAAAGCTCCAAAAATTAGAAAATAAAATGTTCCCAGCAATAATATTAAACACACTCTAAAAAACAAGTTTTCTAATTAGATCAGTTAATTGTTAGACTTGGAAAACACAGAAACAGAACAATGTAACAAAATTAAAATCTCAATCCAATACGCCTATACCCAGTAGTAACTTCCACTTATTCATTTCCTCATGTCAGTTAATATTCTTCCCAAACATGATTTTTTTTTTCGGTACGCGGGCCTCTCACTGCTGTGGCCTCTCCCGTTGCGGAGCACAGGCTCCAGACGTGCAGGCTCAGTGGCCATGGCTCACGGGCCCAGCTGCTCCGCGGCATGTGGGATCTTCCCAGACCGGGGCACGAACCCACGTCCCCTGCATCGGCAGGCGGACTCTCAACCACTGCGCCACCAGGGAAGCCCCCCAAATATGACTTTTAAAGGAGCATTCTTATCTCTGAAGATGGAGGGAAACAGAGAAGAATCTGAAGGAACAGACCTTGCTAGTTTTCTCCAGTTTACTACCCTTAGCTCATACCTTTCTGTTCCATTGTTTTTCTATGACTTTCCGTTCTTCATCAAACCTAGTATAAAAATGTTCAGGCTTAACCATTTCTTTGAGTCTCCATTTCCTTATGGAGGCTCCCATGTCACAGAAAACTTAAATAAATTTGTATGCTTTTCTTCTTTAATGTCTTTGTCAGTTTGAGTTTTAGGCCCAGCCAGGGACCCTAAGAGGATCAAGGAAAAGTTTTCCTCCCTTAGAACTCTAGCCATGCATCCCCTAATATAATCTCCCAATACTGAACTCCTGAACAGGGACATAACTGTTACTCAGTACGTGGCCTTTCTACATCAAATCATTGATTCAACATGTATTAAGGAAGTACCTGCAATGTTACTGTCACTGTCCTTAACTTATAAACCTGCTGCTTTCCTCATTTTCCATTCATTCTTCTTCTTAAAAATATCACTGAAGTATAGTTGATTTACAGTGTTAATTTCTTCTATACCGCAAAGTGACTCAGTTATACATTTATATATTCCTTATTTTTTTGGCCACTCGGCATGTGGGATCATGGTTCCCTCACCAGGAGCCAGACCCACGCCCCCTGCAGTGGAAGTGTGGAGTCTTAACCACTGGACCACCAAGGAAGTCCCTATATCTTTTTCATATTTTTTTCCACTGTGGTGTGTCACAGAGTATTGAAAATAGTTCCCTGTGCTATACAGTATGACCTTGTTGTTTAAACATGCTATATGTAATAGTTTGCCTCTGCTAATCCCAAACTCCCATTCCTTCCCTCCCCTAGACACCCCCCAGCTCCTTGGCAACCACAAGTCTGTTCTCTGTATCTGTGAGTCTGTTTTTATTTCATAGATGTGTTGATTTGTACCATATTTTAGATGCCACATATAAGTGATATCATATGGTATTTCTCTTTCTGATTTACTTCACTTAGTATGATAATCTATAGGTCCATCCATGTTGCTGCAAATGACATTATCTCATTCTTTTTGATGGCTGAGTAATATTCCATTGTATATATGTACCACATCTTCTTTATCCATTCATCTGTCAGTGGTTGTTTAACCCACTGTAGTAGTACATTTGCCCTATTACCCTGAAATTACTGTTGCAAAAGTCACTAAAAAGGAATCAATTTCCATATTGCCAGATTCCCCCCCTTCTTCTCTTTCTTGACCTCTCCAGTATTTGATAACCTTTTATAACTCACTGTTCCTTTAAACTCTCTATTGCCTTTACTTTTGTGCCCAACTCTCTCCTGTCCTCTTCCTGCCTTTATAATAATTTCTTAATGTTCCTCTTGGGTTGCTCCAGAGACTTTTTCAAAGGTTGGAGTTCCCCCAAGTTTTATCTAAAGATCACTGTTCTCCTTCTCTGTTGTTTTCACCTTGTCCCCCTTCAATGTGTTCTTCCCCAGTGCAACAGGGGTACATTTAATTGTACCAAGCCATTCAGTGGTTTCTTACTATCCTCAGCTGGATTTGAGGCCCTGCATGGTTTTACCTCTCCTTGATCCCACCAGCCTTATCTTCAAATTTTACTCTCCAAATCATACTGTCAGATAGGATTTGGATGCTTTCAATTGCAAGGAACCAAAAAACCCTATTCAAAATTATTCAATAGTACAAAATTAGAAGTCTAAAGTTCGGAGGCTTCCAGGTTTGTTAATTCAGGAGCACAGTAGTGATACCGAGCAACCAGATTTCTTCCATCTTTCTGCTTTTCTCAGTATTTTGGTTTAGTTTCCAGGATGGCTTCTGCTGCAGTGGCAAGATAGCTGCAGTAGTTCTTCTATGTTTCTGTTTATCAGTAAGGAGACCTTTCTCAGAGCACCCTGAGCAGCCATCTCTTCAGAGCTCACTGGCTAGACTGGTCATATATACCCCTTCCTAAACCAAGTGCTGGCCAAGGAAGCAGGATTACCATAGATGACTTAGTCGTGTGTTGGGGAGACGGACAAACAAAATTGGACTCCATAGCAAGGAATAAGGGAGGAATGATATAGTCTACTATCATCTATACACAGCCTTCTTCCCATACATATACTTCCAAAAATGTTCCACCTACAGGAAGCATGATTTCTCTCCTAAAGAGAGATCAGCTGAAGTGTCATCCAGCTACTTGATCCAGTTTCATGACTAGGGTCTTCAAGGTGATTCGCAGTCCTCTGTTTCAGATCACCTGTGGCCTCTGCTTTCTTGTCCTCCACTGCCACACCAGCATGAGCACTGGGAATAAACCTCTTTCCAAGGCTTCTCAGCTTTAGAATACATTTCTTGATGGTGTGAGTTTGATGTCCTGTCTCAGGGTCACCATTTTCCCAGACTGGAATAGTTGTCTTCAGTGCCTTGCATCCTTTCTTTTCCATCTGGCAGGTGATACATACTAGAGTCTGTTTTGTAGCATTCCACTTCCAAATACCAAACTGTCAGTTTGGGTTCTTGGTCCTTAGCAACAGAGCTGGATTCTGGTTTTCAGCATAAAAGAAATTTTATTAGAAGAATATCATGCAGTTTACAGAATAGACAAAAAGACTAGAGAATCGGGGTCAGTCTGAGTCACACAAACAAATCACAAAACCATATTGCACAACTGGTCCACTTGTAGCCACTGTTGCCAAGCACCTAAACACCGAGCTTTGTACCACTGTCTCTACTGCTTCAGAAATTTGAGAGAATAGAATTTGCATCTAGAGAGAATAACCAAGGTCCTTCCTTGACTCCTTACATTAACTAGCTACCAATTTATGTGACTGGCTGCCCAAAAGAATGACCGATGTCCTCTATCAGGGCAAATCTAGATTTTTATGGGGTACACAGTTTGGTGGTTGGATGGGTAAGAGGAACTTCTCAGGAAAAACAGAAAAGTAGAACACCAACTTAGAGGGTTTGAAGGGGCTTATGCAAATGAACAGCCCTAAACGCTGTACTTGCCAACTCTTTGAGCTCCCTTTACTTTCCAGACCTCTGCACTTGCTGTCACTCTGCTTGGCACAGTTGCTCTCATTCTGTTTGGCTAAATTCTATCTGTTCTTCAGGCCTCAGCTTAGACATTACTTCCTCTGAGAGCTTTCTCTGAGTTCTTAAAACTTCCCCACTACTGTCATAGAGCCTTTTAGTTTCTCATTTGGGCACAGATGACACTATAATAATTGACTGCTGGTATGTGTGATTCCAACACTACATTATAAAGAGCGAAGACTGTAGTCATTTTAGTACCCTCAGTCCCTACTGTAATATCTCCACATAGTAGGTACAGTACTCCATAGTTATTAAATATACGACTAAGCTACATACACGTTCTCCTTACCTGTTTTTATGTTCGTGTTCTCATGTTGCTAACCACCATATGTGTGCCAATGACTATCAGTTCTTACCTACAGCTCCGAGCTTGTTTTACAAATAGCTTTATAGAGCTATAATTGACATACAATAAATGGCACATATTTAAATAGAGTATAAACTCATGAAATCATCGCCATAATCAAGTAGTGAACCTACTCATGTTGGTGAACATTAGCCTAAAAGTTTCCTTGTGCCCCTTTGTAACCACTCCCTGCCTGCTGATCTGCTTTCTGTCTACATAGATTATATTAGTTTGCATTTTCTAGTATTTTATATAAATGGAGTCATATAACATGCGCTATTTTTTGGGGGGGGTCTGGCTCCTTGCATGTAGCGTTAACTTTTTTGAGATTCATCCATGTTGTAGTCTGTATCAGCATATTTTTCCTTTTATTACTGAAAAAATTCCCTTGTTTTCTTATAGTATTCTATTACATGGATATACTACAGTTTATCCATTCACCTGTTAATGGACATTTGGGTTGTTTCTAGTCTTCAGCTATTATCATTAAAGCTGTTAGGAACATTCCTGTACAAATCTTTATATTGGACATGTATTTTCATATCTGTTGAACAAATACCTAGGAGTGGTCTGGCTAGGTCATACGATGGTTGTACCATCTTACATTCCCACCAGCAGTGTATGAGGCTTTCAGTTGCTCTACATCCTCTTCAACATGGTCTTTTATATTCAATATTTTTGCCATTTTAATGGCTGTGTAGTAGTATCGCATTGTGGTTTTAATTTCCCTAACAACTAATGATTTTGAGCAATTTTCATGAGCTTACTTGACATCCATGTATCTTCTTTGATGAAGTGATTGTTCAGGTTTTTTTGCCCATTTAAAAATTCCCTTGTTTTCTTATCACTGAGTTTTGAGAACTCTATATATTCTGAATACTAGCTCTTCATCAGATATATGATTCACAAATAACTTCAAAGTGCAGAAACTTCTAAATTTTCATAAAGTTTAATTTATCAACTTCTTTTATGGATCATGCTTTTGGTGTCATATCTAAGAAATCTTCGTCTAACCCAAGGACACAACGATATTTTTTTCTAGAAGTTTTATAGTTTTAACATTTAGGTCCATGATCCATTTTGAGTTAGATTTTGTAGATGGTGCAAGGTATATATTGAAGTTCACTTTTTTGCTTTTGTATATCCAATTTGTTGAAAAGACTATCCTTTTCAATTGAAAAGTCTGAAAAGACTATCTTTTTCAGCTGTCCCTTCTGCCCTGAATTTGGACCTTTGCTTAAAATCAGTTGTTCATACACATATGAATCTCTGGACTCTTTTCTGTGCTATTGATTTGTCTATCTTTGTACCAATACACAAGATTGATGTGTTGAAATCAGGTAGTGTTAGTTCTCCAACTCTGTTATTTTTCAAAGTTGATTTGGCTATTCTGAGTCTTTTGCATTTCTATTTAAATTTCAGAATCAGTTTGTCAACTTATAAAATGGAAAAAGTCTTTGGGATTTTGATTGGGATTGGGTTGAATCAATAGATCAGTTTGGGAAGAACTGACATCTTAAGTCTGAATCATGAGCATAGAATATCTCTCCATTTGTTTAAGTGTCTTTATTTAATTTCTCTCAGCAATATTTTGTAATTCTCAATGTATATGTTTTGCACATCTTTCGTCAGATTTAATTTTCAGTATTTAATATTTAATGCTATTGTAAATATTTTAAAAATTTCAGATTCTGATTTTTCATTGCTGACTTTGTTTTAATCTTTCCCCCACTGAAGCATAAAGTGCATAAATCTTAAGTGTATAAATTGAAAAAATTTGACATGTGACTACATTACTGTAATTGTCACCCTAGTCAAGATATATAGCATTTCCCACATCAGGAAGTCTTCCTCATGGCCCTTCCCAGCCAGGAGATCACTCTCTGATGTCCCTCACAGTGTTTTTTATTTTCATATAAATGGAATCAACCAGGATGTACTTTGTCTGGCTTCTTTAGCTCAACATTATGTATGTGAGGTTCATCCATATTGTTGTGTGTACTGGTAGTTCATTCTTAGTCTTTGATCTCTAGTATTTTTCTTCTGTGAAAGGACATTTAGGTTATTTCCAGTTTTTGCTACTGTGACTAATGCTGCAATCGATATTCTTGTACACAAACGTAAGTATTCTTTTCTCTTGGGCATATGCCTAATGGTAGAATTACTGGGCAATAGGGTTCATGTATGACTAGCTTTAGTAGATAGTGTCAAAGTTTTCTAAAGTAGCTATACCAATTTATACTCTCCCTAGCAATACGTGAAAGTTACAGGTGTTCCATATCCTTGTCAATGCTTGGCACTGGAATTCCTTTTAATTTTAGCCATTTTGGTGGGAGTGTTTAGTACCAAATTATGATTTTACTGTCTCTGATATAGCTATTGATGTAGAACTTCTTTTCGTATGCATATTGGCCATTTAGAGAACATCTGAAAATCAACCAAAGTAATTAACATTAACTTATTAAAGAAAAAATACACATGGACATTTCAATAAATGCAGAAAAAGCATTTCATATTGAATGCCTTCTCCCTAATGTTACAATCAAGATAGGAAGTCCATCATCACTACTTTTACTCAACACTATAGTAGACATCCTAGCCAGTGACAACCAGTAAGAAAAATAAAAGGTATAATGATTGCACAGGAAGATGTCAAACCATCACAGATCACAAGACACTGTGATGACTGAAATTCTAAAAGAGTCTACAAAGTATTAGAAATAGTAAGGGAACTTAGCAAGATGGTTGAATATAAGGTCAATATGTAAAAACCAGCAGCGTTTCTATACACTAGCAACAAATATTAAAAATTCAGAGTGCCATTTAAAAAGCATAAAAACCCTCAAATACCCAAGAATAAATTTAATGAAAGATATGTAAGACTTCTACACTGTAACCTACAAAACACTGCTGAGAAAAATTAAAGACCACTTAAATAAATGGAGGGGTGTATTATATTCATAGATTGGAGGAATCAACATAAAGATGTCAGAAAAAAAAGAAATGGAGGCAACCTAAATGTCCATTGACGGATGAATGGATAAAGATGTGGTATACAGATATACAATGGAATACTACTCAGCCATAAAAAAGAATGAAATAATGCCATTTGCAGCAACATAATGGGTACAGAGATTATCATACTGAGGTAAGTCAGACAAAAGCAAATATCATGATATCACTTAATATATGGAATTTAAAATATGATACAAATGAACTTATTTACAAAACAGAAACTGACTCACAGACAAAACAAACTTATGGTTACCAAAGGGAGAAGATGCGGGGAGAGAAAAACTAGGAGTTGGGGTTAGCAGATACAAGCTACTGTATATAAAACAGATAAACTACTGCATAGGATAGGGAACTATATTCAATATCTTGTAATAAACTACAATGGAAATGAAAAAGAATATCCATCTATCTATCTGCATCTGAATCAGTCTGTGTACACCAAAAAGTATCACAACGTTGTAAATTAACTATACTTCAATTAAAAAAAAATTAGGATCAGTTTTCCCCAAATAGATTGATCTATAGATTCAATGCAAGCCCAGTTAAAATCCTAGCTGGATTTTTTGTCTTGGGGGGTTCTTTTTTTTTTTTTTTTTTTGAAATTAACAGGTTCTTTCTAAAATTTATAAAATAAATGGAAATAAGTTTATAAAATGTATAAAATGTAAATACAAAGGCCTTTGACTAGACAAAGCAATCTTTAAGAAAAAGTTATAGGGCTTCAAGACTTATAAAGCTACATTAAGATAGTGTGGGACAAGGTTAGACAGACCAACGTAATGAGAACCTGGAAACAGACGCTCATATATGTGGTCATCTACTTTACAACAAAGGTGCCATAATTCTTTAGTGGGGGAAATGGCAAATGACAGCTTTTTCAGCAAGTAGGGCTAGGTCAATCGGCTATCCATAACGGGGGAAAAGGAAACTTGATCCCAACCTCCTACCTTTCATAAAAATGAATAAACCTGTCTGTGAAAGGTAAAATAGTCAAGCAACTAGAATAAAACAGAGGTGACTATGCTCATGGCTTTGGAGCAGACAAGGCCTTACATATGATACAAAAAGCATTGATCACAAAAGGAGAGATCAGCAAACCCAGACAGTTTTACCTCAATTATTTCTGTAATTCTTACGATCCCCTACAATCACTGCCCTATTTAAGAGTCACTTGGCCTGTAATACAGCAGTTGTCTCCCAACAACTGTTCTTTTCCCTTTAGTCATTCTTCCATAGTACAGACAGAATAACAAACATAAAAATGTAAATTTAACTGTTACTGCCTTTTTTGAGTAAAAATCCTATAACGGGTTAACATCTTTAGGAGAATTACATCCAAACTTCTCAGCAGATTACAACTAGCCCTTTATGATCTGGCATTTACCTGCCTCTCCACCCAGTCAGTCTGCTTCTAGCTTGAATTTTGGCTCTACCAATTTCAGAGTTCACATTATCACTTTCTAACATTCGGCCTATTCTGCCTGAGTTGCCTTTTCCATTTCCTTCACTAATTCGAATTCATATTTCCAGACTGAGGTTCCGGTACAAGAGATTTGAGGATTCCATCCGTATACCTTATATTCGGCTGTGTCCCTTGTTGCTATCACATCACTGACTATTGCCCTTCTTTGGTTTTAGCACTTTGAACAAAACTGGCTTAAGTTTCTGGAAGGCGTTAACATCACTGAATCCCAGGACTTAGTTTAGATTCTGGATGTGGCAGACACTCGAGTTCAGTTACTTGTTTACCTCACTGAGAGCCGCTCACTCCCACTCCTTCCTGCTCCGCCCCCCCCGCCCCCATTCCCGTCCCGTGGAACTTGCTGGAAGTTTCTTCTATCTGAATTGCACGGGTCAAAGGGCGGTGACGCAGGGCCTGACCAAAGAGGTGGAAAGTAAAGCAGCACTGAGACAAATTCAGGCCACCTTTCTCCCTTCAGTGCCTTCGGATGGAACACGTTTTTCTTCTGTCTGGGAAGTCAAGTAGGAAGAAAGCCTGGGCTTGTGTCATTCTGGGGAAAGGAACAGTCCATCCGCACCGGAACCAAAAGGTTTCCTCCCGTCCAGCCTCTGCAAGGGCGGAGCGACTTCCGGCGCGTCCGAGTCCTTTAGGGTTCCCAGCGCCAAGATCCCGGCATCGACGCGCCATCCGGAACTCGCTCCCGGAAAACAACACGTAGCCGAGAACGTCACGGGTCACGAAAAGCCTGGCTGCCTCCGGGAGCCATGATGAGAGCTGCAGAAAAAAGGGAGCTCGATGTGCCTTGTGTTATTATTATTAACAGACATACAAACGACCCCAAACGCCACACGTTCCTGAGCGATAACAGCACGACACAAACGTTCTTTCGACCTACCACCCACTGAGGCTCTGTGGCTGTGTGGGTGCGCGCCGGGACTGGTTTACGCCTCGGCCTGCGTAACCATGGCTGCAGGGGGCGGGGCCTGACAGGCTGCTCGCCGGCCGGGGGTGGGGGCGGGGCGGGCCAGGAGAGTCGGTCCTCCGAGGTCCCAGCCCAACCCGCGCCTGCGCTTCACCTCCCCTCCCCTCGCGGCACGCTGCGTGGCTGCTCATTGGCTATGTAGGACGGAAGCTCGGTTGGTGTTTCTCCAGAAGTTTCCCCCTTCGGCGGCGGCAGAGCTGGTAACCTCGTTAGGAGCAGCTCCAGCAGCGGTAACAGTAACTATTAGAGATGGCGGCGGCTGCTGCGGCATCTGCAGCAGCCCAGAGGTGCGTGTTTTTCCTTCTCTTTGCTATTATTTGTACCCCCTTCGTCTTTCTTTAGTTAGAGAGCCCTGCTGAAGTCGTTGTTTTCCTGGCAGGTTTTTCCGGAGCTTCTCAGATGCTCTGATCGACGAGGACCCCCAGGCGGCGTTGGAGGTGAGAGAGCCGGTTCACTGTGCTCTGGGGAACGCAGCCGTGTCGGGTTCCGGCCTACCCCGCCTCTTCCCAGCACTGTCTTCCTGGGGTCGGGGCTGCTGCTTTTCCTGTGTCTCAGCCCCGATGTTGACAGACTCCGCCTCTCCCTTCTGTGTCCCGCAGCGGCCCGGTTACGCTTCCCATCCCTAGTCCGTTCCTGCATCCTTGGAGCTGCTTAATAAAACCTGCTCTCCATTTTGGGGGTAGAGGTAACATTCATGGTTGGTCTGAAAGGGTTTGTTTGTTTTTTAAATGGCATTTGTGACTGAGAGCAAAAAGTGAAATCCAAGGCTTGTTTATTCATTCGGTTTTTCGTTTGACAATCATCCTTGCCATTTCTGTGTACCAGGTTTGTGCTGAGTGCGTGTATGAACTCACACTGTTGGAACAGAAACCTTTTCCCGTGTGTGCCCGAAAATCTCCAGATGTCCAGTCACTGTTCATCCACTCATTTGTTTATTCCTCAAAACAATTTGTTGGGGGCAGCTGTGTGGAAGGCACTGTCTGCTCTGGATTAAAGTCTTATTTATGTATTTAACTGACTTGGAACGCACTTCGTGTTTGTGTTAAGTGAAAAACTATAAAGCTGTGAAGGAAAGCAAAAGAGCAAGAGTTAAATAATAATTTGAAGTAATAAAGAGAGCCCAAACTAAGAATACATGATGTAGTGGGTCACAAAATTTAGCCAGGGGTTTCTTGCTTTGAAGCATAAAAAAGAGGAAACTTTGTTTTGCTCTTATGGTTTAACATATGTAAGGTTAGGAATTTGAGGCAAGAGAACCTTTTTCCTAGCTATGACTTGAGAAGTTTGTTCCATGGTTAGTAGAGGAGGTGTCATTTAAGAAGAGGCATGAGCGAGTGAGCTTAGAAGCTCTGGGGAAAGATTATTTCAGGCAGGAAGAGGAGTCAGTGTCAGGATGCTGAGGTAGGAATGAAGTCAGCTGTGCAAGGAGCAGCAAGAAGGCCCATTTGGTTAGAGTGGGATGAAAGTGGAGTAAGAAATGAGGTGGGGAGGAAACCAGGGCGTGGGTCCTTTGGGGCCTTTTAGGTTGGATTATGCTTTTGGACCTGGGATACGAACACCTTCAAATAAAGTGGTTGATTACTCGGTAGTGCTGTGATGTTTCTTAGTGATGCTTTTGGGATCACTATTAGAGTAATGTTATCAGAGGCACTGAGAGTTTTCCTCCATAATTCCTTATGTCAGCTAGATAGCTGTTAATTTTCAGAATCTACCTTTGTTATGGTCCTCTTAGGCCCCATGCCTCCTTTGGAAATCTAGTTTATATAATAGTTGCTATTAAAGGATATTAATGTAATGAATTCTTTGTCACGTTACATCTCAGTTACTTTTAAAATTATTTATTGAAGTGGGATATCTAACACAAATCTTAAGTCTGTACTAATGAACTTGAAGTTTTACATGTATGTATACCACCCAGATGAAGATATAGAGTACTTCCATTCTCAAGGCTTTCTCATGTTTTTCCCCAGCCAATAATTCCTCTTACCCACCTGTTCTGTACTCTGTCACCATCAGTTAGTTTTTCTTGGACTTCATATAAAAAGTATCATACACTAGGTATTCAGTTGAGTGTAGATACTCTGTCTTGCTTTAAACATTATGGGAGATACATCCATAAGTTGTTTGCTTTTCACTGCTGTGTAGTATTACACTGTATTAATATAGCACAATTTATTCTAACAGTGAACAGTTGG
This sequence comes from Lipotes vexillifer, assembly GCF_000442215.2. Lineage (NCBI taxonomy): Eukaryota > Metazoa > Chordata > Mammalia > Artiodactyla > Lipotidae > Lipotes > Lipotes vexillifer. Next base: position 503,939 of record NW_006796443.1, on the reverse strand, counting down.
GGTATTTCCAGTTGTTAGCTAGTTCGAATAAAACCACTGTGAATTTTCTTGTACATGTATTTTGGTGAACACATGCAGTCCTTTCTTTTGGGAGTGCATTTGTTTTTTTCTTTCTGGGAGTGAAATTGGATAGTGTAGGTGTGTGATTAGCTTTAGTACATTTGTCCGTGAAGTGTGGCTCTTGGACCAGTAGCATCAGCATCACTTAGGAACTCAGAGAAATGCAAATTCTTGGACCCCAGATTTTTTTTTTTTTTTTTTGGCTGTGCTGCAGGCATGTGGGATCTTAGTTCCCCAAACAGGGATCAGACCCGTGCCCCCTGCAGTGGAAGCACGGACTGCCAGGGAATTCTCCACCCCAGATTTTCTGAAAGTACTTATGACTCCGGTAGGCCAGTACTCCTTACCCTTCCATTTTACAGAAGAAAACAGACCCAAAGAAGTCCAAGTGATCTGTCATGGAGATGTATGCGGCCAGTTAGAGGCAGAATAGGGGCCTCAGGACACATGTTTCCTGATTCTTAGTCTAGTGCTGTAGAATAGCGGTTTTCAAAAGCATGCTCCCCAGACCTTCTGCAGAAGCATCACCTGGGAATTTGTTAGAAATGCAGATTCTCAGGACCTGCCACAGACCTGAATCAAAAACTGGGAGTGGGGAGAATGATCATGATAAGAACCAACTTGTGTTAAGAGGAAATGTTCTTTTTAAAACTTAAGATGACCTTCTCACAGAAATAAACAGGCAAATGTTAATTACTAAGTAATTGGTAATAATGAGTAGGGCCGGAACCTTGATGAGAAGTGAGAGTCTGTTTCCCTCTAGATTTTCCCAAGGGTTGGTTTAACAGTAGCTATTTTAAAATTAAGGTCGCTTGATATTACATCAGTTAAAATGTCACATTTTTATATAAGACCATCAATTAAGAATAAAGAGAAAGCATATCAAGCTGATTATATTTTTCATTCATTAAACAAACAACGTTAGTGGCAAATGCTGTACTGGGAGCCAGCGAGCTAAAGATGAAACTACTGTAGTGAGGGAGTTTGTAGTCTAGTGGAGAGAGACAGGCAAGTCAACAGATCATTAAAATATAAGTACTCCAGTGGAGTGGTGTATCAGGTACAGTAAAGAGCATAGCAGAGTAGAGGCTAACTGGGGAAGTAAAAAAAACTTTGCAGAGGAAGTCTCAATTCAGTAGAGGGAGAAAACATATATGTGGATTATGAGAATCTTTCGAGGCCCAGTGTGAGTAGTGCTTAAGAGCATGGGCTCTGGAATCAGACTGCTTGGGTCCATATCCTGGTTTCAAGGAAGTTCCTGCTATCACTTTTCTGGATCAGATTTCCTGTCTGTAAAATGGGATTAACTAGGACCACTTGAAAGGGTGATTATGAGGATAAGTAATGTAAGGTACAAGGGTGAGGCCCTTGAGGTAGACATCTTATAGATTCTTCTCTAGGTTCTAGCCACGCTGGCTTGCTTTCTGCTACTCAAATGTGTCGAGCTCAGTCCTGGTGCAGGGCCTTTGGACTTGGCAGTTCTTTTGCCTAGAACGTACTCTCTATTGACTATCTCTTGTTTTGCTTGGAAATGCTCATCACTCTAGATTTCTCTGAAATGTCACCTTCTCAAGGAAGCTGTTTTCTCTGACTACCTTATCTGAATTGGGCCCCAGTGTAAGCTTCAAGAGTGCAGGGGTTTGTGTATCTGTTTACCACTGTGTTCTCAGCGTAGTGCCTGGGATGTAGTAGGCACTCAGGTGTGTTAAATGACTCCTACCACAATTCTTGGAACAACCGTGAGGTGCATTTACAAGGACGCTGAGGCTAAAGAGATTAAACTTGCTCAAGGTTATCGAGTTTAGAAGTGACAAGTCTCAGGTTCAGGGCATCAGGGCCGTCCTCTGGAGGAGTGGGTAGGCTTGGGGTGTATGATGTAATTGCTCGGGAGCTGACTTTGAAGTAGTTGACCACAGATGGCTTTGCTGAGGGCATAACTTGTTAGCATGAAGCGTACCAGTTCCACATGGTTACGTGATTTTTCTCCAGGGGTGCTTTTGCTAGTTTACGAAGGGAGAAGGCTTGATACTCTTGTTTATCCGTGATTGGGGTTTAGCCGTGGCTAGAAGAAAATGGCAAGTGGAGTCAGGCTGAGATATCCAGAGCTGAAGGCCTTTAAATGTTAGGTCAGTCTGAGCAGTCTGCTTTTGCTTTTAATCTTAACAACAAGTAACCTTTTTGAATAGCATTTTAAGAGAGCCTAAAGCTCTATAAAGATTTGGAAACTAATTTTCTAAGATCCAAGTCTTAAACAATTTTAATGCCTTAAAAAGGAATTTTCCCCCTATCGTTCTGTGTTATCAGGGTACTTCCTTTATCATTATCTTGTTAAAGATTTCAGTGTAATTACATTTAACACTTCATGGGTTTCTTTACTTTTGCGAACTATAACACAACCCATGTTCTGTGAGAAGTACTATATCTTTGGATATGTTTCTATAAGTCTGATTAAATAGCCCTTTGCTGCTGTGATTCAAATGTTGGCACTGACGTCCTTGCCTTTTGAGATACCTCTCTTTAGTCCCTTTGTATTCTAGCAGCCAGCAGCTGTTGTCACAGAAACAGTAGAACACTGAAAACACGCCACAAGTCAGATGTAGTTAAGACAACCACAAGTAATTACTTCAGCGTCACTTTTTCTGGTATATTCCTTGTTCAAAATAAATTTATTGTTGTGTTTTATTCATGACTTACAAGTTGGTGTGTTACAATGTTCAGTTTGTGTTGAGTGGTTTTTGGGTAACTTTTTTTATTGATAGCCTAATAAGTCAGTTGCTTAGTTTATTTAACTGAATGACCATAACTGGTTCTCCTTAACCAACAATTGGTTTGTGTTTTTAAAGGTCATTTGCAAGTTGATTCAAAATTCAGAAGTTTATACCTGACTCCTAAAGAAAAGGAATATTTTATTCATCTTTGAGCCTCCAGTGTTTGGCCTATGTTTATTCCATAATATGTGTTTAAAAATACTTTTTGAAAAACAAACAGAAAAACCTGACTACTGAAAAAAATAAAAATACTTTTTGAATTGATGATCCAGATATTATTATAATCTGTAACAGCCTTTTTGACCTATAATATACATTTTCTTGGTGAGGAGAGGCTGGAAATGTGGTTTTATGATATATTTGAGTAGATATGTAAGAAGCCATCAGCTGTTTTCAAAATTGTTTGAAAGCTTAGTGGAAGATGGTATTTTTAGCTTAAGAATTTCAAAGTATTAGAAAATCGTGTATTAATACAAATGTTAGATGGTGTGTGAAAGAAACTTGGAGTAAAATTTTACCATGAGGCAGTGTTTAGTGGTTAAAATTTGATTTGGAGTCAGACAGACCTGGATTTGAATCCTATCTCTGGCGCAGTCACTGACTAGGAAGTGAGGGAATGGATTTTCTGTGCACATCTGGGGGAAGAGCATTCTAGTGAGAGGGAGCAGCAGGTGCAGGGTCCTGAGATGTTCGAAGAACAGCAAGGAGGCCATTGTGGCTAGAATGGTGGCGCAAGAAGAGTTTTAAGAGGTGAGATGAGAGGGAGAGCAGAAGGTTATATCAAGGAGGGCCTTGCAGATCATTGGAAGGACTTGGGCTTTTGCTGTGAGTCAGCTGGAAAGATGTTGGAAAGTTTTGAGCAGAGACACAGTAACAAGATCTGATTTTCATTACTGCTTGGATCAGGGTGATAAGGGTTAAGATAGTAAAAAGTGGTTTAGATCTTAGGTATGTTGGGTTTTAGGTTTACGATTACCAAGTATAGTATACGTTGCTTTGTGAGAATCACACTGCGAGGTTCAAGCAAAGCCACATGTGTGGCTATTGAAGTAATTTTGCCTGTTAAGAAAACTACCAAGTCCCTAGGGTGTGTGGGCAATGGGTAGAGAATCAAAGTCTTCCTGTTTGCCTGCATTTGTCCTTGGCTTCACTAATCGTGCTCTCTCTTCTTGCATCAGTATTGTTCCAGCTACCACTTATGAACTGTGACTGCCCAGACTGGCAAAGTTTTAATCACTCTGTTAATTCTTGATCAACTGATAGTAGCTATCTATGAGATATTGTATCTGGACTTTTGACAGAATGCTGTAATTTCTTAGGCCATTGATAAGAGGATAGGAGAGGGCCAGGTAAACTTGATTATGTATTTATTGGTTCCATTAACCTCCCTGAGCTCTAGGTTTAACTTCCTTTTTTTGTTTTGTTTGTTTGTTTTTATTGGACAGCCTCACATTTTCTAGGCATTTCGAATTCTACATGATCTTTGAGTCTTCTCCAAATTAGAAGGAGAAAATCATTGGTGGTAAATGTATATGAACTAAACTCTCCAGAATAAATGAGGTGATAATAATTACCGTTTATTGAGTTCTGCTGTTGGCCAGGAACTGCTAAGTGCTTTAGGTAGATATTACATTCAGCTGTGGTCTTTTGAGGGGAGAAGGGAGGAGAAAGGGGGCTATTGATCCTCTTGGAAAGAAAAGCTCCAAGCTTGTTTCCCTGTTATCTTTCCTCCAAATACTTTATGATAATAGGTTATTTGATTAAAAATCATGTTTAATTAGAATTCGATGGCTTTTAAAAAACACTTACTGACACTCAACGTGTTTGTATTTGTAGGAGCTGACTAAGGCTCTGGAGCAGAAACCAGATGATGCACAGTATTACTGTCAAAGAGCTTATTGTCACATTCTTCTTGGGAATTACCATGGTAACTTTTCTTACAAAGTATATTGACTCTATAAGTTACTTACAAATTTTGCCCAAGATACAATGAATCAAATTAAATAAGGGTTATCTTCTAGGATTTTTAACTTGGTCTTTCATACAAGGTAAAGTAGCTGAAATGTGACAAACATGTTGAGCATCACCCATTTAAATTTTATGGTTGTCCATTCTTTCTTCAGTGGGTGTAGAATTTGTGCAGATTTCATTCATGGTTACTGGATATGCTAACAAAGAATAACATCAAATTTACTATTTTACAAAGTATTTAAATGAATTCCCTTGTTTTATTTTTTATAAAAAGAATGTATTTCTATATTCTGTAATTTTAATTATCTGGATAGATAATCTGAGTAGAGAGAAATTAAATACCTTGAGTCAGATTACATAAATGATGTTAATGAGAAAATTAGATGAACTTTGTGATGCAGAGCTTTATTCATTGCCTGAAGCGCTTTAAGAAGGAAGCTAAATATTAGGTCATTAGGAAGGTATGAGGGTAATTTTATTTTGGATTAACTTTTTCTAATTTAAAATCAGTTGTCCATTCCACCAGCTTGAAAACTTAAAAATCAGAGGCTAATTCAAATTTTGTGTGTAGTATTTGTTAGGATCCATAAGTAACTGACTATAAAAACCATTTTTTTCATATGCAGATGCTGTTGCTGATGCAAAGAAATCTCTTGAACTTAATCCCAATAGTTCCATTGCTCTGCTGAGAAAGGGGTATGCAGTAACTACTCTTCTTGCTGGGTCTGGACTATAGTTTCTTGAATGAATTAATTGTAAGCTTTATATAAATAGTAAATTCTGTATTTATACATTTTATAGCTGAGATAGGATTCAATTTTAGGTATATTTTATACTTTTATTGTAGTATAGTTAGTATATATATATAGTTTAAAATAGTGATGGTTGAAGTAACTGCAAAGTCTAGATGAAACTCTTGGATTTCACATCCCTTTTTTGCTTCATCATTTGGAATTTACTGTATTTAATTGACTAGAGAACATCTATTCCTCACCCAAGCTGGACAGGCTACATTTAATGAAGACTCTGTTATCTGTGTACTTTATATCCCAGTTTGTTTCTGTTGATAAGTGTGACTTTATTCTTTAAGAATCAGAAACGGCTTTAATTCCTTAATATAACTATATTTTGGAATAAGCAAGTATACACAATTAAAATCAAGAAATGCCTTCTGAAATGAGTTCCAAAATTGGATTTTAATGGGAATTATACTAGATATTATAGTAGAGTATTTTAGGAAATCTCTTGGCTGGCTTATTAACATACACTTAAATTCTTTCTTTTAATAGTAGGGAAAATAGTTTTTTTTTTCTTTAATTTAGAAAGAAGGCTGTTTTGCATGATCTCATGTGTGTGTATTTGTTTTTAATATTCTCATGCAGGATATGTGAATACCATGAAAAAAACTATGCTGCTGCTCTAGAAGCTTTTACAGAAGGACAGAAATTAGATAGTAAGTATTAGAATTATATGTTAGTACACTAATCCATTATACCTATGTGCCTTAAATACCATAACTGAATTTTGTTAGTGTAATCTCAAGTTAATTATAGAAACCCAGCTTTTTCTCTTCTTAATGACATTTCGTGTTGATTGCAGAATTTGAATTTAGTTAAAAATTGATTAAATTGGCCTTTCTTTAGCACTTAAATCACAGATAAACTATCATCAGAAGCAGAAAACTATATAAACACTTAGTGTGCTCCCAAGTACTTAGTCTGGCTTTATTTTTTTTCTAATGGATAAGTGAAAGTATAATTTGCTCTTACATTCAGAAGTCTATTTAAGTTATTATCCAGATTGCTGAGATAATGAAATCTTACAATGAAAATTTTTATTGAGACATGAAGTGTTAAGTTGGGGTAAAGTATGATAGGGTATTGAAGAAACATGGAGGTTTGAGAGTATTGTGAGTTTCTAATTCACCTTTTTGAGAGAAATAGATGAAAATTGTCACAGCAGTATAGATATCTGTGCATAATATATAGAAATTGTAAAAGCCAAGTATCAAAAACTCTGCAGAGTTCAAAAAGATTGTAAGTAATCTCATAGGTAGTTACAGACTACACAATCCTAATTGTGTACTATCATTTTATCTTCATTTTATGATAGAGTGTTATCACAGTTCTCTAAAGCAGTAGCTCCTAACTGGGAATGGTTTTGCCCCATGGGGGACATGGAGCAGGCTTCAGTAGCTGTGGCTTGCGGGCTCTAGAGCACAGGCTCAGTAGTTGTGGTGCATGGGCTTAGTTGCTCCATGGCATGAGGGATCTTCCTGGACCAGGGATCGAACCCGTGTCCCCTGCATTGGCAGGCAGATAAAATTGATTTTTTAAAAATCAGAATTCTTCAGGATGAACAAGTAACTAATAGGTTTAATATTAGGATAGCTATAAACTCTGTTAGGACAGATATTTTTGTCTAATTCACTGTTGCACCCACAGTGCCTAGAATAGTGTTTGGAACATAGGTATTCACTGATTATTTGTTGAATGAATATGTTAGGTTGTGCAGATGAGTGATGTTACAGTCAGTTTGTTCTTTCTAGGTGCAGATGCTGATTTCATTGTCTGGATTAAAAGGTGTCAAGAAGCTCAGAATGGTAAGTATGCAGGTTTCTCGTGGTCTTTCCGTTTAAAAAGAAGTAAATGTTTGACATTTTTTTTGTTTTGAACTTTATAATTTATAATTTAAGTAGTGGATGTTCTCTTAGGTTGGGCTTTCCCAAGGTATTATTTTTTTACCTCATTCGTTATGTTGAAAGGGAAATTTGGATGGATTTGTTTTGCAGTGGTATTACTGGTAAGAAATTACTGAGGAGTCTCAAGTGACTCCAAGATGCAGTTAAACCCCTTTCCCTTATTAGGTATGCATGGAGAATTGGTTTGCTTAATCAGTATGTTTGTGCCATAGAAATCATGTATGTAATTTTGCCTATACATGTACTGTTACCTGAAAATGTTTCCTTTTTATGTTTTTAATAGGATCACAGCCTGAGGTGGTAAGTCCAAAGGTTTGATCCTTTGTGTGTGTGGGTTTTTTTTTTAATTTTTATTTATTTATTTTTGGCTGCGTTGGGTCTTCGTTTCTGTGCGAGGGCTTTCTCCAGTTGCGGCGAGCAGGGGCCACTTCATCGTGGTGCGCAGGCCTCTCACTGTCGCGGCCTCTCCCATTGCGGAGCACAGGCTCCAGACGCGTAGGCTCGGTAGTTGTGGCTCACGGGCCTAGCCACTCCGCGGCATGTGGGATCTTCCCGGACCGGGGCACGAACCCGTGTCCCCTGCATTTGCAGGCGGATTCTTAACCACTGTGCCACCAGCGAAGCCCCTATCCTTTATGTTTTTACTTAATTATATTATTACTAAATATATTTGAGGCTGGAATCGGAATGAGCTTTCTGTCAGTTACATATCTCTCTAGGGCAGTTTTACTAATTTTCTTCCTCCAAACGCCGTCTCTTCCCTTCTTATTTAGGGACAACTTGGAGGCCACCATTGACCCAGGACAAGTTCTTTAGATTTACAGTCTGAACTGGCACATGTAGTTTAGAAAAGTTTGGATTGGTTAAGAGTCACTTTGTTTTTCAGTGGTCAGTGTAGAATGTTCGTTGCAGAGAGGCCAGCCATAAATGGTGTAAGACAATATCAGGAAGGCACCCTGGAAATAGTGCTTCATTTGTTTTTCCAGAGCAATTTGATGCCATTGTTAAGCCTGAAGGTTATACTATAGTCTTAAAAATGTTCTTTTAAATGTTATTGTTATTTTCAGCTTAGAGAGTTACTGAATCTTGGAACTGGACATTTTATATGTAACCTTTTCCAAACATATCTTCAGAAATTTTTCTGTTTTTTATCCATCTTTTATTTTAGAAGAAAAACGTTTTTTTTTGAAATTGAAACTCATAAAATTTTAAAAATGCTGAGTAACAGGGAGATCAGCTCCGTGCTTTGTGACCACCTAGAGTGCTGGGATAGGGAGGGTGGGAGGGAGGGAGACGCAAGAGGGAAGAGATATGGGGACATAATGTATAACTGATTCACTTTGTTATAAAGCAGAAACTAACATCATTGTAAAGCAATTATACTCCAATAAAGATGTTAAAAAAATTAAAAAAACAACAACTGAGTATTCTAATTCCTGTGAAGATGAGTATTATTTAACAATTATGGATACCGTGCTCTGTAAGAAGTTTTCATGTAGTTATTCCATATCAAAGTAACTGTAACACTGGGTAAATTAATAATACATGCATTTTTAATACGCAGTTACTAAACTAACTTGTAAAAATCTTTCTCTTTCAACTTGTCAAAATCAGTCTGCATCCCAGAGGACTTATCAGTCAAAAATCAAGTAAGTGTTTGTTTTTCATAATGCGTGATAAATATGCCTAAAGGGAAAAAACCCTGTTGTTTAATAGTAAGCAAGTCCTTACCTGTGATTTAAGTATTTCTTAGTTTATAAAAGAAATCATATTAAAGCCTTGAAAAGCTAATTGTAAGACTGTTAACTGATTTGAATTAGTGTTTATATTAAGGTTAAAATCAAATCAATTGCCAATTAAAACTTACTTCACCTGATTCCACATTGTGTCACCTTTCCATGTATTAAAGAGAGCCTCTTCCATTTAAGTTATTGCTATTACTTAGGTAAATAAGTTAGTAGACTTGATAGAATTGTAACTCTACCTGCCTTTTATATTTGGAGTAAATTTTTCATAGAATAATTCTGCATGAGTTGAAAGTCACTTGCTGAGGGCAGCAGTTACAATCATGAATAAGTATTTAGCAAGGATTTGAGTTATTTTTAGTTGTTCATTAGCTGTGTGTACAGCTTGTATTCTTAGTGTAACAGAAAGAAACACAAGGCATTAATCTCGAGCTTTGCATCCTGACTGAATTTCAAAGGAAAACTGTGAGACTTTTAAAGATCCAGTGCTTTTGATGTAAAATGGCTTGAAAATGTTAAAACAATTTACTCATGTTCTTTCTGGGGAGATACAGGATGATTCTCCAAGTACCTAGTAAACAAGGAACTTTAGTGACAGGAGCAGGGGTAGGGTACATAAACTTAATAATTGGAGCGTTTGGAGTATAAAATAATCCCACACTGATGTAATAAATATACCATGTATCAGGGTACTGTGCTTAGTCCTGGGAATGTCATAGTGGCAGGGTAGATAAATAGCTCTGCTCTCATGGAGTTTATAATCCAGTCTAATTTGAAAGTGATGATATATTTTTAGAGCTTTCAGTGGGAAAGATACACATAATTAGAATCTCTAGGCACACTAATCTTTCCACATACTTTGAGATTGAAGGAAGGTACTATATTTAATATTGTGCCTGGCAGAATGAGTTAAATTATTTTAATTTTAGCTCATTTGCTTCTGTTCCCTGTGCTCAGGGCTGTTTGCCCTCAGCTTCAGTAAAGAGATCCTGGAATGCGGGGTCAGGTTGACCTGGGTCCAGTGTAACACCTGCTACTGATGTGCCAGTTGCCTCACCCTTCTGAGCTTACTTTTTTTTTTTCATTTGTAAAATAGGGATGGAAGTGTTTACTTATTAGTGTTAGGTTGAAATGAGAGGATAAAACTGTTGATGGTGTATTAGAATTGTTACCTGTTAGAATAAATTTTATCTTTAAAAACTAGCTGTGCATGTGGCCTCATGCTGTGTGGTGTGGCCAAAAAAAACCAATTAGCTTAAGCACAGCAGTATTAGAGATACGTTAGAACCTAGAAAATTATGTAAGTATTTATTAAATCCACTGGAGGGGTTTTGGACATCATCGACCTTACTTTTCCGTTAGTACAGGTCATATGAAATTAGTTACATAGAATTGTTTGTGAATCAACAGCTGCTTTGCTATTTTGTTCCTCAAGGTGGAGCTCTTGTTGTTCATCAGATTATATACAGTTTTTATCTTGACAAAACAAGCAACAACTTTAAGAAAATTTAAGTTCTGTTTTAAGTTTCCTTTTTCTTTTTTATAGGTATGACTGGTATCAAACAGAATCTCAAGTAATCATTACACTTATGATCAAGAATGTTCAGAAGAATGATGTAAATGTGGAATTTTCAGAAAAAGAGGTTATTATAGTTTTTGAATTATTTTTGGTTGAGGTTAAATATGTTTATTTATAAATATAAATATATATTGCAGAATAATCTATAGCAGTCTATTAGATATATATCATTTCTTCCTGAGATAATGTGGAAAATGCTGATGAAAATCTGAAGCATTGCTTTTCCATTTGAATCATTTTAAGTTTTGAGACGAGTATGTATACTGTAGGTTATAGCTAGGTGTGCATTGTTTTCTCTTCTTTAGATTTGGAATTCAAAGCAGAATTTGGTTGACAAATATAAAAGACATTAGTAAGATACGTGCTTTGGTTACACATATGTGTGGTATACTTCATGAAAAAGATCCACTTAATTTTTGTGACTTATATATCTTAGAATTTACTAACCATATTAAATGAGTATAACTTTCAATAACTGGGTTTCTTAGCATTTAGTAGAAAACCTTGTGATAGATATTTAAGAGAGTTCATGGTAGAACTAGGTGTTTTGCATGTGAATATTTCTTTGTTATGTACTGTATTATTTTGTTCTTGTAGATTGAGTTTCCTTGAGATTTAAATGTTCATTATGTGTTATGAAACATACTCTGTTCTGCTACTTAATTATGTATATGAGAATTCATGCGAAGGATACCAGATTTTTAAAAGATTATTTTGAGATTCTTAAGGCTGATATTCCATAGAAAGTTTTGAAAATAATCTGCAGCAGTACTGAAGTTCTGTAATTGTAGTCAGTTTAAGTACTTTACCCTTTAAATAAATTTATAAAATGTGCTACTAATTTTGTGATCATTAGTTGTCCGCATTGGTGAAAATTCCTTCTGGAGAGGATTATAATTTGAAGCTGAGACTTCTTCATCCTATAATACCAGAACAGAGCACATTTAAAGTACTTTCAACAAAGGTAAGATAATTGAAAAGGGTTGACAGTGGTAATCTGTGATTGTGAGCTTATAGATCCTTCCAGCCACATATCTTTAAATTAAATACACACAATAATTTTTGAATAGCTTTCCACCTTCCCAAATTCTAGGAAGATGGATTGTAAAAATCTAACCTCAAAAGTGTTTATATGCTTATTAAGATAGGTATAATACTTCTCAGTAAAGAGGTTTTCATAAAAGATACAGTGATCAGCATTTTTTTAAGATTTGATACTGACAGTGTCTCATGTCTTGAACTTGTCATTTCGGTCTGTTGTGATATACAAATACTTCTCTCACACTTTCTTTTGCAGTTAAAAATACAGACTACTATAAAGATGATCTGCTTTCTTGTTTTTTAGTTAAGCTGACTTTTAGGTTACTTTGTTATGAAGGATTAATGAATAATTTAAATTGCAGTTTGAGTAACCATAATTTTTAGATTCCTTTATATTTTCAAAAAGAAGTAAAAATATGCAATAGAATTAAAATTCATGGTATATATCAGCTACCAGTCAAAAGATGTAGTACGAGTAGGTAGAAGTATAATTTAGCAGGAAAAATACTAAACTGAAAATCAAAAAATCTGAGTGGTTCTTTGCTTGCCCTGTTAATTTAGAGTAGTCACACATAGGACAAGATGTTCAGCATCTATAAAAATGAGGGGGATATGGACTGTGAGCTCTGAAATCCTTTCATCTGTAAGATTGTATGAAGGTATATGATGAGTTAATGAGAAAGAATGATATAAATTCCATTACTACACCTTTTTTATGCATATGTCCTGCAACACAGTGTGTTATTTAAATTTTGAGTTTAGTTGTGTGAATTTTCCTATCATGGAATAGAATCAGGGTTGGCCTGTGTCATGAAGAATGGTAACTGGGCCTGCAGGAAGAAGGGGACACCTGAAGAGGGTTGGAGCAGGAAGTAAAGAAGTAAAGAAGCAGTAGTTTTTGCATCTAGTTAAAAATGATCTGCTCACTGATCTATTTGAAATGTACAAAGTACAAAGCTGTTTATTTAAGAGGCAGAGATAGGAAACAGTTGCTTGGACAATAGAAAGTGAGAAAAAGGTTGACATACTGTGAAGATTTTCGTCTTACTGGCCCCATCCACATTGGGTAGAATTTAGTAAGATAATATTGGGTACAATAAGCACAAAACTATAACTAGATTTGAGAGGGAGATAGGTCAGAAAATTAGGAGTTTGGCATTTTTGTACATCTTTCTATTGAGAGGTTGTTAATGCATGTTTTTTTGAAGTAATTTAAATGTAAATTGATTTGTGTGATAGATGGCAAATAACTTAAAAACCTGTGTTACTGAGCCACCTTGTATAATGGAATAGTGTGGTTGGTGAATACACAAGTATGTGTGGCTACAATTGAGGATTTAACTAAGCAGTGTCCTGTCTTACTCTTTATTCTCCTTTGAATCTTGTGAGTGCTTATTGATTCTAACCATTCCCCAGCCCCTCTTACTGTGTTCCCAGTTTGCTTTTTTTGCCCCTTGCTCCTTTTTTTAAATGCTACATAACTACTTTCCTTTCCTGTATAGTAGTTTGTGTTTATATGTACACATTTATTTCCCTTACTCTTTTTTTTTTGCGGTATGCGGGCCTCTCACTGTTGTGGCCCCTCCCGTGGCGGAGCGCAGGCTCAGCGGCCATGACTCATGGGCCCAGCCGTTGTGCGGCATGTGGGATCTTCCCAGACTGGGGCACGAACCCGTGTCCCCTGCATTGGCAGGCGGACTCTCAACCACTGCGCCACCAGGGAAGCCCTATTTCCCTTACTCTTAGTAAGTCTTCTGAAGATAAGAAGGTGTCATATTTGTGTCTATGTATGTGCTTCATGTAGGGTTACCAGATACAGTATAGGATGCCCAGTTAACTTTCTGTTTTTATTTTTCTGAATTTTATTTTATTTATTTATTATTTATACAGCAGGTTCTTATTATCTGTTTTATACACATCACTGTGTATGTGTCAATCCCAATCTCCCAATTCATCCCACCACCACCCCGCCCCTGCTTTCCCCCCTTGGTGTCCGCTTTCCCCCCTTAGTGTCCATACGTTTGCTCTCTACATCTGTGTCTCAATTTCTGCCTTGCAAAACGGTTCATCTGTACCATTTTTCTAGATTCCACAGATATGCGTTAATATACAATATTTGTTTTTCTCTTTCTGACTTACTTCACTCCGTATGACAGTTTCTAGGTCCATCCACATCTCTACAAATGACCCAATTTTGTTCCTTTTTATGGCTAGTATTCCATTGTATATATGTACCACAACTTCTTTATCCATTCATCTGTCGGTGGGCATTTAGGTTGCTTCCATGACCTGGCTGTTGTAAATAGTGCTGCAGTGAACTTTGGGGTGCATGTGTCTTTTCATTTTCGAAGTACCACAGGTTATTTATTTATTTTAAAATTTGTTTATTTTTTAACATCTTTATCGGAGTATAACTGCTTTATAATGTTGTGTTAGTTTCTGCTATATAACAAAGTGAATCAGCTATAAGTATACATATATCCCCATATCCCCTCCCTCTTGCGTCTCCCTCCCACCCTCGCTATCCCACCCCTATAGGTGGTCACAAAGCACCGAGCTGATCTCCCTGTGCTATGTGGCTGCTTCCCACTAGGTATCTTACATTTGGTAGTGTATATATGTCAATGCCACTCTCTCACTTCATCCCAGCTTACCCTTACCCCTCCCTGTGTCCTCAAGTTCATTCTCTATGTCTGTGTCTTTATTTCTGTCCTGCCCCTAGGTTCTTCAGAACCATTTTTTTTTAAGATTCCATATGTATGTGTTAGCATACGGTATTTATTTTTCTTTTTCTGACTTCACTGCGTATGACAGACTCTAGGTCCATCCACCTCACTACAAATAACTCAGTTTTGTTTCTTTTAATGGCTGAGTAATATTCCATTGTATATATGTGCCACATCTTTTTTATCCATTCATTTGTTGATGGACACTTAGGTTGCTTCCATGTCCTGGCTATTGTAAATAGTGCTGCAGTGAACATTGTGGTACATGTCTCTTTTTGAATTATGGTTTTCTCAGGGTATATGCCCAGTAGTGGGATTGCTGGCTCGTATGGTAGTTCCATTTTTAGTTTTTTAAGGAACCTCCATACTATTCTCCATAGTGGCTGTATCAATTTACATTCCCACCAGCAGTGCAAGCGTGTTCCCTTTTCTCCACACCCTCTCCAGCATTTGTTGTTTGTAGATTTTCTGATGATGCCCATTCATTCTGACCAGTGTGAGGTGATACTTCATTGTAGTTTTGATTTGCATTTCTCTGTTAATTAGTGATGTTGAGCATCTTTTCATGTGTCTCTTGGCCATCTGTATGTCTTCTTTGGAGAAATGTCTATTTAGGTCTTCTGCCCTTTTTTTTTAATATATAAATTTAATTTAATTTATTTATTTTTGGCTGCATTGGGTCTTTGTTGCTGCGTGCTGGCTTTTTCTGGTTGTGGCGAGGGGGGGCTACTTTTTGTTGCAGTGCATGCACTTCTCGTTGTGGTGGCTTCTTTTGTTGCGGAGCATGGGCTCTAGGCGCGCAGGGTTCAGTAGTTGTGTGGCACATAGGCTTAGTTGCTCCGTGGCATGTGGGATCTTCCCGGACCAGGGCTCGAACCCATGTGCCCTGCATTGGCAGGCGGATTCTTAATTACTGCACCAGCACGGAAGCCCTTCTGCCCATTTTTTCAGTGGGTTTGTTTTTTTAATATTGAGCTGCATGAGCTGTTTATATATTGTAGAGATTAATCGTTTGTCCATTGATTTGTTTGCAAATATTTTCTCCCATTCTGAGGGTTGTCTTTTGGTCTTATTTATGGTTTCATTTGCTGTGCAAAAGCTTTGAAGTTTTGTTAGGTCCCCTTTGTTTATTTTGTTTTTATTTCCATTACTCTAGGATGTGGGTCAAAAAAGATCTTGCTGTGATATATGTGAAAGAG
>NW_006796443.1:473016-488124 GCF_000442215.2 Lipotes vexillifer | reverse complement strand
TGTTTTCCTTATGTTTTCCTCTAAGAGTTTTATAGTGTCTGGTCTTATATTTAGGTCTTTAATCCATTTTGAGTTTATTTTTGTGTATGGTGTTAGGGAATGTTCTAATTTCATTCTTGTGCATGTAGCTGTCCAGTTTTCCCAGCACCACTTATTGAAGAGACTGTCTTTTTCTCCATGGTATATCCTTGCCTCCTTTGTCATAGATTAGTTGACCATAGGTGTGTGGGTTTATCTCTGGGCTTTCTTTCCTGTTCCATTGATCTATATTTCTGTTTCTGTGCCATTACCATATTGTCTTGATTACTGTAGATTTGTAGTATAGTCTGAAGTCAGGAAGCCTGATTACTCCAGCTCTGTTTTTTTTCCATCAAGATTGCTTTGGCTATTTGGAGTTTTTTGTGTCTCCATACAAATTTTAAGACTTTTTGCTTTAGTTCTGTAAAAAATGCCATTGGTAATTTGATAGAGATTGCATTGAATCTGTCGATTGCTTTGGGTAGTATAGTCATTTTCACAATATTGATTCTTCCAATCCAAGAACATGGTATATCTCTCCATCTGTTTTTGTCATCTTTGATTTCTTTCATCAGTGTCTTAAAGGTTTCTGAGTATGGTCTTCTACCTCCTTAGGTAGGTTTATTCCTCGGTATTTTATTCTATTTTGTGGCAATGGCGAATGGGATTGTTTCCTTAATTTCTGTCTGATCTTTTGTTGTTAGTGTATAGGAATGCAAGAGATTTCTGTGCATTAATTTTGTATCCTGCTACTTTACCAAATTCATTGATTAGCTCTAGTAGTTTTCTGGTGGCATCTTTAGGATTCTCTATGTATAGTATCGTGTAATTTGCAAACAGTGACAGTTTTACTTTTTCTTTTCTGATTTGTATTTCTTTTATTTCTTTTTCTTCTCTGATTGCCGTGGCTAGGACTTCCAAAACTATGTTGAATAATAGTGGCAAGAGGGAACATCCTTGTCTTGTTCCTGATCTTAGAGGAAATGCTTTCAGTTTTTCACCATTGAGAATGATATTTGCTGTGTGTTTGTCATATATGGCCTTTATTATGTTGAGGTAGGTTCCCTCTATGCCCACTTTCTGGAGAGTTTTTAATCATAAATGGGTGTTGAATTTTGTCAGAAGCTTTTTCTGCATCTATTGAGATGATCATATGGTTTTCATTCTTCAGTTTGTTAATATGGTGTATTAATTTGCCTATACTGAAGAATCCTTGCATCCATGGGATAAGTCCCACTTGATCATGGTCTATGATCCTTTTAATGTGTTGTTAGATTCTGTTTGCTAGTATTTTGTTGAGGATTGTTGCATCTCTACTTATCACTGATACTGGTCTGAAATTTTCTTTTTTTGTAGTATCTCTGTCTGGTTTTGGTATCAGGGTGATGGTGGACTCAAAGAATGAGTTTGGGAGTGTTCCTTCCTCTGCAACTTTTTGGAAGAGTGTGAGAAGGATGGGTTTTAGCTCTTCTCTAAATGTTTGATACAATTCACCTGTGAAGCCATCTGGTCCTGGACTTCTGTTTATTGGAAGATTTTTAATCACGGTTTCAATTTCATTACTTGTGATTGGTCTGTTCATATTTTCTGTTTCTTCCTGTTTCAGTCTTGGAAAGTTATACCTTTCTAAGAAATTGTCCATTTCTTCTAAGTTGTCCCCTTTATTGACATAGTTGCTTGTGTAATCTCTTATGATGCTTTGTATTTCTGTGGTGTCCATTGTAACTTTTTTTTCATTTCTAATTTTTATTGATTTGAGTCCTCTCCCTCTTTTTCTTGATGAGTCTGGCTAAAAGTTTCTCAATTTTGTTTATCTCCTCAAAGAACCAGCTTTTAGTTTTATTGATCTTTACTGTTGTTTTCTTTTTTCTATTTCATTTATTTCTGCTCTGATCTTTATGATTTTTTGCTTCTACTAACTTTGGGTTTTGTTTGTTCTTCTTTCTCTAGTTCCTTTAGGTGTAAGTTTAGATTGTTTATTTGAAATCCTTCTTGTTTCTGGAGGTAGGATTGTACTGCTGTAAACTTCCCTCTTAGAATTGCTTTTGCCGCATCCCATGTGTTTGTGTTTTTTTTCTCTGTAATTGATTTCTAATCTCATCGCGTTATGGTCAGAAAAGATGCTTGATATGATTTCAGTTTTCTTAAATTTACCGAGGCTTGATTTGTGACCCAGGATGTGGTCTGTCCTGGAGAATGTTCCATGCACACTTGAGAAGAAAGTGTAATCTTCTGTTCTCGGATACAATGTCCTGTAAACATCAATTAAATCTGTCTGGTCTGTTGTGTCACTTAAAGCTTTTGTTTGCTTATTAATTTTCTGTGTGGATTATCCATTGGTGTAAGTGAGGTGTTAAGGTCCCCCACTATTATTGTCTTACTGTCAATTTTCTGTTTTATAGCTGTTAGCATTTGTCTTATGTATTGAGTTGCTCTTTTGTTGGGTACATATATATTTATAATTGTTATATCTTCTTTTTGGATTAATCCCTTAATCATTAGGTAGTGTCCTTTCTTGTCTCTTGTAACGTTCTTTATTTTAAAGTCTATTTTATCTGATATGAGTATTGCTGCTCCAGCTTTCTTTTGATTTCCGTTTGCATGGAATATCTTTTTCCATCCTTTCACTTTCAGTCTGTATGTATCCCTAGGTCTGAAGTGGATCTCTTTTAGACAGCATATATGTGGGTCTTGTGTTTGTATCCATTCAGCAAGCCTGTGTCTTTTGGTTAGAGCATTTAATCCATTCATATTTAAGTTAATTATCGATATGTATGTTCCTGTTACCATGTTTTTAATTGTTTTGAGTTTGTTTTTGTAGGTTCTTTTCTTCTCTTGTGTTTCCCACTTAGAGAAGTTCCTTTAGCGTTTGTTGTAGAGCTGGTTTGGTGGTGCTGGATTCTCTTAGCTTCTCCTTGTCTGTAAAGCTTTTGATTTCTCTGTCAAATCTGAATGAGATCCTTTCTGGGTAGAGTAATCTTGGTTGTAGGTTCTTCCCTTTCATCACTTTAAATATATTGTTCCACTTCCTTCTGGCTTGTAGATTTTCTGCTGAGAAATCAGGTGTTAACATTATGGGAGCTCCCTTGTATGTTATTTGTCGTTTTTCCCTTGTTGCTTTTAATAATTTTTCTTTGTCTTTAATTTTTGTCATTTTGACTACTATATGTCTCGGCCTGTTTCTCCTTGGGTTTATCCTGCCTGGGACTCTCTGAGCTTCCTGGACTTGGGTGGCTATTTCCTTTCCTATGTTAGGGAAGTTTTCAACTATAATCTCTTCAAATATTTTCTTGGGTCCTTTCTCTCTCTCTTCTCCTTCTGAGACCCCTATAATGTCAGTGTGTTTTTAATGTTGTCCCAGAGGTCTCTTAGGCTGTCTTCATTTCTTTTCATTCTTTTTTCTTTATTCTGTTCAGCGGCAGTGAATTCCACCATTCTGTCTTCCAGGTCACTTATCCGTTCTTCTGCCTCAGTTATTCTGCTATTGGTTCCTTCTAGTGTATTTTTCATTTCAGTTATTGTATTGTTCGTCTCTGTTTGTGTGTTCTTTAATTCTTCTAGGTGTTTGTTCTTTAACTCTTTGGGGTCCTTGTTAAACATTTCTTGCATTTTCTCGATCTTTGTCTCCATTCTTTTTCCGAGGTCCTGGATCATCTTCACTATCATTATTCTGAATTCGTTTTCTGGAAGGTTACCTACCTCCACTTCATTTTGTTGTTTTTCTGGGGTTTTATTTTGTTCCTTCATCTGGGACATAGCCCTCTGCCTTTTTATTTTGTCTGTATTTCTTTGATTATGGTTTTCATTTCACAGGCTGCAGGACTGTAGTTCTTTTTGCTTCTGTCTGCCCTGTGGTGGATGAGGCTATCTAAGAGGCTTGTGCAAGCTTCCTGATGGGAGGGGCTGGTGGTGGGTAGAGCTGGGTGTTACTTTGGTGGGCAGAGCTCAGTAAAACTTTAATCCACTTGTCTGCTGATGGGTGGAGCTGGGTTCCTCCCTGTTGGTTGTTTGACCTGAGGTGACCCAGCACTGGAGCCTACCTGGCTCTTTGGTGGGGCTAATGGCAGACTCCAGGAGGGTTCCCCAAGGAGTACTTCCCAGAACTTCTGCTGCGAGTGTCCTTGTCCCCGTGGTGAGCCACGTCTGCCCCCACCTCTGCCAGAGTCCCTGCAATACTAGCAGGTAGGTCTGGTTCAGTCTCCCCTGGGGTCACTGTTCCTTCCCCTGGGTCCCGATGCTCCCTCCAAGAGTGGAGTCTCTGTTTCCCCCAGTCCTGTCCAAGTCCTGATATCATATCCTACTAGCCTTCAAAGTCTGATTCTCTAGGAATTCCTCTTCCTATTGCTGGACCCCCAGGTTGGGAAGCCTGACGTGGGACTCAGACCCTTCACTCCAGTGGGTGGACTTCTGTGGTATAATTGTTCTCCAGTTTGTGAGTCACCCACCCAACAGTTATGGGATTTGATTTTATTATGATTGTGCCCCTCCTACCGTCTCATTCCATCTTCTCCTTTGTCTTTGGGTGTGGGGTATCTTTTTTGGTTAGTTCCAGTGTCTTCCTGTCGATGATTGTTCAGCAGTTAGTTGTGATTATGGTGTTCTTGCAAGAGGAATTCGCAAGACACAGTTCTTGTCTTTCTTTTTCTTTTCCTTTGTGCTTCCTCTAGTTTCACTTGTTCACAGGGTGCTTCGTGCAGAGGCCTCACACCCGGCACTTCACATCAGTGACTATTGAGAAATGGCTGATCTGACATCTGAGCTTGGCGGGCTGGCAAACAGTGAATAATTTTTAAATATAAGTGTGTTTCATTTGCTAAATTTGGCAACCTTAGCCCTATGCACTGTTTGTTGTGAGTGAGTGGTCAGTCAGTAATTGTTCAGAGAATGAATTTATATTGGGTTCTGATGTTGGCCTTATGAAGTTGGCAGGGTGTAGTAGTTTCCTTAGTTTTACAGGTGAAAATAATTTGAGGTTCGTGGACTTAAAATGCCTTCCCCAAGTTCACAGGTTACTATATTGTTCAGTGTGGCCCAGGAAAAATACTTATCCTTCTGTAAAGCAGTTGCTTCTTTTCATAGGTTTTTCTGTCTGGACTAAGGAATTTATATTTGTAGGATATATTCGGGAGGATGATTATTTTTATTGTCCTAACCCAAAGTAATATATATTACTTTGTTAAACTACCAGTTTTTAAGCTGTGTTTTATGGGAAACAAATGGAAAGAATTGTACTTAATTATATCTTAATGGAAATGATGAAATTTTTGAATCTTTTTGATACAGCAGAGGGAGACAGTGTTAAAATACTGAAAATCTTTCTCTGGGTACTGAAAATCTTTCTCTGGGTTATTGAGTCTGGTTTAGTGATGACACTAAAAGGGAAAAACTGTAATTTGCTTTTCATACATTTGCAGGTGTCTTGAATCATTTATGTGGTTGGATAAAAGGGTGCATTTTGCTTGGGAAAATATTCCTGAAATTAGAGATTCTGTAAAATCTGTGGTTTAAAAGGGCTATTTCTTTGCCTTTTGAGAATCCTGTTTTCTTTCTCACCTTCAAATATGCATGTTGCGGGCTTCCCTGGTGGTGCAGTGGTTGAGAGTCCGCCTGCCGATGCAGGGGACACGAGTTCGTGCCCCGGTCCAGGAGGATCCCACATGCCGCTGAGTGGCTGGGCCCGTGAGCCATGGCCACTGGGCCTGCGCGTCCGGAACCTGTGCTCCGCAACGTGAGAGGCCACAACAGTGAGAGGCCCGCGTACCGCAAAAAAAAAAAAAAAAAAAAAAAAAAATGCATGTTGCATATTTATGTATAACCATTGGTTGAGTGTTATTAATTCAAACGAAATATAATTTGCAATGAAAAGAGGAAGAGGTAGTATCCTTAAGATACTGAAATAGCATGTCTTAACTAAATTTTTTTTTTGGTGGGGGGGTGGTGCCACACTGCTCAGCTTGCAGGATCTTAATTCCCTGACAGGGATTGAACCTGGGCCCTGGCAGTGAAAGTGCTGAGTCCTAACCACTGAACTGCCAGGGAATTCCCTTAATTAAATGTTTTACAGTGTAATATATAATATGTTTTTCTTAGTCAGAATTCATATTTTTTTAGTACCTTTGGTAGTTATTTCTGCGTTCTACTGAATACCAGCTTACATATCTGCCTGTTAATCCATTTTTTTATTAAGAAACTGTAATGGTTCTTTTATTTCATTTTGTTAATATCATGACAATATTCTCTTATCACAATCACAGGATTATAACTTCAGTAACAGCTATGCTGTGAAATATTCATTTTAAAGATTAATATTCACTCCCTGTAAGAAAAAATTAGAATTCTCAGAATCCTTTGGAGTAAATTTGCCCTTGTGGAAATGTTCTTGTGTTCCTATTTTTAGTCAAAGTAATTTTTTGTATTATATCAATATAAAATATGAAGGCTTTTAACTGAAATTGTGGGAAACAAAAATGTGTGTCTTAGAGACAAAGAGCCCCCTTCTGCCTTCTTAACCCACTAACATTTGAGAAGTTTTAAAATTCCTTTTCTTGATATTCATAGAAGAATCTTAATTATGATATAATGGGGTTGGAGGTGTCCCGGCAGGATACTACTGCTTTTTTAAACACACAGATGTGTGTGGGGTTTTGGATTATTGTTTTGTTATGCCTTTTTGATATGGTCGTGGTAATAGGGGTTTTTTTGTTGTTGTAGTTGTTTGTTTTTTTAAATAACTTTAGTTGTTGATATCCACAAATTGTAGAGCTGCCTTTTCTATTAATATATATACATTTATTTTCAAAAGAAAAGGATTTTACTGTCTATACTATCTGTAGCTGTCTTGTTAAACTTATTCATTATGGGTATTTTTTTTATGCCCTTAGATGTTTTACAGCAAAGTATTTCATGATAGGCATTTACTGTAGCTTATTTAGCCAATGCCATGTTGTTTGACCTTTGGAGAATTACAGTAGGTAACTGTTTTGATTGCTGTGTATTATCCCATGTAATCCTCACAGTTACTGCATGGTGTAGGTATTGTTATTACCTTTTTACCGGTATGGAAACTGAACCTAGAGATGTAAAATAATTTGCCCAGATTTTCAGCTAATTGTAACAATGATGAAGATATTCATAATAGCATTCAGTTGTTACTTGCCAGACACAATGCTATATTGTTTTCATACGTGGTTTTATTTAATCCTCAAAAGAATCCTAAGTGAGGCAGACCCTATTAATCCCATTTTACAAGCGAAACTGAGGCTCAGTGTGATTAGTCATACATCCAGCAAGTGGCACCTATTTGTGACTCTTTTGGAATTACACAACTGACTGTTTTTGACTTGTCCTCAACCTCTGCTTATTTCTGAGGAAATAAAATAGGTAAAACTTTGAGCAGAAAAAGACACTTCCAGCAGGTTACTCTCTCATCTCTAAAATATAGGTGGTTTTCTCCTCTCACTTTCTGTTAAGTGAGATGATATATATGAAGCATTTAGTACATGAGGTATGTAATAAGTGCTCAATAAATATTACTGCTATTATTATTTAATACTGATGATTTAGTTTTTATTCAGGTTGTAAAAGCAATAAATGCATATCATAGAAAATTTGGAAAAATATAAGTGAGCTGAGAATGTAATCACTCAGTCTCATTACTGATGACATCTTGGCATACTTCCTTCCATATAATTAGATATTTCCCAAAACTTAGGTCTGTCACTACAGATGATGGATGCTGGAATTTTTTGTTTATGGGAATGTGTCTTCTGATTGATTTCTTCAAGAAGAATAGAGGTGGTGGTCTTACGCACCAGCATAGTGCCTGGCTCACAGTAGGTACTCAATAAATACTTGAACTGAGCTTCTAGAACTTTGAAGTTTATTCAGTTCCTCGTCATTCATTACCATCTTTTGCATTAAAAACAACTATAGGGCTTCCCTGGTGGCACAGTGGTTGAGAGTCCGCCTGCCAATGCAGGGGACACGGGTTCGTGCCCCGGTCCGGGAAGGTCCCACATGCCGCAGAGTGGCTGGGCCCGTGAGACATGGCTGCTGAGCCTGCGCGTCCGGAGCCTGTGCTCCGCAGCGGGAGAGGCCACAGCAGTGAGAAGCCCGTGTACCGCAAAACAAAAATGAAAACAAAAAACAGTTATAAAATGATTTGAGTGTAAAAATAAAGACAGTAGATGTGCAGTCTGGCCTCAGGGAAGACTGAGCTATTCTAATATTGGGCAGAGGGTTTTGATACGGCAATTAAATGTGCAAAGAGCTGAGTGAGAGAATACTGGAAAAGCTGCATTCTAGAGATCAGGAAACATTTGTTGACTGCAGGCTTGAACCAGATGGTTCTCAAAAGTTTGCCATAAAAAAAAGTTTACCAGTAAACTGCACAGCCCTCTAGTCTCTGGGAAAGATTCCTTCACCATCAATTTGTAGTAGTAAGTGGGAGGTCACTTACGTCTTTTTAAGAAGGTAGTGTCTGGAAGAGCCATGACCCTTTAGAAGTATGACTTTTCTTTAAACCTGAAGTTCCATTCATTGGAAAAAATTAAACTCTCTGCTCTGCAAAGAAGACCTTAGAAGTGGGTGGTAGTACACATATTATTGAAAACTGACAACCCAATAGAGGCGGGATTCGTATTAGTAGTTTGTGAATACTGCTTTGGGATATTATGGCACATTGAAAGCCTTCCCTGTGCATATGAGAGCAACATTCAAGCAAACTACCAAAGGTTTGTTTGTTTGTTTTTTAATTGGAGTACAGTTGCTTTACAAAGCTGTCTTCATTTCTGCTGTACAGCAAAGTGAATCAGCTATACATATTCATATATCCCTTCGTTTTTGGATTTCCTTCCCATTTAGGTCACCACAGAGCACTGAGTAGAGTTCTCTGTGATATACAGTAGGTTATAAACTACCAAAGTTTTAAGTTAGCTTTTAAATTATTTTTGACTTAAATAAAAATAGAATGGCTGATTAATGGTCCCAATAAAAATGTCTGAAATTGTACTGGTGGTAATTTGAGAAGTATCTGTCAGAATCATTTTTAAAAGCATGTATAAGCATTAAAAGTGAAGTAGGTGTAAAAAGGAATTCATAGAATATTAGTCTCTCCCCCCTTTTACCTTTTAAAAAAGCTGTTTTAAATGGTTTATTATGTGCCCCTCTTTCAGTGAATGGATTAAGTATAATTTCAAGTTCAGGTCAGCATGTCTCAGTTGAAACAGGTTGTGACTTAGGGCTTTGGCTTTATAAAGGCCTCTTTGTTCATAGTGCACAATTATTCAGGTTATAGAGGCTTTCAGAGATGTGAGTGCTCTTCATGTGAAACAAGGGACTTTTTATAGATGGTGCTTAGCTCAGAACACCTGTGAATATAAGGTGCCCCGTGGCTGAGGTTAGTTAAGGATAGTTTTGATGTACACGCTGTTTGTGAGGTCTTCATTTCTGGATGAGTTGAAAATTAAAGGAGCAAGATGCAGTTTTAAATTTTAGTATAATATTAATAGTCATTTTCAGTAACTATTTCTGTGTCATTGCCAGCTGTTGGATTTCTGACCCTTTTTGATAAATATCCCAGCAGTGACAGCTTAAAATAATCAGAGTACTTTCACTTAATACTGTGTATGAGAAAATATTGATAGTATTTTACTTTATAAAAGTTAATCATAGTTCATTTTAGGGAATTCTGGAGATCCTTTTAAATGTTTGATTTTATTTATGTAGAATTTAAACATGTAAATTCCATTAAAAATTCTAATTGTTTTGCCCCTTTTCTAGTGAGATTTGTTTCCTGCTTTTCTCATGAAAACATTTTTTGTTACATTTCTGTGCACCTTAAGAAAATACCCTTCCATTCCATCACTTCATATCTGACTGAAAATATTGGCAGATTTCTTTTAGTGTTTTGTTAAAGTATTTTAAAATGCACATTTTAAGGATTCTCCCCCTAAATGCTGTTGGTAGAAAGATTACCAGTAATTGTTAATTTAAATGATTCCTCTTCCCCAAAGGGGTCAAAGAACCAAAGTGTGACACAGTCGGCTTTTCTTTTTGTAAAGTCTGTCTTCTGGGTGTTTTTCTACTTACAAAAGTAGTAATTCTTTTCCTAGAAAAAGCATTAGAATATAAAATTCTAATTTGATTCTTAAACTATTTGCATAATAATTATAACTGTGTTTACCAGCACTGTAAATGCTTATTTTTGCTAGGCTAAAAATGAGGGCGAGAGCATTATTTGAATAAGTAAAGCATAAGGTAAGTGCTATGCGAGTATATGTTACGGTTAAGGGTAGATTCTAAGGGAGCAGCCTTGATTAGAGAGTTAAAGATGCTTTTAGAATGCTTTTAACATTTCATTGTAGTAAATGGCCTTAGTTTAAGCCTTCCGAAGCTCCTCATGGTCTGTAAAAAATATATAAAAATGTTAGCATAACTTGTGTTACCAAACCAGGTCCATTTACCCAGTGCACAGCAAGCCAAACACTGGGACACCGGGGTTTGCAAAAGGGAATGGGTTTGTTCCTGAGGCAGCCGAATGAGGAGATGGGAGAACAAATCTTGTATTCTGCCTCACCAGAGGTGAGGGGCTTGGGATATTTATGGGATAAAGAAGCAAGGTGGTCTGAGGTGTGGGAAACGATGATGAAGTGAGGTCATTGGTATTCTGTGTAGGCATATCTGAGTTACATGCTTCTTCATGGAATGCATGTTCAGAAAATGGCGTTAGCATGATTTGGGGGGGGTGAAGATTTTTGCCCTCTGATGTCAAAAGGTCGTCCATGAGATACTCGAGACGGCCCAGTTGAGTGGTCAGTGGTCTTGAGTCAAGGTTTGACCTGGGCAAGAGTAGCTCCATGTTCCTGGAAAACAGTTACCATTACTATAATGCCCCATATATCAGAGGTGTTTTATATAGGGGATGGTTAAAGGAGTCTTGTGATATGTTGTTCAGGTTACATGAAACTTGGAGGGTATGCAATTTGCAAGAACAATTAAAGTGAGCTTAATCAGTAAAGGCAGGTTACAGGATGTTATTTATCAAGCAAGTTATAGTTTAAGGGATCTAACTGATGACTGCCCTCAGTTTCACTTGTATCATTTTTATACAATGGAATGAATTTCTCTACTCTAAAACAGGTTAATGTACATGGAAATATAGTAATTCCTTTAGAACATGGTTTCTCAGTGGTGGGCACTGTTAACATTTGGGGCTGGATAATTCTTTGTCATGGGAATTGCCCTGCATGTTGTAGGATGTTTAGTAGTACCCCTAGTCACTCCTCACTCCCACCTCAGTTGTGATGACCCAACAGTGTCTCCAGACATTGCCAGATTTCCCCAGGGGACAAAATTACCCCTGGTGGACAACACTGCCTTAGAAGAAAAAAGCATGTGGATTTCAAGACTCTTAATTGTAGTTTATAGTATGTATGTATATTGTTTTTGAAGGGTGGCTTTTAAGTAGAAACAAAATAAATGTTTCAAGTTTTTCGAATTTAACTTGGTATAGTTTAAGGAAACTGTTCGAGGACACTATTCTTGTAAAACATTGATAAGTTAAAGAAATTGCATTTTTTTCACTGTTTTTGTGTATTTTACATTGAATAATAGATTTTATTTGGTGTTTCCTCCAGATTGAAATTAAAATGAAAAAGCCAGAGGCTGTGAGATGGGAAAAGCTAGAGGGGCAAGGAGATGTGCCTAACCCCAGACAGTTCATAACAGGTTTGTTTTCTGGCCTTGATGAGCTTTAAATTCATATTGTGTTATATAGTTGAAATTAAGTAGTAATGAGTATTCTTTCTACTTTCATTATTTATGTTCCCAAGGTAAGATACATTGAATATAAGGAGGTTGCTCTGTAATGAAAACAGAGTATTTCTTATGATGGTTCTAACTTCTTAAACTCCATAAGAATACAGGTAAATGGCAGCAAAAGCCCAGAGGGAATTGGGATTTATTGTTTATCATGTCAGTTTGTGACGTCAGTTGGGGGTTGTTTGCTTTTGTGTGTTGGCCTTTCCTATTTTTTCTTTCTATGTTTTACGTGAATTAGTAGTTTACTCTGCTGATGTATTTCCTCCTCTTCTCTTCTCCCCTCTTATTTATTCCTTTCTGTTTCTCCTAATTATGTCAACTCTAATTTCCTGGAATTTCAGGGCTTCACAGTGAAAAGTATCTAGCCCATTTCTCTCTCTCTCTGTCTATGTCTGTATGTCTGTGTCTCTCTGTCTGTCTCTCTCTCTCTGTCTCTCTCTCATGTTTTGGCTGTGCTGGGTCTTCATTGTGGTGTGCGGTCTTCTCTAGTTGTGTGGTTCAGTAGTTTTAGCACACAGACTTAGTTGTGCCATGTGGGATCTTGGTTCCCCGACCAGGGATCAAACAGGCCCCCAGCATTGGGAGCGCCGAATCTTAATTGCTGGACCACCAGAGAAGTTCCCCATTTCAGTATATTTCTCTCTCTCTTTTTTTTTTAATAAATTTATTTATTTATTTTTGGCTGCGTTGGGTCTTCATTGCTACACGCAGACTTTCTCCAGTTTTGGCGAGCAGGGGCACTCTTCATTGTGGTGCACGGGCTTCTCGTTGCGGGGGCCTCTCTTGTTGTGGAGCACAGGCTTCAGTAGTTGTGGCTCATGGGCTCTAGAGCGCAGGCTCAGTAGTTGTGGCTCACGGGCTTAGTTGCTCCGCAGCATTTGGGATCTTCCCAGACTGGAGATCGAACCTGTGTCCCCTGCATTGGCAGGCAGATTCTTAACCATTGCACCACAGGGGAAGTCCCTCAGTATATTTCTAAGAGGTGGAGGCAAACAGCTAATGAAGGCCTAAGGCAGGCTTAGGGGTAGAATAGAAAACTAAGGTTGATTGCTTAACCCTTTAAGGGACAGACTATGTTGTGGTCAATTCTGAGCATAGGCAATAGGCACATAGGTATTTTTCTAATGGAATGATTAATCTGTAGGACACACTTAGAACTACAGTCTAAGACTGTTTTATAGCAATGGCCTCATTAATGAATGGAGAGAAATTTCCTTTGATTAGAGATAATGTTCTGATTTGATGACTGAAAAGAGGCAACTCTAAGTTTCAGCTACTTTTAGATTTTTCACTGCTCTCTTCTATAACAGAAAATACAATTTCCTTGTGGCACTTTGTAGAAAACACTAAGTTAGCCAACAAATCATTTTTAAATTTTATTTTGAAATGATTTTAGATCCTAATAGAAGTTGCAGAAGTAATAGAGTTCCCATGTACCCTTCACCCAGTTTCCCTGCATGATAATATCATAACTAACCTATAGCATGATTAACAAAGCCAGGGAATTGACACCAATAGATAATTTTTAAGAATTGAAATACTTCAAGTTGGTATATAAGCTATTTATTAAGCTTCTGCTTCCCACTTTATGTGAAAGGTATAGTAAAGATGTTATGCACTCTTCTTGGGGCTGACTCCCAGATACTTTTGGATTGAGGTTTATATATAGCTTAAAGCATTTTTTAAAAGAAATGTCAACACTTTTAATATAGTATATCACCTAAGTCTAACAGCAGCCCTGATATTAGGTAGCCTGGTATTGTTCTTCCTATTTTACAGGCTCAGAAAGGTTAAGCAACTTGCCTAAGACTACCTAGCAGTTTTCATTGTCTGGGACTAAATCCAGCTCTTTAGAGTCTGGCTCTGGTTCTTCTACCCCATGTGTGATACTGCTTGTTGCTGCATTTTTAACAATGGGAAGTCTCTGCTGACATGAGTATCTTTGCAGTTATTTGATATCAATATTATAGTGAATAAGCAAGGAAGTTAGGTTACCTGTCTCTCAGTAGTTCATCTACCATCTCTACAGGTGTTAATGTTTTTCTGAGATTAAAGATTTTTTGGTGTTATAGTTACAAACTCTCTAAACTCAGTGCCTTGGAGATTCAAGATGCTATTCCTCCTGACCTGTTATATTTTTGTAAGGAGTTAATATGCTTGTCAGAGTTTTGACAAGTTGGAGACTGCAGATAAGGGCAAGTTGATTAACCTATCTGGGTCAGCTTTCTTATCTGTGAAATGGAGATTAGAACTGTGCTCCCATCTGGCGAATCAGCATTAGGATTAATTAAACCCATGTTTCCTAGGTTCTTAATTTACCATGGCACGCATGTTTTTGTTTTCCTGGCTAGTAGTGAAAATGTACAGAAGATAGAGGAGATTACTTGTAGAGGAAGGATAAATAAAATTTGGAAAACAGTATGCTTGCCCTGAATAAAACTGTGGTGTGCTGTGGCTTTGTTTTGTTGTGGGGTGGGGGTGAGATGAGCAGGGAGGGAGTTGGTTTACAGGTGAAAAGAAAGGATGGAAAGGCAGAATGAACAATTAGTTTCTCAACTATTTTGAGAAAGGGCATATATAGAGCTCTAGGCAGCAGTGCAAGAGGGACGTTTAGACTGGCATTCATGTGTCCTAATATACTCATAGGGAAATTTTGAATCAGGTTTTTTTTAAAGCTCTATAGCTGTACTGTCCAGGGTAGTAGCTGCAAGCCACCTGTACCTGTTGACTACTTGGAATATGACTAGTCTGGATTGAGATGTGCTCTAAATGTAAAATACCTACCAGATTTTGAAGACTTAGTATGAAAAAAAGAATATAAAATATCTTAATATTTTTATATTGATTTCATGTTGACCTGATATTATTTTGCATGTATTAGGCTAAATAAAACATATTATTAGGATACATTTCACCTGATTCTTTTTAGTAATGTGGCTACTAGAAATTTTTAAATTATGTATGTGAGTTGCATTTGTGGCTTACATTATATTTCCATTGAATAGTGGACAGAACTGCTCTTACAGCTCTTAGGTAACCTGTTTAGTTACTTTTTAATTATTTGTGTGCAAAGATCTTGATTCCCTTGGTCTTCAGGGCAGTGCCTGAGTCCCTGGGTTCATTTCCTCTCTGGCTGCAAGCAGCCTCTGTTTATCCCAGTGTGCCCTACAAATATCACTTTCTATGTGTGCATGATGTGGGCACAGAACTCTAGATCATCACATGTAGTATTTTTCAACATTCAGGAATTCTTTATTGTTTTCTCCTGCT
>NW_006796443.1:424851-472995 GCF_000442215.2 Lipotes vexillifer | reverse complement strand
CCTGCTGAAGTAATCTAATATTTTTAATGTGGGGAGAGGGTCGAGTCTTATTAACTCACTGGCAGATGGCCTGGCAGTTCATTACTTTCAGCTTATTTCTACTCTGAAAGATATAAGTACCTCAGGAAAAGCCACATTTTTAACATTTATTAAAACTGTTTAGAGAAATTTGTTAATGAAGCATCTTTTAAAAAAATTACTATTTTTAGAATTGTTTGTACTATCTTTGCACCTTTTTTGTAAACATAAAAGTTCCTGTATGCTTCTCACCCAGTTTCTCCTATTATTAACACAAAGGATCTGTTTTTTAATCTAATTTTGCATAATGTACCAAAAGTTTACACTTTGAGTTATTTTGCTCGAAAGAAATTCCCAGATTTTACATTATGCTAACTGATTCAGGTTTTAGAAGTGTAAATGTTAATTATTGATTTATATATCAGAAAGACATTTATTAGAAACATGAAATTCAGTGACTTAAAACTATTTGCTAAGATGTTGTATACATCATGGTCAGAAAGTTACATATGCTTGACATAATCGCATGTTGATTAATCACTTTTGTCTTTTTTTACTCCATAGATGTAAAGAACCTGTATCCATCATCATCTCATTATACAAGAAATTGGGATAAATTAGTTGGTGAGATCAAAGAAGAAGAAAAGAATGAGAAGTTGGAGGGAGATGCAGCTTTAAACAAATTATTTCAGCAGATCTATTCAGATGGTTCTGATGAAGTGAAACGTGCCATGAACAAATCATTTGTAAGAACATAAACTTTAAGAAAATCTATTGTAGTAGTAAATTTCACAAATTAAAAAAAAATAAGTATGTAATTTGAGATCAGATTGCATGTACTGTAGTTGGGAGACCATTTTGAATGGACTTTGTCTGAACATTTGTTCTTGCTCTAAACTTAGAGTAATTATTGAGGAAGTTGGGAACTTGTGGAGGAGGTGAGAAACAAATGGTATATTCCAAATAAATTTTTTCATCAGGGAGTTAGAACTTGGAAGTCTTAAGAAATACCAAGATTATAGTTAGTGGATGATACAGAGTTATTCCAGTTGGATTTATCACAATAGCTGAGTGAGCTTCTGGTGTTTACCTTCTGTTATCATGTATAATCTCAGTGTCAGATGAAAAATATAGAAGGGAAACTTCCAGAACAGTGTTTGCCAAGTAGAAGGTGCACATTAATTATTCTTTGGTTTGTTAGTAATTTCTGTATTGATTAAGAAAATTCAGGCTTTTTGCCAGGGCATGAATGCCACCTGAATTAGGCCTCAAGTTCTGAGATTTTAATGACTAGTCATCACTGTAGAACCATGTAGATTTTGCTTGAAGCTGTAATCATTTGACTTTTACCCGTAGCTCTGGAAATGTCACTGTCTTCTTTAAAGGTGTTGATATTTACAATAGAAAGTTAAAGTTAATATTTAATAATTAAAATTAATATATAGGTAATAAGTGTGTTTGTGGCTCAGATATTCCATGTAAGTTACCAAGTGGTAACTGATCATGATTATGCTTTTCACTATTGCCTTAAAAAAATTGTTTTTAATTAAACTTTTTATTTTGAGATAATTGTAGACTCACATGCAGTTGGAAGAAGGAAGAGATCCCTTATATCCTTTACAGTTTTCCCCAGTAGAAGCGTCTTGCAGAATTATAATATTACAACCATGATACTGACAGTTAAGATAGAGAACATTTCTTTTTTATTTATTTGTTTATTTATTTATTTTGGCTGCATTGGGTCTTCGTTGCTGTGCGTGGGTTTTCTCTAGTTGCGGCTAGCGGGGGCTACTCGTCGTTGAGGTGCACAGGCTTCTCATTGCAGTGGCTTCTCTTGTTGTGGAGCATGGGCGCTAGGTGCGTGGGCTTCAGTAGTTGTGTGTTTTACTAGTTATACCTAAGTATTTGGTTCTTTTTTTTGAGTGATTATAAATGGTATTATATGTTTAATTTTGGCATCCATGTGTTTGTTGTTAGTATCTAGAAATACAGGGGTTTTTTTGTTTTGTTTTTAATGTTTATCTTGTAT
The DNA here is from genome assembly GCF_000442215.2 of Lipotes vexillifer. NCBI lineage: Eukaryota > Metazoa > Chordata > Mammalia > Artiodactyla > Lipotidae > Lipotes > Lipotes vexillifer. The sequence continues at coordinate 470,948 of NW_006796443.1, read as the reverse complement.
TTAACTTGTATTTACCTTGTTGAACTTGCTTACTGGTTCTAGGAGATTTTTTTTGGTAGATTCCTTATAATTCCTTGTGATTTTCTATGTAGACAATCGTATCTTCAAATAGGGACAATTTAATCTCTTGCAATTCCTATACACTAACAACAAAAGATCAGAAAGAGAAATTACAGAAACAATTCCATTTACCATTGCAACAAAAAGAATAAAATACCTAGGAATAAACCTACCTAAGGAGGTATTTCAAATAGGGACAGTTTAATTTCTTCCTTTCCAATATGTGTACCCTTTATTTCCTTTTATTGGCTAGAACTTCCAGCACTATGTTGAATAAGATTGGTGAGAGTAGACACTGATGCCTTGTTCTCCATCTTAAGAGAAAAACCATTCAGTCTTTCACCATTAAGTATAATGTTAGCTGTAGGTTTTTGTAGATGCTTATCAAGTTAAGAAAGTTTTGCTCTATTTCTTTTTTTCTGAGATTTTTATCATGAATGGCTGTTGACTTGTCAAATACTTTTTCTGCAATATTTCTGCATGTGATCAGTATGATTTGGTGATTTTTTTCTTTAATTTGTCAAAGTGGTGATTTTATATGATTAATATGATTGATTTCTGCTGTTGTACTGTTGAACCAGCTTTGCATCCCTGGGATAAACCCCAGTTGGTCATAGTGTATAATTCTTTTTATATGTTACTCAATTCTGTTTTTAAATACTTTAAGCATTTTTGTGTCTATATTTATGAGGCATGTTGGTCTACAGTATTCTTTTTTGGTGCTTTTCCTGGTTTTGGTATCAGGGTAATACGTCCTAGAATGGATTGGGAAGTGCTCCATCCTCTTCTTTTTTGCGGGGAGGGTATTTGTAGAATTAGTGTTGTCTTTAAAGATTATTTAAACCAATGAAGCCATCTAGGCCTTGATACTTCTTTTTTTGGGAGATTTTAAATTATGAATTTCGTTATCCTAATAGCTTATAGGACTCTTCAGGTTGTCTGTTTCATATTGAGGGACTTGGAACTGCAGGGTCTTTTGATGACTGCAGGACCTGTAGTGATAACCCATTTCATTCCTATAATGGTAATTTGTGTCTTTTTTTTTTTCCTTTGTCTTGCTAGGGTTTGTCAATTTTATTGACTTTTTTCCCCCGAAAGAATCAGCTTTTTGTTGATCTTAAATTTTTCCTCCTATTTTTTTTTGTTCTAAATTTCATTTATTTCTGCTTTTAATTATTTTCTTCCTTATGCTTGCTTTGGGTTTGTTTTGTTATTCTTTTTTTAATAGGTCCTGTGGATATGAGCTTAGATTATTGATTTGACCCTTTTTCTTTTTTCTGTTATATGTGTTTATGCTATAAATTTCCCTCTCAGAAGAATTTAGCTGTCTCCCACAAATTTTGATGTTACTTTTTCATTTTTATTCAGTTCAGTATATATTTTGATTTCACTTGAGACTTCTTATCCTAAGTATATATTCCACTTGAAAAGCATGTATATTCTGCTCTTGTTGAATGGAGTGTTCTATAAACGTCACTTAGATCCTGTTGATTGATACTCTTGTTGATTTTCTGTCTTACTGTTCTACTGATTGAGAGAGGGTCTTCAGCTATAATTGTGGATTTATTGATTTCACCTTTAAGTTCTGTCAATTTTTGCTTCACATATTTTGCAGCTCTGTTGTTTGGTTCATATGCATTTAGGATTGCTATATTTTCATGGTGGATTGACCTTTTTATCATTATATAATGTCATTCTCTAGCTCTGGTAATTTTCTTTGCTTTGATGTTAATATAGCTGATTCTTATGTCCTTTGGTTAATTTTTGCATGATATATCTTGTTCCATCCTTTTGCTTTCAACCTGCCTAAGTCATTTTTTAAAAAAATTTTAATTTTATTTTAAAAATTTTATTGGAGTATAGTTGATTTACAGTGTTGTGTTAGTTTCAGGTGTACAGCAAAGTGATTCACATATATATTCATTCTTTTTCAGATTTCTAAGTCATATTTAAAGTGAATTTCTTTTAGACAGCATGTTGGGTCATGTTTTTTTTAATTTATTCTGCCAATCTCTTTTAATTGATGCATTTGGACCATTTAACTTTTAATGTAATTATTGGTACATTAGGACTTACTTATGTCTACCATGTAAGTTTTCTGTTTGTTCTGTATTTGTTTTTCCTGCCTTCCTATGGGTACTTGAACAGTTTTTAGAATTTCATCTTGATTTATCTATAGTGTTTTGTAGCGTATCTTTGGTTGCTCTAGATTTTATATTAGCTATATTATACTTAGTTTATCATAGTCTACTGGTGTTATTTTTTTTGACACTGAATGACGTATAGAAACCTTACCTCCCTTAATGTCCTTTTACTTTTTCTCATTTATAATTTTCTTAAATATTTCTTCTGTATATGTTTAGAAACCACATCATACAGTGTAATAATTTAGAAAACGTAGAGGAAAAGCAAACTCTGTTGCATTTATCTATATTGTGACCTTTTTCTTTCTTCCTTTCTGACTTTCAGGTTTCCATTTTTTGTTACTTTTTTTTTTTCTTTTTAAACTCCTCAACACATTGTCTCCTCTCATTTTTTAAAAAAATATTTATTTATTCATTTTATTTTTGGCTGCATCAGGTCTTAGTTGCAGCATGTGGGATCCTCCGCTGTGGCTTTTGAGCTCCTCATTGCGGCACTTTCTCATTGTGGGCTTCTCTCTAGTTGTGGTGCTCAGGCTCAGTAGTTGTGGTGCATGGGCTCTGTAGTTGAGGCACGCTGGTTCTCTAGTTGTGCCCCACATGCTCAGTAGTTGCGGCACACAGGCTTAGTTCCCTGACCAGGGATTGAACCCGTGTTCCCTGCACTGGAAGGCGGATTCTTAACCACTGGACCACCAGGGAAGTCCCTCCTTCTGTTTGGAGAACTTCCTTTGGGCATTCTTTCAGAGTAGATCTGTCCATAACAGATTCTTTCTATTGACAAGGATTTCTTTGGGTTTATACTGGTTGGGATTTGCTCAGTTTCTTGTATCTGTAGGTTTATGTCTTTTGCCAAATTTGGGATCTTTTCATTCATTATATCATTGAGTACTTTTTCAGACCTTCCTTCTTTGTTTTCTTCTTCCTGGAACCCAATGACACAGGTATTGGATATTTTGTTAGGGTACTATACATTCCTGAGAACTGTTCATTTTATCTCTTTTTGTCTCTGTCATTCAGATTGGGTGATTTATATTGTTCTGTTTTCCAGTTCACTGATTCTTTGCTCTGTTCTCTCTATTCTGCTCTTGAGCCCGTTCACTGATGTTTTTATTTCAAGTGTATTTTTCAATTATAAAACTTTCATTTGGTTCTTCTTTATGTCTTCTGTTTCTTTACTGAGGTTTTCTATTTTTTTCATTTGTTTCAAGCTAGTTCATAATTCTTGTTGAAGCATTTTTACCCTGACTGCTTTAAAAATGTGTCAGATAATTTTAACATCTCTTTCATCTCTGTGTTAGCATCTGTTGATTGTCTTCTCTTTTTAAACATATAATCTGAAATCTTCCTGGTTCTTGGTGTTTTTCACCAGTGCCAAGTGATATTCAGTTGAAATCTGGACATTTTCATGTTACAAGACTCTGGATCTTATTTAAACCTTCTGTCTTAGATGGCTTTCTCTGACAACCACTCTGGCAAAGGAAGGGAAGTCACTACCTCACTATTGCCAGGTGGAAGTAGAAATCCAGGTACCCCACTCTACCTCTGTTGACACCCCAGGGCATCTCCTTGTTACTGCTGGGAATAGGTAGGAGTTCTAGCTCCCCATGTGGTTTCCACTGACATCATAGGCAACAGAGGAGGCCGGTTTGTGATAGCATAGCATGGGTGGAAGTTTAGGTTCTTCATTCAGCCTTCACTGGCCTGGGTGGGGATGGGACCACAGTTTTTTACTGTGGTGTTTAGCTAGAGTGATTATTATCTAAAAGTTTTCTCTCTTTCTGTTTGTCCATTGGCTAGAGAAATATGGCTTTTGTTGGGGCTTTTTTTGTTTGCACCCTTTGGCATTTCCAGCCTCTTCAGTTCCAGCTCTTGGAAAACATAAGGCAAAAAGAAAACCCAAAGAACTCACCACCGTGTTGTTCCTTGGGTCCCAAGGTCCCTAGCTGATTTGTCTTCTTTTCACCTTTTAGAGTTGTCTTACATTTGTTATTTATATAACATACAAGGTTTTTAGTTGTACTTAGTGGGAAGACTAGGAAAGAGTACACTCACTTAATGCCTCCAAAAGGAGAAATCAGGGTTTTGTTAGTTTGTTTTGCCATGCTGTGCAGCTTGCAGGCTCTTAGTTCCGCCACCAGGGATTGAATGTGTGCCCCCTGCAGTGGATACGTGGAGTCCTAACCACTGGACCGCCAGGGAATTCCCTGAAATCAGTTTCAGTGTTGACTTTTAAGAACTTACTGGACAAAATAGTGTGTGAGATTTCAAAGTTATATTATAGAATCTGTGTCCATTTTCATAACAGAAACTTTGCTAAGTGTAACTGAACCATACGTATGCATAAAATAAGCCATCTGTTTGGCAGCATTGACCTGGAACATACCAAGGGCTTGCTTCTGTCTTTGTGGGGGAATACAGGCATACCTTGGAGAACTGTGGGTTCAGTTCTAGACCACCATCATAAAGCAAATTTTGCAATAAAGTGAGTCACACTTTTTTGGTTTCTCAGTACATATGAAAGTTATGTTTACACTATGCTGTAGTCTACTGAGTGTGTAATAACATTATGTCTAAAAAATAATGCATGTACCTTAATTTAGAAATTCTTTATTGCTAAAATATGCTAACTTTATCATCTCAGTCTTCAGCAAGTCATAGTTTTTTGCAGTAGTAACATCAAAGATCACTGATCACACATCCCCATAACAAAGATAATAACAGTGAAAAAGTTTGAAATATAAGAGAGTTATCAAAATGTGACAGACATGAAGTGAGCACATGCTGTTGGAAGAATGACGTCAATAGATTCACTTTATGCAGGGTTGCCACAAATCTTCAGTTTGTAAAAAATGCAGTATCTGCAAAGTGCAGCAAAGTGAAGCACAATAAAATGAGGTCTGCCTGTACAAAGAAACAGACTGTCTTATCTCTGATCTCTGTCTAATTGGGCAAAAAGATCAACATATACAGAATAATCAGGGAAGTGCTCAGTTGCACTGCAGTCCATAAGAAGAAAGGGGAAAATAGATGTCATCAGCAAATATGATCAGATTATAAATTAAATTTGCTTCCTTTAGTTCTCTTAGGAGTAGTTATTATATAAACTTGTCCCATTTTATTCAGTATTTTATTTGCAGCCTACTGTGTGCCAGGCTACTGCACTTAGATCTAGGATATAAGTATTGGTAAAATACGTTTCTTTCCTTTTAGAAACTCTCAGCTTCAGTTTGGAGCCACGGGTGGGAAGCAGGTATGAGAAGGCAGATTCATAAAATTTTATCAGTGCAGTGTCATAGACAAGTCCTACAAGAGTAGCTAGAGTCCTGACTAGGGTCAAAGAAGGCCACAGAGAGGTGGTGACATGTCATGTTTGGAGGATAACTAAAGACATAAAAAGAACCAGGACAGAGGAGAGCATCCCGTGCAAAGGAACCCATGGAAAGGAGCTTGGTAGAGAGTGTGGGGCATTGGGATTATTTTGAGGCTCCAGTGTAATGGTAGCATATGTAACTTTATACATTCACCAGTAACATAGCTGATTATTTTCAAATGTTTAGATTTTAACAATTTTCTGTTCTTTGCTGTGATCCAAATCAATGAATTTTTATTGCATTAACAGTTACAGCTTTATTTTTTAAATGTATTTATTAGGGTTGTTGGTAGGTGTTATATTCAGTGGGTAGTAAATAGATGACCAGTGCTTTACTGAGACACTAACTTTATGTGTCTGTGTGTGTATGTACCTTGATTTAAAAATAATTCCAGCATACACTTGTGTATATTTGACATAGAGAGAACATTAAGAAGGGGCTCTTAAAGTTCTCTCCAACTAGAAAGAGTTTACTTTGCAAAGTCTTTACTGTGCTCAGCAAAAGAGATTACATTATCGTTTTCTTTGGGAGCCAGTTTCATTGGGTTGGCCAAAAAGTTCCTTCGGTTTCCCCAGTAAGATGGCTCTAGTAGTGCTTAGTTGTCTTTAGCTTCATTTGAAACAATTTTGTTAGATCGTATTGTGACAGCTGTCATATCAGGGTGCATTTTTTAAAAACTTATCAAAATTAGTGAATTTTTGTGTAGCCATTTTAATATTGAAGATGGAAGGAAAAAAGCAACATTTTCTGCATATTATGCTTTATTATTTCAAGAAAGGTAAAAACGCAACCGAAACGCAAAAACAGATTTGTGCAGTGTATGGAGAAGGTGCTGTGACTGATCAAAAGTGGTTTGTGAAGTTTCGTACTGGAGATTTCTCACTGGACGATGCTCCATGGTTGGGTAGACCAGCTGAAGTTGATAGCGGTCAAATCGAGACATTAATTGAGAACAATCAATGTTATACCATGCGGGAGATAGCTGACATACCCAAAATATCTAAATCAAGCGTTGAAAATCATTTGCACCAGCTTGGTTATGTTAATCGCTTTGATGTTTGGGTTCCACATAAGTTAAGAGAAAAAAACCTTCTTGACTGTATTTGCGCATGTGATTCTCTACTTAAACGTAATGAAAACGTTCCGTTTTTAAAACAAATTGTGATGGGCAATGAAAAGTGGATGCTGTACAATATTGTGGAACAATATTTCGCTTGTGGGGCAAGGGAAATGAACCACCACCAACCACACCAAAGGCCAGTCTTCATCCAGAGAAGGTGATGTTGTGTATATGGTGAGATTGGAAGGGAGTCCTCTATTATGAGCTACTTTTGGAAAAGCAAACAATTAATTGCAACAAGTACTGCTCCCAGTTAGACGAACTGAAAGCAGCACTTACTGAAAAGCGTTCAGAATTAGTCAACAGAAAATGCATAATCTTCCATCAGGGTAACACGAGACCACATGTTTCTTTGATGACCAGGCAAAAACTGTTACAACTTGGCTGAGAAGTTCTCATTCATCCACTGTATTCACCAGATTATTGTACCTTTGGATTTCCATGTATTTCGGTCTTTGCAAAATTCTCTTAATGGAAAAATTTCAGTTCCCTGGAAGACTGCAAAAGGCACCTGGAACAGTTCTTTGCTCAAAAAGATAAGTTTTGGGAAGATGGAATTATGAGGTTGCCTGAAAAATGGCAGAAGGTAGGGGAACAAAATGGTGAATACATTGTTCAATAAAGTTCTTGGTGAAAATGAAAAATGTGTCTTTTATTTTTACTTTAAAACTGAAGGAACTTTTTGGCCAACCCAGTATTTTCATCTGAAGGTAGTTTTTCCACATATACCTCTATGCTGATTAGCAGGGAGACATGTGCTTTATATGGCAGTGTGTGTGGACATGGTCCTCCTACCTAACTAGAGTTTCCTTTTCAGATTTTTACACGATATGGTAACTTATCTGGAAAGCCTAAGGTTAAACCAGAATATTGTCTTGTGTATATTGAGCCAAACATAGCTTACATTTGGGACTCTGTGCTTGAAATGTTTTTAGAAAAATATTCTGTTTTGATTATATGGGCCAATAATTAATCTATTTTTATTTTTTATTGCAGATGGAGTCTGGTGGTACAGTTTTGAGTACCAACTGGTCTGATGTAGGTAAAAGGAAAGTTGAAATCAATCCTCCTGATGATATGGAATGGAAAAAGTACTAAATAAATTAATTTGCTATCACTGTATTGCATATATTCAGCTAATGCCCATTGTGTATTAATACTGCATTCTTGAATTTTGAACACTGAGTACATCTTTTTAAAGAATTATACCTCTTTACCTCTTTGTGCTTTAGAAATTATTTTCCTTCAAGTATTCTAAGAGTCTAATGAAGAACGAAGATCATGTTTTATCACTTTTGTCCTTAAGGACTTCAAATATGCTGAAACGGAATGAAGTATCATTTGCTACTAGACAGATTAATTCTTCCGAGTTGTGGGAGTGGAGATACTGTTACTGGGATATCTTGGGTTATTGCCTTATTTTTGATGCAGTATTCTGTTAATAATTTATTAGACGTGGCAACTTTGGGTGAGCATAGATTTCTCAATTTCAATGTTAAATTGTTTGCTTTTAAAAACTGCTTTTGAATGGAGTTGTAAATACAATTTTTCTATGAAGAAGTTTGGTTTATTTACCTTTTTCTTAAGTTTTTAATGAAAACTTTGAGAAATTATTTATCACAGGGGATTCCCATTTGATTATTTTTATGGGAAGTATTTGTAATTGCACTGAGAATTTTGGTCCTTACCCTTCAAATTCCTGTATAAAACATTGACACCTGAGTTTATCATGCTGCAAATTTAACTGTACTGAAGGCTAATCTGTGAAGCGGGGTCAAACAGTAATTTAGGAGAGCCCAACTCCACTTCTTGCTGCTTTTGCCACAGCAGGATTCCTGAAATTACAAGACTGGTGGTTTGGTTTGGTTTTTTTTCTTCTTTTTTTCTTTATTAGAAAATCTCTCTTCTTATATCCCCATGATTACTACACTTTTGGTGGTTTAGGGCAGCTACTGAGAGAGTAATATGTATACATTTAGTATGTATTCTGTTTATAGAATAAATAGATACCATGGGAATACAAAAACTAAAAGACATGATCGTTGGCTTCAAAGTCTTTATAATCTAGCAGAGAGAAAATTAACATTCAGGAAGGAATTATGAATGGTTGAATGGTGAACTTATTACAAATACAGTTTTGAGACAGAAAAAATTTCTATCTGTGATTAAATGTTCTGTGATTAAAACTATTGGCAGTCTAAGCTGTTATAAAGCAAAGGCCATGGATGACCTGTAGGTGTGATTCCTTTTCTTACTGTAATTTCGGAACCATAGAGGGTGGTGTCTGTTAGGTCTCAGTAACATTTTGTGGCAAGGAAGTACTCTATACCCTCATAGCTGAGGATAGGGTAAATGGGGGGCAAATTAGCCGCCATCGCCAAAAAGAGTGGGAATTCAGCCTCTTCCTCCTAGTCATTTGACATGTGTAGGGGAGTCCATAAGGAAAAAGTGGTGGGGTGATACCAGACCATGCCCAGACTTGCTGTTGCTGCTTGTTTATGCATATAGGGGTTTTCACTTGTCCTTCTGCCCACTTAGAGTTACAGGCTACTTTTTTTGATCTTGAACACTGAAGGAAAAGGCAAAATTAAGTTCTTGCATGTATGAATTTCTAAAATTTTCTCCTTAGGAAACAAGATAGTGATTATGTTAAGTTTTCTCAGTACCATTAGTCCCCAGGGGTAGGGAGGCTCTTCTACAGAGATGGTAAGTCAGGGGCATACACCAGAGATGAGACTCCTGGCTCTAGCAAGTCTCTGCCACCCACTAGCTTTAAAATCTTTAACAGGTTTACAGCCTTCCTATGTTTTATTAGTTCCTTTATCTGCAAATCCGTAGGGTCTTAAAGTTTAATTAAAAGTCCATGATTCTAAATAAGGAAGCATTTTTTGCCTCTTAAAAGCAACTTTTTTCTTTCTTAGGAATGACACTATTATAATAGAAGTTAGGTTTTTTTAAAAGGTTCTAGTACTAGTTTTGCTTTTATTTTAAAGGATACACTGTCTAAAGTGTGTTTATCTGTTGGCTAGATTTGCTTAAGGATGTCTGATTCAGGATTTTGCTGAGCCAAATGGAGTTCCTAATATACATGACTATGTTATATTACAATGTTACCTTGTCTAAATACAATAGGTTTATGGGTAAAGAAGGGAATTTTGAGAAGTAGGTTAGACTGCTTGCCCTAAAGGACCACTCTAAAGTACTGCTTCTCTTTCACCATTCTAGGCAATGAAAAATTGTAAGAGTCCAGAAAGTTAAAAAACTTCATTTTGAGCCTTTATCTTTATTCTCTGCTCTCTCAGCTTGGCTATTAATTGGTCCCACTTTCTTTCTAGACTCCCATTTCCTTCCTCCCTCCTTCCCTCCCTCCTTCCCTCCTTCCCTCCCTCCTTCCCCTCTTCCCCCCTTCCCCCCTTCCTCCCTTCCCCCCTTCTCCCACATGGCTTTCAGGATCTCAGTTCCCCCACCAGGGATTGAACCTGGGTCATGGCAGTGAAAGCCCAGAATCCTAACCACTAGGCTACCAGGGAACTCCCTAGACTCCCATTTTCAGTTCTCAAATCTTGGTTCTCTTTGTGCTCTAGTTACCCTTTTGTTTCTTTAGAATGTACATTTTTCTCTTAGTATTTATTTTCCTTTTTGAGGTTCAGTCTTGGAATACATTTTTTTCCATCTTTATATGGAATGGAAGAAAAGGATGGTTTGCACTAATAACTACAGTTCTCCCGCACCCCATCCCCACACCCAGCATTTCCATTCCTTTGATTTGAGATATTCACTAACTGCAGAACATTGAATTGTTATTGTCTCCTTGAGTCTGGAAAAACTTTTATTTTCTTAGCAGGCTAACTATATAGGACAGGGAGAAAATAATTGACCTGTCCTAGATAAATTTTTTAGATAAATTTCAAATAAACATTTAAAATGAAGCTATGGGCTTCCCTCGTGGCACAGTGGTTAAGAATCCGCCTGCCAATGCAGGGGACACTGGTTCGAGCCCTGGTCCGGGAAGATCCCACATGCCGCAGAGCAGCTAAGCCCTTGCACCACAACTACTGAGCCTGTGCTCTAGAGCCTGCGAGCCACAACTGCTGAGGCGCGCACACCTAGAGCCCATGCTCTGCAACAAGAGAAGCCACCACGATGAGAAGCCTGCGCACTCCAATGAAGAGTAGCCCCTGTTCACCACAAATAGAGAAAGCCTGCACGCAGCAACAAAGACCCAGCACAGCCATAAATAAATAAATAAATAAATAAAATGAAGCTATATCACTATGCTATTATGAATAGTTTAGATAGACAATTTAGTTCATTACTGAAATGTGTTTTGGCTATCCTTTCCCATTTTACCTTTTCTCCTTCCCCAGTTATCTACATATCAGATTAGGTTGCTGATCTGAGAAATACATCACTGACCCAGAGCAGTATTGCCTATTAATTGACCATCTGATCTGCTTAGTGCACTTTAATTTTATTGGGATCTCCCTTGTCCAAGTTAGTGTGCATGTCTCTGACTTGTAGCTATTACTGATATTTCCAAAAATAGGTAGAACTTTTCTGGGTGTTAACGTGGTGTTTGTTACTAGAGCCACTTTTTTTTTTTTTAACCAGCTAGCTGTAAAGAAGTTTACCTTTACGCTCTTACCTGCTATTTTAGCCCCATATTTTAGCATCCATAACAGAATATGGATATCTGTTATCTCTGCCTTGGAGGAACCAAGGAGAGGAAATAATAAAAGCTAAAAGGACAAAATAATGGTTTCTGTGCCAGGAAGAGTCATGTGTAGTTTTAAATAAGGGGGATCGTCAACATTGATCTGGTTTATTTTGTCTCCAACTATGCATATTCTATTGTAAAACCATTTTACATGTATCAAGAGATTTTATTTTGGAAACACTGGGTACTTGTGGGTAAGTTGGAGATACTGCTTTACTCAAAAGTGTTACTATTTGGTGCCACACTTGTGATTTGCTTCTGAAATTAACTTAACTCTTAGCCTTTCTTCCTACCTCAGTAAACTTATCCCCCAAATCAGCTAAAATCATACACATTGCTAGCCCATGCAGGCAATAACAGTGATAGCTATTCTATACTAGTGCTTTTTATGGGCCAGGTGTGCTTTATATGTACTACCTCGTTTATAACACCCTTGTGAGGTAATGATAGCATCCTGTCATTTCAGATAGAAAAATGAGGCCCAAGTTAAGTTCTTTGCCTAGTTCAGTCCACTGATAAGTGATGGACCTGGGATTTGAACCGAGGCCTGTCAGGATTCAGTTCCTATGCTTTTAACAACTGAATGAATTGGGTGGATGAGTGATTTTTATTAATTAATCAGCTGTCTCACAATGAAGCAGAGGATGTGCAAGTTGAATTTTTTAATTCTTGTACATGAGCTGGGAAGTACATTTCTTAAAGATCAGAATGTTATCATCAGTTTCATAAGTAGGAAAGCTTATTAGGAGTCCAAATCTCTTGCCTCTTGTAAAGGTAATACAAGCAAGTAGTCTTGACTTGTGTTGAAGGTTTTGTTTTTCTCAAATGCAAATGATTACAGAGAAACAAGATATGCTTAGAACTGTTACAGGTGAAAGAAGACTGGCACATCATCCTGATCAAATTCTTGTTCTTTAAACTTGGGAGCTCTCACACTAGTTTTCCTTGTTCAAATACTAAAATAGTTTCAAGGTTTTTTTTTCCTATCTAGATATGTGTATTAGGATCAGTGTATCACTGATTTTGTCAATAAAATTGCAGTGATTCAGGTTTAGTCCCTTTGTTCCAATCAGGTTAACATTTTATATATATTCTGAATTTTGCCTTGTCTGGAGTCTTCTAAATGTTACCTTTGCTGTGCCTTCAAATTTGATTTTTTAATTCTTATTTTTGCATTGAGACTTCTCATACATAGCTCGTTGACTTTATTTTCTCTTATAGGATTCAGTTATACAAAAGATGTTTCAAAAACAGTACTGTTGGCCCAAAAGCAATTTTTACTTATCAAAAAGGAGTAAGGAAGATAATCTTCAATGCTTGTATATGGGCTTTTAAAAACCATGCTCTACAGTGCAACTACAAAAGCTCTAAATAATAGTAAACTGTTACACATACTGTGTGCTTGATGCTCTGTTAAGTGCATTAAAAGGCAATATTGCATAGTAGTTAAATGCTGGACTCTGAAGACAGCCTGCTTGAGATCAATCCTGGCTACACCGCTTACTAGCTGTGTGACAGAGGGCAGGTAGTTAATGTCTCTGTGCCTCAGTTTTCCTATCTAAATTGGGCTAATATACCCACCTCATGGACGTATATGAGTTGAGTGTGTTAATACAGTTCTACAATTATTTATCCTAATCCAGAGGGCTCTAAAAACTAGATTTGTGCGTGTGTCTGTGACTCAGTGGTTAAAAAAAACAAAAACCTGTCCTAAACTTGCAGTTTGAATAGTCATATATTTTCCTGCGGAAGTATTAATTTGTTTAATAACAGTGCTACCACAGATCCTGCTGAGGTTATTAAAAAATCAATATATCTGTACTGGATTCTAAAATTCAAAATCCTGAATTCAGAAACACATCTGGCTCCAAAGTTTTTGAATAGAGTTACATGTACCTGTATATGTAAAGTGCAGAGAGCAGTGCTTAATGTATATGCATTTAGGCTGCGAGTTTTAAATACTGTAGTAAGCCTTTTTGTTCTAAGTTCAGTCCTTCAAGATTCAGGATTCTGTCTGAGGAAAGTATATCAGCTGCTTTAAAATCATTAGTATAATTTAAAAAAAATTATAGTGAGAGCATAAACGTTCGCAGAAAAGCTTTTTTTTTTTGAATGAGTAATTTTAATTTACCTAGGCACAGCTTAAATATGCAAGTATTGTCAGCAGTACTTTAAAAAGTATCATAAAGTAGGAACTTCCCTGGTGGCACAGTGGTTAAGAATCCACCTGCCAGTGCAGGGGACACGGGTTCGAGCCCTGGTCCGGGAAGATCCCACATGCCACAGAGCAACTAAGCCCGTGCGCCACAACTACCGAGCCTGTGCTCTAGAGCCTGTGTGCCACAACTACTGAAGCCCGTGCACAGCAACGAAGAGTAGCCCCCACTCGCTGCAGCTAGCGAAAGCCCGCGAGCAGCAACAAAGGCCTAACGCATGCATAAAGTAAGTTAATTAATTTTAAAATAAAGGAATCATATAAAGTATAGTGGTGCCAGAACACACAAACTATATGTAGAATGTTAAGGGACTTCCTTTCAGAAGTTCTTTGATTTTAATTCCATTTTAATTTAAATTCAAGACAGTAAAACTATTAGGGCTTATAAAAACAAGTGGCAAAATCATGTTACTTGTAAACCACAGATTCTGTCCTGTTATTTCCATCAGTGTAGAGAAACTGATAGTTGTTTTTTTACAAGAGTTAGTTCATCAGTCTATTCCCTCTCTACCCTGCTCCCTGCCCCTCAAACAATCAGTGGAGAGCAAAAAATATGTGCAGTCCTTTGTATATAGACACCAATACTATAGATTCAAGTTTGGGGGTCTTCTCTCCCAACTACCACTTTTTGTCACTCATTTGTACTCTAACATTGACCTTTGCTGTGACCTAATTGACTACAAATGAACACTTTCCTAAGTTAGCTAGCTTAACTTAGTGTCTGTGAAATATGCTAAGAAATTGAATGTATTTCCTTGGAATTACTACTTACTATTTTGCTATTGATTAGTTGCAAAATGATGAATTTATTTCGACTACCACAGAGGTAATGGTCTCATAGCAAAAAGGACACTAACACGTGAATTTGGAATCTTAAAATCCCAGTTTTGATACGTTAATGGTGTGTTTTGAGGACAAGTGACAACCCTTCTGAACTATTTTTCTCATCTCTAACACTAGATGATAATTACCTGTCAGGACTGTGAGGACTTAACTAAGTCCTGACTCAAAAGTATGTGACCAATAATTGTCACTTAAGTATAAAGTCCTTGATTTTTTTTCTCAGTGCTGTTGAGTAGTAGAATTCCTAAAAGGAAGGTAACAAATCTGACTTAGCTGCTATTCAAGGGCAGCCTCAGCCGTGTTTTTAGCTGTGTCTGTCACTGTTTCACTGTGTACCTAAGCTCCAGGCACACAGGAATAGTGTGTTTAGCGGTTTGCATACTTTTTATGTAAAGGGCCATATAGTGAATATTTTAGGCTTTGTGTGGCACATAAAGACTCTATTGCATGTTCTTCTTTTTAGTTTGCAGACCTCTGCTCTGTCTGAACATCCCATGTATTTTTATTCCTTCTTCCATCCGACCTGGAAAGCTTCAATTTCCTATTGATGTGTCAAAACTAAGTTCATATGCCACCTCCAGGAAAGCTGTTTAATCTTGTGCTACTCTGTCAATGACTGGCTTTGTAGCAGTTGGATTGGGTTATTTGCTTATGGTTGAGGCACCCATTAGATCCTTTGATAGAATCAAACCAAAACCACAGTGTCCTGTGAGCGTGTTTGAGAGTTTGATCTGTTCATTATCAAGTCACTACAGTTGACTCATTTCTTCCCTCATGACTGAGCTGCTTTGGGGGAGGGTCGAGGGGCTGGCTTTGAACTTTGTACCTGCAGTACCTGGTGCATAGAGAAGCTTTCAGAATTTGGTAGATGGTCTTAACGCTGCACAGAGGAATGCCCTTATTTTCTTCTCTTCATTCTTTTAAGTGTCCTCAGTTAGAATACTCTTGTTAAATCCCCCCTTCCATCCCCTCCACAGGAATTCACTGCCACTCCAGCTGTGTTGTGGTGGAGGTGCCTTGTTGATGCATCTGTTAAGGCACCGCCCAGAGTTTCACGAATTTTAGGGTTAGTTGCATGGTGTCTGTTTTACCTGTGTGTCCTACTTCATTACGTTGTTATTTACTTATTTTTGGATCTTTGATGCCAAGCACAGTGCCTTTCACGTAGTAGATATTCAAGTATTGACACTCTTGTTGCACACTAAGGAATTAGTTTTAAAAACTGTACTTTGTTTATAATATGTGCCCTTGAAATTATTTATTCATCAATATAGATAGAATAGTAATTTTAAAATAGATATTTAACCCCTGGTCATGAGAGCTAAATCTAATTTGTTATTCAGTTATCTACATCACTAGAGGGAATAGCAATTATATAACCAATCAAAAGCCATGTAAAACATATTTTTTTTGTGTTGCCATTTAATTTTCAGATTCCTTTTATCCCCCCCTGATTGTTTTAAAACCAAAACATATGTGTTTCATTAAAGAAAGGACTGAAATTTACTTTCTAATTAGGTTAGTCATCCTTTGAGAAGAAATTTTGAGCCCAAGGAACTTGGGTAAAGGAGGCCAGAGTTTTACAAACCGCGGAATTGGTTTGGGCATATGCACAGTTCTGGAAACTAAGAGTGAGTCGAGCAGTTTCATTTATAAGCATACCAACTTCTGGAGGCAAAAATTTGGACTGCTTACTAGTACATTTTTTTTTCTGGAAAACCCCCAAAGAGATTTCGAGCTACTGAATACTACATGAACCTCTTCGGTGAGGGTTATGTCCTTTATTTTTTTAACAATATTAATACCTTTGCCGTCTTTCAAAAGCCATATACTTTTTTTCTTGGATTGGGTTTTCACTTTAATATTGGTAATAGAATAATATATAGAATAGTATAGATACGTTACGAATACATGTTCATGGTATCATACCCATTCATTCATTCATCAACGTTGAGTGCAAGTATGTGCCAGACACTGTTCTGGACCCTAGGGATACACTGGTGAACAGATGCCCTGCGTTTATGAAGCCTAACTTCCGGGGGAGATGAGCAGAATGTATGTTAAATGATGTTAAGTGCTAAGGGAGGAAACTGCACGTGCGAAGAGGCCCTTAGGTGGTTGAAATTTGAGATAGGAGACCGATTGAGAGCTCAGGGAGCCGACTTGAACTCAGTACAGACACGAAGGAAGTAGAGGGAGCGGTGGAGATTCCTGAGACAGAGCACCGCCGGCAGGAGGAGCAGCAGACGTGCAGGCCTCGGTGTGCGCGGGCGCTAGGGAGGCCGTGGGGCTGGGGCTGAGTTGGTGAGGGTCGGGATTGAGTGAGTGGAGGCAGTGGGGGCCTCAGTCACGTGGGGCCTTGCAGGTGGTAGAGGTGACGTGGTGGTAGCCAGTGCCAGGGCTCGCCCCAGCTTAATGTGGAATCCTGTTGTCCTCAGTGCTGTCAAAATTTTACTGGTTATCGTCCTTTTTAAAAATGTTCTGATTTTTATCAAGTGTATATTACAGTCGAATCAAATTTACTTGATCTAGTAGGGATTGCAATGGAGGTTTGCTCTGAACACCTGATGGTATTGACGAGAATGAATTTGAGTCGTGGTATATGACTTAGTGGGTATATGCGAAGGCCTCAGGTTCAGTACTTCATGGAAATATTTACTTCTGTTCTTTTAACACATTAAATTACAGATAATGTCACATTTTAGTGTAACCTGTGTTTAGCAAAGCTGTTTCCTGTTCTGGAATATAAGTATGGTTATAGCGTACTAGATGCTGAGACAAAATTGGATTAATTAGAATGATTGGTTGTGGACAGGGACTTAATGAGTGTGGCATAGGATTTTATGTTTAATAGAATTGTCAAAATCAGATCCGCAGGCCTGTTTTTATGGGCCGTCTGCCAAGACTAGAAGTCGCTTTGGTGCCTGTACTCCCTTAAACATGTATTTGCATTCCATTCCTTGTCAACATGAGACAAAACAAGGAAAAATAAAATCAGAATTTTAGAGCTGGAATGAATCTTAAGTACTGTCTGGTTTTACAAATGCATTTTTTTCCAGAGCACCCTCATACACTTTTTTCTTCATAAGAGTTCTTTAACTCACACAGATAGTTAGTGGGTGATAGAATTTAACTTGGATAAAACTTATTTACCTCAGTCTTGTACTGATCTTCTGACAGTTGTCCCAAATATCAGGCAACTAAAAATTCCAGCATTGGGAAGATATTCTGTATAAGATAGTGGTTCTCAACCTTGAGGGTGAGTGACCCTCACCTGGGAAGCTTGTTTTTTTAAAATGTAGGCTTCCTCTGTTTCCTTCCTGAGATTTTAAATCAGTAGGTTTGTGATAGGGCCCAGTAAATCTGTGTTTATCATGACGTGGTGACTTTGAAGTATGTGACCTAGGACCTTGCCCTTAAAAAAATGATTTCGCAGAGTAAAGGTGAGAGAAAAAGTGAGGTTATTAGCACTAATCATCTCTGGTGTCTTATTTCTGAAAAATTTTAGAAAAAAGTAAAAAGCTACTTGAGATCTTGTTCTTTTGAAGAATTTGTTTCCCTCTCACATAGATGTAAAGGCAGAGGAGAGATGCTTAATGATTATTTTTGTTCCTCTGTCATCAGAACCTTAGGGTCATTATGCTACAAGTCATTGAATCCATATAACCACAATGGTACACCACATGATGAAGGGAAATCTTTTTCAATGAAAGTGAAACAAATTGAGACTATTTGAACAAGATGCTAGTTTATCATTGCTGAGATATTACTAAAACTGAGCAGAGAATATTAGAATAGTCAATATTCATGGAGGATATATGGAATATGATAGTACTGATTGATGATAAGGCACTATTTCTTTAGCGACTGGAATATTCTCAGATGTTGCCTGATTACACCTAGGTGCTAAGTGAATTAAAAATTATGGTGGTGCTGGTGGATTAAGTCGAGTAGAATATGTCAGGGAGATCTTTCTGGAGTGGAGATCTTTTTCAATATGTAGTTGTATAGTTACCTTAGTAACTAACAGGCAGGAATATGGTTTTAATTGAAAAGAAACCACTTGCCTTTAAAAGCATAACGTCCTAGATGAATGGATAAAGAAGATATGGGCACATATATACAATGGAATATTACTCAGCCATAAAAAGAAACGAAATTGAGTTATTTGTAGTGAGGTGGATGGACCGAGAGTCTGTCTTACAGAGTGAAGTAAGTCAGGAAAAGAAAAATACCGTATGCTAACACATATATGGAATCTAAAAAAACAAAACGTTCTGAAAAACGTAGGGGGCAGGACAGGAATAAAGATGCAGACATAGAGAATGGACTTGAGGACGTGGGGAGGGGGAAGGGTAAGCTGGGATGAAGTGGGAGAGTGGCGTGGACATATAAACACTACCAAATGTAAAATAGACAGCTAGTGTCCTGCAGCTAATGTCCTGCTAAGAGAAAATTTATGCTTGGTAAGTTTATTCTAGATCTTTGACTATGTCAGTATAAAGTAACTTCATTGTAGAAAGATGGATAATAGTCTAGGTTAATGGAATATAGGTAGTTGAAAATTTTTAGTGATTAAATAATCCACACCTTTGAAAGGCTGAAGAACAGGAAGCTAAAGAAATCATGTTTTGAAAAAAAATGTATTGCAAGTAAATTTGCAAATACAATGCTAGTTTTAAGAAAAAGTGTATAGAGGTTATTTCTTCCAAACTATCTCACTGCTATTAAAATTTTTGTAGCCGTGTTACAGATGAGAAAAAGTTTGATTCAATTACAGAAATTTGATATGAAGAGAATATTTGTAAAGGAACAGGCACAAAGAGAACAGGAATATGACACACCTGTAAAGTTATTAGTAAGCTTATTTGTTTAAAGGAACTTAAAATGTTTTTTAATAATTTGGTGTTTTAACCTAGTGATTTATTTATAGCTTTGTAGGTATACTGTTTCCAGTCCCATTACTTATCTTTATCACTCTATGATAATAACATAGACCCTAATAAAGACTGACGCCTGTGTATTTGATTTAAAAAATATTAAGACATGGTAAAGGTTCAGTAAACCAAATAGCAAATATTTGCTAGGTTAGGTTATACACGCATAAATGTATACTTACCTTTACACAGTAAGTACCCAAAAATTGTATGTAAATTGATTACTTTTGAGTGTAGGCAGTTTAAATAAAACCTGTGGTTGAGTCCCTTTATTGTTAAAGGTCAGTCAGCACTAACTTAGTTTTGTAAATATGATTCTAACATACTGGGCTTTTCAAAGTGAAACTTGTATATGCATATAAAATATGAGCATGCATATATGTACCAAAGCCCTTAAAAGGAATTCAGCTTTCTTTTATAAACACCAAAACTCACTCTGCCTGTAAACTGTTTTTGCTAAAGTTTGCATCACTGACTCTCAGATTTGCACCTTTTTGTCTGCATACGCTACTAGGACTTATTCTGTGCATGTAGATTTTTGTCAGCTCCCTCCTTCCCCCTCAGTAAATCCGTTAACTTAAAAAAAATGTGACACTTCTATAGAATAAATGTTCATAAAGCAAATTAGCATATTCAGCTTATACAGAAATAAAAATTATTCCACTCACACAAGGAATTTCTACTTTGTAAAAATGTAGCTTGTATTTTGGAGTGTAATAAAATCTGGTGTAAGAACAACTGTTGAGTGGGTTAAGTGATTATTCTGAATATATTTTTTAGGGTCAACAGTTATTTGGGGTGATGGTGGGAAGGAGGTATGAGGATGAAGTTAAACAAGTTTTTAACATTGCAATGGAAGTTTGTTCCATGGGATATGTTAATGTAACATAGAACACTTATTGAAGCCCAGCAGTACCATTTCTTCATTTCCTCTCTGTGCTGACACAGCAGCATCTGTCACATTCAAGACAACTGAGTCAAACTAGGACCTTAGGACCTTGAAAACGAACCTGTGATGTCCTTTAGGATTGGTTTATATCACCACTGAGAATTAATTAAAGGACAAGTCAAGATTCAGCTCGGCAAACTGGGCAGCATTTGCAGCTTTTGGACTGGCCTGGTTAGAGGTTATTTAGGGATTGGTACCAATTTGCAAAAAGTTTGTATTCAGCAGTGTCCTCTCTTCCGTAAAGTACATCTCTTCCTTTGCACACTTGATTCTTCTCTTTCAAAGCAGATCTTTAGTTTTCTTCATTGAACACAATTTGAGGCTCTTTTGTCATTCCTATGATTAATCCAGCCTTGAGTTTCCCCTCTGCCCTTAAAATATCCATTTCCTTTCATGTTAAGTTGACTTCCTTGGCTATTGAGTGACCCTTCATGACACAGCATAATTCCATTCTCTGTTACGTAAATACATGTCCTGTATTGCATTTAATTGTGGTGCCTTGAAGAGGAGGCCCCTTCTCAAGAGGCGGCCTTCCTTCCCTATGACATGCTCTCCCCCTCGCTAAGTCTGGCGCCTCTTCAGCCCTCACGTGGAGGGCTGCCAAGGGGATCCAGCTAAAATGGAAACTTAAGCAGCCTCCTCCTTGCTGGAAACCTTTCATTGGTTTCCTGTTCCTTATCCCCAAATAAATTCAATTAACATGCAATATGAGTAAGATACAGTTCCTGCCTACATTTCCTTTTTTTTTGGGGGGGGGCACACCTTGTGGCATGCAGGATCTTCCCAACCAGGAATCGAACCTATGCCCCCTGCAGTGGAAGCGAGGATTCTCAGCCACTGGACCACCAGGGAAGTCCTACATTTCCATCTTGATATTGCCTACCTCAGCCTGAACGCTCTTGTTTCCCTGCTCGTACCATACAGCCTCACCTCTACCTGACCTATTCCCTCTGCCTGGAATGCCCTTCCTTTCATCACCCGGCTCTCTCCTGCTCATCCTTGAGTACCCATTGAAGGCATTCTTTCTCCAAGAAGCCCAATGCTCCCATCTTCATCAAGGCCTTTGGTGTACTGAATCCCAATTATCTGTTCTCTCAGACCACAGGCTCTTGTGGGGCGGGATCACTGACTCAATCTTTTTTTTTCCCTTTTATTTCCAGAACCAAGTACGTACAGTTTGCTGGGTGGTGAGGTGGGAGATGGTGTGCAGAACCACTGGCACTTATGTGCTTAGTTAGTAGAGTGACAACCATTTTGAAAACTCAACGTGTAAAATTTGTAGCTGTAGGAAGTTGCTGCTGCCTGAACAGTGTGATCATTACATATAATTCAATGTGTATCTTTCCTCCATCCCTTCTTTCTCCAAAGACTAGCTTGCTGTACACTCCATTAAATGCAGGTGTATGCGTGTTCATCTGATAACCAAGTTTAAAAAAATTCTGTATGACTTTACAGATGTAAATCGGCAACACTAGATATACAGTAGTTTGGTGTATATAGACTATGGGACTGTCATGGTATCAAGACCTTTCATCTCTGAATCTTTGTGTTGTTTTGGAAAACTTTTATTTTCCTTAAGAAAGTTCTTAATCTCTCAAACTATGAGAGTCAAAACCAAAATGTCAAAAACATGAAATACCTGCTCATCTTCCTGATCTAATATTTCAGTTTTTAAAGACAGTCCTTGTTCCTGAGATTCTTTATGTCATTATAGATACATAAGCCATTCCTCCTCAGCCGTGTCTGTCAAGCCGCACCGCCAGCCCTGTTACTAGGAGAGTAACTTATTGGTAATTGGGCTACATCAGCAGCCTGATTTGTACTGCAAAGGTAGAAATCATTATGCTGCTTCATGCCCAATGACCACTTACTGAAAGCAGACTGAAAGGGTGTGAAGACCTGGTTTGCAGAATGTCAATGAAAGTCCTTCCCCACAAGTCTGATTTACCTTTGCCTACATTTTTCCTCTTTATCCTAATGCTTGCTAATTTTCTTTTCTTGGGGGTGACTCTTAACAGGGCAAGCCACCTGCTAATCACATGCCAGCACATAGTATAGATAAAGAATTTCCTATGAGCTGCCTTATAATGTTCACTCTCAGATGCCATTATATGTCTTGTTTTCCCTTTTCTGTCTGTGTTTTTATCTAGGAACTCTGGGGGCACATTTGCAAGACTGGGAAAGAACAATAAAGGTTAAGAACAACTGAGGAATTAGGTACAAATAACAACAGAAGACAACTTATTGTTTTAGTGACGATTTAAAAGGAACTCAAGTGTACAGTTGAGATCTTTGACAAATTGTAAATAATTTTTCATGATTATTTCAAAATAGCTTGGTAAGGAAGTCTTAAAAGCAGGCCTTACTGGCAAAGAAAAGCAAAAAAAGAACAAGTAATAAAAGGATTATGATGATATTTTAGACTTAAACTACCCTTTCAGTACATTTGCAATTCTGGATAAAGTTCTGTAAAGCAGTTCAAAAATATTCTGTTAAGTGTCTCGAATAACATTGCTCAGATGGAATATAAAATACTTCATGGTCCCTTCAGCATCAAGATGCCTCAAACTTTGGTTGTTTCTGGAGTTAATTCTTTACAGCACCTGGTATATGAAGTGATTTCACACCATGCCCAAGATGCGGGCCACCCACCAGCTACATGGCATGATAACTCTGCAGGCTGAACGGCAACCCTGGTAATTATAAGGCCATGGATAATAGCCCCCCAGTGGTTCACAGATCTTCTGGCAGTGGGTGTAGCTCCGCCTGCATTCTATACAGCAGATTCCTTCATGATCCAATCTAGGGTCGAATGTCATGCCTTCTCCTTCCTGCTGCTGTGAAATAAAAGAGAATTATTTGTATTTCCTTCATAATGAGAAGTTTATAGCATCCACGTTATTTTAAAGTAAGGTCCTGAATGTCTCACTGCTACCAGAAATCAGCATTATTTTCTGTAAGGACTTTTCAATCTTTAAACCTTGTAATTCAGAAATCCTTCTAACATCAGGGAACTTCCATCTACCTAATCTGTCACTGGCAGGAAGGTTTAGTTTTTTTTGTTTTCTGAATGTTATGGTGAAGTTTCTCCATGCCTTAAATGAGCCATGGTTACCACTCACTAGTGACTCAATTTGTTTTAAATAGGAAAACAGGGAGCGTGATTCAAAAGTAGCATTTCTGCCACTGCTGCGGCACCCTGGTGCCTGCTTGTAATAATGGCTTCCAGGGCTCTGGGGAGCACATTTTGAAACTCATTGATCCAGGCTAACAACAGATTGCTATTCCACTTGAACTGGCTGAGAACACTGCCAAGTCACTTAGCTTCTGCCTTCGTGTCAACATAAGGGTCTGTAACACTCAGAAAAAGGCACCATACAGTGTAAAGCTTCAAGACCTTAAACTTTATCTTCTAGTTTCTATGTGCCATCATTATAGTTAAATAAATACAAACTCGTATCGAAGTAGAAGTCACCTACAGAACCCTATTTTCACTGCTGGAGAGGTCACAGAACTGGAAGAAACGTGCCCCTGCCAAGTTATGTAATATCTGGTTTTCCTTTTCATGGATTTCTAGGGGTAAAGAGTCTATATCCTCTTTAATATGGCATTGAATTACACTGGCAAAGAGCCCTGATCATTCATGTAAATTCTTTGTTCAGTTTAAGCCTCTTTCCTGGAAGAATAACTTGGGGAGATGCAGCATCAACATAGGTTAGGCTTGAGCTAAGTGAACTTAAGCAACCCTATCACCTTTCTGGTATACTTTTTAAAAAGTCTTTATTCAACTATTTTTGCTGTGTGTGTGTGTGTGTGTGTGTGTGTGAGGGGGGTGCTTTCTATTATGAGAAATTCCCAACGTATTGGAAAGTGGAGAAAATTGTGTGCTGAACATCTAGATTTGACAATTGCCAACCTTTTGTCAAATTTGATTTTTTTAAGTATTTTAAATTCTGAAGTAAATTTAAAGAGACTTGAGGGCATAGTGACATTTCACCCATAAATACATTAGAATGTCTTTCCAAAATAAGATAGTATTTTCCTGCACCACACTGCCATTATCACACCTCACAAAACTAACAATTCATTAACACCATCTGACACAGCCTATGTTCAGATTTTGTCATCCAAGTATTTGTCTTACTCTCTTAACGCCATTTAAAAAAAAATTCTTTAGACTCTCCCCTTTAGAATGTCCCCTTTAGACATTTTTTCCCCCTTATCTCTTGAAATAGGTTCATCTGGGACAGCAAAATTAAAAACTGCCTCATTAATTAATTGTCGCTGACTCTTCCAGGGCAGGAGTAGTCAAAAAGCCTGTTGGTTGAGGCATTTCCTCACCTGAGGGTTCAACAAAAGTTTGTTAGGATTAAAAAGTTGGCAGAAATCTCAGGTTCTTGCCCTGAGATATTTCCTTAAAGGGATATGTGAAGGACGGAGATCACGGGGAAGGTGTTGCTGCTTAAAGCTCAACACGTAATAAAGGAAAAAACTGTTACCAGTGAAATTTTTTCAAGAATGTGGGTCACTTAAGGCTGAAAGCAGGGCAGTCACATCCTGCCCTTCTGTGGAGGGGCTGATGCCCTCATCCCTAGAACCAGATGCAGAGAATAAACTATATTAAGTTTTCTGTTTGCCTATTCAGTTTTTTTGGTTTTTGGTTTTTGTCTGCGTTGGGTCTCCGTTGTTGCACACGGGCTTTCTCTAGTTGGGGTGGGCGGGGGCCCCTCTTCGTTGCCGTGCGCGGGCTTCTCATTGCAGTGGCTTCTCTTGTTGCGGAGCACGGGCTCTAGGCACACGGGGCTCAGTAGTTGCAGCACGCGGGCTCAGTAGTTGTGGCTTGAGGGCTCTAGAGTGCAGGCTCAGTAGTTGTGGCGCACAGGCTTAATTGCTGCACGGCATGTGGGATCTTCCTGGACCAGGGATGGAATACCCGTGCCCCCTGCATTGGCAGCGAGATTCTTAACCACTGTGCCACCAGGGAAGCCCCAGATTTTATTTATTCTTTGAGCTTCAGGGAATTAAGTACTGTGGTGTCCTGAATTTTCTGATAAAGCCTTGGGTTACTTTAAAGAAATACTGTTTTGCTCTAAATCTTTCTAAAATATATTAATCTAAAATGGTAAACTAGAAAATATATTTGCAACACATGAAACAAGAGGAAAGAAAATGTACAAATGACTTCTCTGTGTATGAAAATATGCTCAATCTTACACATAATTAAAGACTGGCAAGATAAAGACAACCAGGAGTTACAGTTTTACACCCAAGACTTTTTAAAAGTTTGATAATAAATTAGGCCTTTCATCACCATTTGAAGACATGTAGCTGCTGTAATTCCCCGGTAGACAATTTAGTGTCCTCCGTTAAAATGTAAAATTCTTTGACCCAGGAGACCCATGTGTCAGTATTAGTGCTAAAGATGTACTCCTACAGTGTACAAAAGGTATGGACTAATAGCTAACATGGAGTAAGGTAGTGCTTACTATGCACCCAGCACTGTGCTAAGAGCTTCACCTGCATTACCTCATTTACTCCTTCCCAATACCCTATGAAGCATGTACAAGGTGTATCTTATTAACAGTATTTGAGGAGGGACTTCTCTGGTGGCGCATCGGTTAAGAATCCGCCTGCCACTGCAGGGGACGTGGGTTCGAGCCCTGGTGCAGGAAGATCCCACATGCCACAGAGCAACTTAAGCCCGTGCGCCACAACTACTGAGCCTGCGTGCCACAGCTGCTGAAGCCTGCACACCTAGAGCCCATGCTCCGCAACAAGAGAAGCCACCGCAGTGAGAAGCCCATGCACCCCAACAAAGAGTAGCCGCCTCTCACCACAACTAGAGAAAGCCCCCATGCAGCAATGAAGACCCAACGCAGAGAAATAAATAAATAAATAAAAGTTTAAAAAAAAAAACGGTATTCGAGGAAAATAATTTACATGTCCACCAAAGCAGAACTACAGCTCAATTTCTGTACATTTATCCACACAGTGGAATATAATGGTGCCATTAAAGTGAATGAGGTGGATCCATATAGGAGATACAAAACAACTTCCAAAAAACTGTATTGGAACTGAAAAGACAGCAAAGTGGAAGTTGTGTATGCTTTTTTGCGTTAAAAATGTGTGTGTGTGTGTGTGTACACTTATACAAAGGAACTGGACAAATAGCCATTGTTAACAGGTTGCTCAGGGGAGGGTGTCTGGTAGAAGGGAAAGTCACTTTTCATTGTATACATTTTTATACTGTTTAAAAAAATACATGCGTGTATTCTTTTTTCAATTAAAACACTAGTTACACATAAGTACTTAGTTTTCTATTTTCACTCCCTGCAAAGTATAGTAATGGTAAAACTACATTTCATTGAAGATTTGAGAAATTTTTAGCACGTTGGTGTCATCCTTACAAACACCAGTTCTCGAGGTTTCTGTCTAAAGTGTTTGATCTCCATATGTGAGTCTGTCTCCCGAATGGACTGAGTGCCCTCAAGGGCAGAAGTTACTCCTGTCTGTGTGCACAGGGCCTGGAAAAGAGAAGGTTCTCAACGAATGTCTGTTGAATGGACGAATAAAGTGGATATAAAGGGGGAAAGAGAATACTTTCATCCTGTGCGTTGCCTGCAGGGCACGCTCTCGGAAATATTTTTAAATCATCAAATTCCTGATATGAATTTGTCTTTATAAATTCGCCTGTGCCTCAAAAAAGGAGAGCACAGAAAACAACTTTGAACAAGGAGTACAACCAATCAGGATTTTACACTACAGAAGCAATGCTGAAGGGTTGTTCCCCTCATTTATAAACCCTGCAACAAACAAAAGATGTATTTTTTTAAATAATTGGGTAAAAGTCTCAGTTGAATACTAGATGCTTATTTGAAATCTCAAGCAGAAATATCACTGCTTCAGTGCTGGGTTTAGTGCAGTCATCTGAACCTGTCATACAAACACCAGTACACACGTGGTAAGGGTTGTCTGGATTGAAGGGCTCTGAATCCTCTTGAACACTGGGTCTAGTTTCGTTATTTGGTCTTCCAGGCCCTGGGTTGCCCCATGCGCCACTGCGTAATCTTCTTGTGGTCATTGTTGTAACAACTTTTCTTACCAATTCTCTTCTTTCTCTCTGGATTTCTGCCAAAAAAAAAAAAAAAAACCCAAAACTTGCTGTAAGTTAATTGCTTTATTTGAATAATTAAGGAAATTCTGTGTTTATCAGGGTGAAAAACATAAGAAAAGGATATTAAAACACATACGACCAGATCCTATTTAAATTTATATTAATGATTTTCATAAGAATAAAGCATGTTTCACAGTCTTGGGTTAGTAGTTAAACATCAGATAATCAGAATTTGGTTTATCATACTAACTGAGGCAGGTGTTGTAAGATAACTGACAAAATCTATTCTCAGTTCCCTTTTCCTTTGCCTGCCTCTACTTAGGGGCTGAGAAAGTAAAATAGCACTTATTTCCCTAGCCTCCCTTGCAATTAGGAATGGCCAGATGACACATAAGCAGAATATGCTAGTGCAGTTTCTGGGAAAGCTTTTGCTTTCTTGGTAAAAGGGGACAGATACAGCTTCCTCCATCTCGTCCGTCTTCCTTGAATGTAGATGTGACATCTGGGTTATGTGACCAGAAGTGATAGGCACAAGGATGACAAGCCAGCATGCCTCAGATAGCAGATGGTAAGTTAGAAAGAGAGTTGACGATAGTGCCAAAAACCTACCTCCAGACTTCTGGCTGTATGAAAAAAGTCAACCCGTATTTGTTGAAACCACTGTTGGTCTGCTATTCTGTTACTTGCAGCCCTACACATTCCTCATGAATTTACTATATATGTACAAAGCTTTACAGTTTTCAGGGGATTTACTCTTATCTTGGTTGATTCTTTTAAAAATCACTTGGGACAGAATAAGCAGATACTTTTATACAAAAGGGCAACAAGGCTCGGAAAGACCAAGTGACTTGGCCGAGATCACAGAAGGTGGCAGAGAAGAGGGTCGAACATGAACTTCTCTGGCTTCCAGCCCACTGCCCTCATTCTCCACAATGCCTCATGGGTCCTGCAGCGGGACTGATGGCTGCCGAGTAACAAGAATGGAGAGAGGACCACACAGGGTGGCTTTGGCATCTGAGTCTCAGTTTCTTCTTCAGTAAAATGGGGATAATAATAGTATCTAATTCAGAGGATAGTAATAGAGTTCATGAGAATTTGTTTCTAAGGGTTTTAGCATAGTGTTTGGCATATAATAAGCCCTCAAACGTTAGGTGATGATGATGATATGATGCTATGTTATCTGTGAGGGCATGCATGTGCGTCCAGCCATGGATAGCTTCCCCAGATAGCTTCTTGGTTTCTGTGGCAGGGCTGGAGAGGCATCAGGGAAACCTGGATTCAAACCTCAACTTCACTCCTTTTTTTTTTTTTTAGCAACTCCACTTGTTTTAAGTAACAATGACCTCAGGAGAGTGATTCAGTCTCTGAACCTTAGTTTATTCATCTATAAAGTGGGAATATTACTAGTTAGCTGGACAGTTGTTGGCAAAGATTAAATGAGGGCAAGATGTAAAGATCTAGCACAGTACGGTGCCTGGTACACAGCCCGAGCTCAGCAGACCTCAGCTCCCACCCCCCTCCCTGCTTTCCTCTGACCTTGTACAGCGTCATTCCCAGGGTCTCTGATGATACAGCTACATGACACTGATGACCTGCCAGCGTAAAGATCCAAGGGCAGGGGTTGCTGGACCCTGGAGCTGGGAGGCTTTTATTAGAATTAGGTGGCGGGGAGCCAGGCATCCTCAGGGAGGGTTTCATTTTGTTGACTTTATTGTAAAATATGACTGCATTTATGAGACTGGAAAAAAAATTCCCTCACTTTTAATGTCTATGATATTCCATCCTATGACTACACCAACACTTACTTAATCCTTTTCAAATCTGGGGCCATTTAGGTGGTTTCTACTTTTCTGGTGTTGTACGTAATGTGTGTAATTCTTGGATGGATGGTCTGATGACTGAATACTTAAGATGTGTAATTAATACTTAATGATACATAATTGAATACTTAAGATGTGCTCGTGGGATTTCCCTGGCAGTCCAAGTAGTTAAGACTCTGTGCTCCCAATGCAGGGGGCACAGGTTCGATCCCTGGTTGGAGAACTAAGATCCCGCATGCTGCACAGTGCAGCCAAAAAAAAAAAAAAAAAAAGGTTTGGTCATGCTGTTAGCTGTGAGGGGCCAAGTCACATCTTGGATGTAGGAAACAAGCTCCTTCCCAGAGGGTGACGGTTCTCATTTTATCAGTCATCCCAGCACTGCCAAGAGCGCTGTCTTCCCAACCCCACCCCCAGACCCCTTGCCCTGCTCTTTTTCCATAGAACCTTGGACCATCCCATATGATTTTCTTATTTTAGTTTAGTGTTTATGTACTGTCTCCCTTTAGCTACAACGTAAAACTCCTGGGTGGGGGGGCATGGATTCTTGTCTCTTCTGTTCATCAGAGCATTCCAGGTGCCTAGAACAAATAAGTGGCGCATAATAAACGTGTCAATAAATGTTTGTTGAATGAATGAATGAATACATGAATGAACTCTCTGGGTAAGAAGCATGTCCTCAAACAGAAAGTGATCAGAGAGAGGTCTACATGTAGCAGAGTCGGAGACTTTTGTCCTTGACTGGACAAGGTGACAAGGTATTGGAGAAGGAGTTCCTGGGTAGTGGAAGGCAAGAAGGCCCATTCCACGTGGAGGCAAGTGGGGAACTGAAAGCCAGAACTTGTAAATGGCCAGAGAATTAAGTTGTGACCACCCGCTGGGGCAAGACCTAGGATGGCAAAAGCGACGGTCCATTTGGCAGCCCCTAGGGTTGTGGCAGTCACCGCTCAGAGGATTCCTTCTCACTGAGCCTGCGTGTAGCCTTGGAATTCTCAACCCACTCTTCCAGTCAGCCACTGCCAGCAGCTTATAAATTGCATCCTATTTGCTTTGCCTGGGCTAAAAAGTAACCGTCTTATCCAAGCTTTGGAACTGAATAAGACTTGTGAACTGTAGAAATAAGTTAGCCATGGCAGAATCAGAAACCTGGAGTGTGTGTGTGTGTGTGTGTGTGTGTGTGTGTGTGTGTGTGTGTGTGTGTGTTTTAAACTTTTGGCCGCACCGTGCACGGCATGTGGGATCTCAGTTCCCCGACCAGGGATAGAACCCACATTCCCCGCATTGGAAGCTCAGAGTCTTAAACACTGGACGGCCAGGGAAGTCCCTGTTTTTCCCAGTTGTGGTAAAATATATGTATAACTTACCATTCTAACCATTTTTAAGTGTACAGTTAAGTGGCATTAAGTACAGGCACATGGCTCTGCAAACATCATCACCATCTATCTCCCGAACATTTTTCATCTTGCAAAACTGAAACCTGCACCCGTTAAATAGTAACTGCTCGTTCCCCTCTCCTAAGTCTGGTGGTTTTAATTCCTGTGTTTTCTTTTCTTTGTTTGTTTTTGTTTTTGTTTTTTGCGGTACGCGGGCCTCTCATTGCTGTGGCCTCTCCCGTTGCGGAGCACAGGCTCCGGACGCGCAGGCTCAGCGGCCATGGCTCACGGGCCCAGCCGCTCCGCGGAATGTGGGATCTTCCCAGACCGGGGCACGAACCCGTGTCCCCTGCATCGGCAAGCGGACTCTCAACCACTGCGCCACCAGGGAATCCCCCTGTGTTTTCTTTATTTCCATGCTGCTCTCTCTTTGAGTTCAACATAACCTTTCTGAGAACATAGCCTATCTAGGCTGTGCTAGGAGAGGGGCCTTTTCCCCCGGCTTGAGCCAGAGCTACAAAGTAGGACTTTGGGAGGCCAGTGGGGTGACTGGGATGGAAATCAAGAGAGCAGCCCTGGAGACAGACAAAATCCGGGAAAAGAGCCTGGCCTGCAGAGCTCATCAGCTGCCCTTCTCCACCCAGAAACAGCCCACAGGGTGCTCCAACCTAGCTCTGAACCCCAGGGGCCCTTCATTTATTTTCCCCGGACTTGGAAGTGGACCCTCGAGCCTTGAACTTAAGGAATCTCAGCCTATGCCCACAGCTGCTTTTGGCTGCCCCATAATTCAAGGTTTGACCATAATAAGGAATTGGCAGTATAACAGCTTCTTAGACCCCTGGTTCTCTGCTTTAGGAATAAAAAAAAATGTAAAATTGCGAAGTGCAAACAACAGAGATTAGGGGCAGGGCGGAAGCAGTGGGCGTGTCATAAATAAAATCCACAGGCAAGGCAGAGGTGTTCTGGGCCCACCTGCTTCCTGTTACCCCGCTGCTCTGGCCCTGCCCTGTGACATTCACGGCTGTCCTTTCCCTTCCCTTTGATCTCTCATGCCAATTACCGTGACACTGTGATGTGCACCCGGATTCATCTTCCTTGTCACATGCTTGGGCCTGTGCAGGGGCTCACAGGAATCTCACCAGGGCAGGGAGAATTCCAAGCGGCGTCAGAAGAATTTAAAATGTTACCTTTGGGATAGGTTGGTTTAAGCCAGAAAATAGGAAGGTCGCCACAGAGTTCTAAGATTTTAGAACTCAAGAAGCTGTCGTCCTTCACGGGCTGGTCTACAGCCACCCAGATGAGAGAATTTTCTTCATATTTAACAGGCATGATCTTGCCTTCCTGTAAGTAAGTGAAAATGATGCACTGAACAAAGAGGGCATGGAACATGCTGCATAATAAGATGCATGTGTTGGTAAAAGATTATTTCGCCCTATAAAAACTTAATGAGTTTGGGATTAGCAGATGCAAACTAGCATATATAGGATGGATAAACAACAGGGTCCTACTGTACAGCACAGGGAACTATATTCAATATACTGTGATAAACCATAATGGGAAAGAATATGAAAAAGAATATATATCTGTACAACTAAGTCAGTTTGCTGTAAGCAGAGGTTAACAAAACATTGTAAATCAATTATACTTCAATAAAATTTAAAAGAAAACTTAATGAGAATTCTCTGTGTATACGTGTGCGCGTTCGTGTTCGCACACGTGTGCGCGCACACACACACACACACACACACACGCTCTGACGTTCTAATCTCTTCTTTCTCTAGCTTTTCTCACAATATTCCACACCCCTCATGCCATCCTGCCTTTGGATAACTCGAATGTGTGAATATGAGCGTCCTGAGTGGAAGTGAAAATTACTTGATGTCAACTTTGAGATTTAGGTTAATCTGATGTTTTTGATCAAAGGTGTTTTAGAGGAAAAGCAACTGAACGGACTCTGGAATCTGATAAAGGATAGAGGAGCCCTTCGTGTGAAGTGAAAGTCCTTTGGGGGTTTGTTCTGCCACTTCCAAACCACAATGGAAAAAGCCGGCAATTGGTTCTTTAATGTCTTCAGTTCAAAGTAGTATTTAACATAAACCATTCCTACATTTCCCAGCTATAACAAAACATATTTCAGATGTTCTCTGCATCAAGCACACCACTGAGATTTCAAAGCTAAATGCTGAGTTTTCTTCTACAGCGAGATGCTGAGAATAGTTTGATAACCTAGGAGACAAATTTATTTTGCCAGGTTGCTCCTTTCATGTATTTATTAGTTTGCAATAGGTTGTAGGTTGGAGAAATTAAAATGTTTTCTTATTTTTTAGCTAAAAGCAGCACTTCATTTATGCTTTCTCCCTCAGGCTTCTGGCTGCCTTAAAACAAGTTAAAGTCATTGGAGGTAGCTAACACTCAGGTAATCCAGTTATTTACCTTAAATTAAATGGCTCCATCCAGGAAATGAATGTTCTTTGGGTATAGGAGCTTTTAAAGGTTATACAAAACTGGGCTTCTCTGGTGGTGCAGTGTTTAAGAATCCGCCTGCCAATGCAGGGGACACGGGTTCGAGCCCGGGTCCGGGAAGATCCCACATGCTGCGGAGCAGCTAAGCCCGTGCGCCACAACTACTGAGCCTACTCTCTAGAGCCCGTGAGCCACAGCTCCTGAGCCCATGCGCCTAGGGCCTGTGCTCTGCAACAAGAGAAGCCACCGCAATGAGAAGCCCGTGCACCCACATGAATAGTAGCCTCTGCTCGCCGCAACTAGAGGAAGCCCGAGCGCAGCAACGAAGACCCAAATAAACGTAGCCTAAAATAAATAAATTTTTAAAAAAATAAATAAAATAAAAGTTATACAAAACTGATGGAAAATGTATGAGAACTAGTGGTGCATAAATCTACCCCATCACAATCTAAAGTGTGTGGGCACAGAATGGGATGATAGGAAGAATGCGTGTGTGCGCAACCTACAAGCTAGGGATGTTAAATAAAAAGTGTATGATGTCAAATAAAAAGTGTATGGCACATACTTTCAGCTGCTGACCCCATTTCCTTCCTCCCTCCCTTTCCTTGCAACCACAATCCTGCTTTTGTTGGTGGCAGCAATCTGCTGGCCCCAGGGGAGACACCTGCTTTCTCAGACTCCCCGGCAGCTAGGGGTGCCCGTGTGACCAGCTCTAGACAATTCGATTCATGCTAAAGTGTGTTGCGGGGCTGAGAAGCCATCTGGCTTTTCCCGAGTTAAGGGAAGCCATGGTTGACACTACTCAGCGTCTTCCTGCCTTCCTTACTTGACTGCGTGGTTGATGTTTAGAGCTGGAAGGAAAGGACGAAAAAATCAGAGATGCTGGCCACGGAGCCAATGTCTGGGGCTGCCTACTTCCACATTACTTACTGTGGAGAAAAATCCTTATTTGTCTAATTTACTCTAAGTGTAATGTTCTGTTACTGACAGCCAAACACATTCCTAATTCCCACAAACACGCTGCCTGAATTTGGTTTTGTCCACCAGAGAATCCACCACACACCCTATAAACAACCAAAACACAAGAAAAAGCATTTACCTCTATGGCCTAAGAAAAGAATCAGGGGCAAAGATTTAAATATAAAATGATTCACCACAGTGAATTATATCTGTATTCAAAAAATTATTTTGAATTATTATTATTATTTGAAAAATGGGAAATTGAAGATACCTGTATTCAAGAACAAAACACTTTTAAAATTATAATCATATGATGACATACAATACATCCATTATAATCTACATTTTAGAAGACCTAAAGTTAAGTGAAAACAATAAGAATGTACACCAGTATAACTTCAATTATGAAAAGAATATCACACACATTTGCACATGGAGAAAATCCACCAAAACATTAACATTAGCTATCTGTGGATTATGCAATTGTGGGTGATTTTCTTCTGTATTCTTTTATGTATTTCCCAAATTTCTACAATGACAAAGTATTGCTTTAAAAAATCAGGAAAAGGGACTTCCCTGGTGGCAAAATGGTTAAGAATCCGCCTGCCAACGCAGGGGACACGGGTTCGATCCCTGGTCTGGAAAGATCCCACATGCCGCGGAGCAACTAAGCCCGTGCGCCACAACTACTGAGCACATGAGCACAACTACTGAAGCCTGCACACCTAGAACCCATGCTCCGCAACAAGAGAAGCCACCGCAATGAGAAGCCCGTGCACTGCAACTAAGAGTAGCCCCTGCTCGCCGCAACTAGAGAAAGCCCGCGCGCAGCAACGAAGACCCAATGCAGCCAAAAAAAAAATCAGGAAAAAAAACCCCACCTTGTTTTTAAAAAAATCAGAAAATGTACTGCAAACTTATGATAAGATCTCGGTCGGCTATGGTTGAGGAGTTGGTTCTTTATATCCACTCATGGGGGAAATGTCAAGAGTTATTAGTTCACTAAAGGCTTCGTAACAGAAACTGAGTGATAGGACCATTAAAAAAAGGTAATGCAAAAAAGGATGTTCAAGGTCAGAACACAGGCGGTCTCCGTCTCATTTTTAGACTCTGTACTAGTGGGTCCACACTTGTGTTCTGAAGGGCGCAGCTCATGGGGAACAAACCAGATCATGATCAGAGGAGAATCACGAGAGGGATGAAGGGCTGAAACCCATCTCACAGGATGAATGGTGGGGAAACTGGGAGTAGAGGAGATACTGAGGACGTGAGAGCCAACTTTAAAAACTCACGGGGTTGGTTTTAGCTCTTGTTTTGAGACACCTGGGGCTGCTCCTAGGAGAGCAAACAATCGGACAGTTTCCAGGCACTTTTGCTTATTCTTATTTTTCCTCAGCTGCCCTGAGGGAGCTGATGCCTGATATATCTCCCTCTCGGGGATACTGGAAAGATCAAAGTTGATCATAATAAAATTAAGAATTAAAGCAGCAGCCGTCTATTCATTATCTATCGAGTTCAGGGCCATGGGGACAGGGTGCACACTGTAGTTTGTAGGTGACAAATCTAAGGCTCAAGGAGTTGAAGCCACATCCATAGCAAGTGACAGAGCTGGGATTTGAACCCACTTTTTCCAAAGCCCATTTTTTTCCCACCCTACCCTGCCACAACTCAAATGGAAGATGAGAACGAATGCGGCTACCTCGTAAGCCCTAAAGCACCAAATAAGTGTAAGGTATTATTGTTAAATGTGTCTTTATAACTCTGTGTGCAATTCTTAACATAAATTTTTATAAAACCAAGCTCAAAGGCAAGCTATTCATAATAAATGGATGAACTATGTTTAAAGCACCTCACAAGCCTGACACATAGGAAAGGAATTCGATATATGTTGAGTAGCCTCCTTGGGCAGAACTTGAACCAGTGGGAAGAAATTGCAGAGGGAGTCACTCAGATCAACGTAGGGCAAAGCAATTAGAACTACGTCCCACGAAGTTGCCTGACACACAGGGAAGGAGCGCCCTGTTGCTGCTTTCCAGCAGAGGCTGAGGGATCAGCTGTGGTGAATTTTCAGGAGGAAATACCCCTGCTGAGTGGTGCTGAGGCTGGAGTGAGGCTTGAGGCTCCTGAGGCCCCTTTAATGAAAAGATCCTAACATGTGAAGTCCTTTATTATTTTTTTTAAAATTTATTTATTTATTTATTTTTGCCTGCGTCGGGTCTTCGTTGCTGCGCATGGGCTTTCTCTAGTTGTGGCAAGCGGGGGCTACTCTTTGTTGCGGTGTGTGGGCTTCTCATTGCAGTGGCTTCTCTTGTTGCAGAGAACAGGGTCTTGGCGCGCGGGCCTCAGCAGTTGTGGCACGTGGGCTCAGTAGTTGTGGCTCGTGGGCTCCAGAGCGCAGGATCAGCAGCTGTGGCTCACAGACTTATTTGCTCCGTGGCATGTGGGATCCTACCTGACCCGGGCTTGAACCCGTGTCCCCTGCATTGGCAGTCAGATTCCCAACCACTGAGCCACCAGGGAAGCCCATGAAGTCCTTTAAGTCGTCATTTAAAAAAATTTTTTTTTGGTTGTGCTGGGTCTTAGTTGCAGCAGGTGGGCTGCTTAGTTGTGGCATGCAAAATCTTAGTTGCGGCATGCAAACTCTTAGTTGCGGCATGCATGATCTAGTTCCCTGACCAGGGATCAAACCTGTGTCCCCTGCATTGGAAGGCAGATTCTAAACCAGCGCACCACCAGGGAAGTCCCCTTTAGGTTGTTGTAATCACTGATCAGATAGTTCCCTAACATCAGGCAAATAAGGGCCATGTCATGACCAATCTCCTTCATGTACTTTAAAATCTGTTTCTCCAAAACCTCCAATTATACTACATCATGTAAGAATGATCACTTGGAACCAATGAGTAGGACCAAAATAATTAAGTTCCTTTGGCAGAGAGCTTATGTTCTGGTCTTGAACCTATCCAGGAACTAGAGACAGAAAGGGTTGTACCTTCGATGTCTGCCCAAAGCCCTTGCTGTGTGGTGCAGGTTGGTACCCACCAGTTCAGAGGAGATGCTCTGCTTGGTCACGGTGCCCACCTCAGGAACTCGAGCTTTCACCTGTGCTTTGATGTAGCACTTCTCCCCTCCAGCAAAACGGATTCCTGTGATGCCCTAGGAAACAAAAGTTTATCCATCCATCTATCCATCCGTTCATTTATTCGGTGTATTGAGTGTCTACTGCGAGCTAGGCACCGTTCCAGGTCCTGAATACAGGGATGAACAAAACGGATGGAGTCTCTGCCCCCATGGAGCTTATCTTTTAGTGTTATTTACCAAAAATAAAAAAACAGAGATAAAGTCAGGTGGCGTTAAGTGCTATGGAGAAAAATAAAGCAGAGTGCAGAGATAGGAGTGACAGGGGGTGGTGCTTTAGACCGTGTGATGGGGAAGCCCCTGCCACTGGCTGCCTTCAAGCTGAGACAGAGCTTTTAATTGCTCCATCCATCCCCCCAAGCTCAGATGAAATGCCATCTTTCCTATGCAGCTTTCTCTGACCATCCCAGGCTAAGTGGGCTTCCCTCTCTCTGACTCCCTGAAAGCCCTCCTATCTTCATCCCTCATTTGGCACTGAGTTCTCGGGGCCCTTGCTCCTTGTGAATGTCACCTCCCTACTCAGCTCTAAGCTTGAGATCGATCTGAATGTCTTCTTTTCTGTTTTTGTTTGTTTGGTGCTCCCACAAAGGTTCTCAAAAGATGTTGGTCCAATTAATTAATTCCACCAGTTCGGATTTTTCCTAAGTTGCTGAGCCCAGAGTAAATAGTAGCTTTCTGTAACACTGGGAACTGAATTTTGCTCTTAGACCTTATCCAAGGACTTGGACGTTTTGTTTTTGTCCCCTGTGAGATATAAACAGTGTCTCCTTCTCTGCCTAGGGAACAGCCTCAAGGGAAACCCCAGCCGCAAGGCTCCAGTCTTGGCTGACAGCTGGGCACTGACTCCGCCCGCGGAGCGCATCAGGCATAACGGTATGTTCTGACCCAAGAGTGTTTACTTTCACTCTGCTGGTTAATTTCATGACTAGTGAGTGGCCAAAAGCGGTATTAAAGACCTACAAATTCTATGCCATCATAATGTAGATACCGACACAAATCTGAACATCTCAGCTGATCAGTCTTCTGTTGAACTGAGACAAATACAGAAGAAGATACAGAACTTGTTCTAACATCAACACCAAGGAGCAGGAAGAAGAAAAGCCTTTATAAACCTAGGGGCTCAGGAGTCAGCCCTCTTAAATGAAGAACGAAGTCACACGTCATTCATGCTTGAGGATATTCACGGACGGTTACACCATATGGAATCTCAGAGCCAGGAGCCCTGCAAAACGGGGTGGGTGACAGACTGGGGAAGAGAAGGAAAGGCTCCTTCTTCCTGAAGCTTCTCGTTATCCGCCTTGCGGCCTGATTGGCCACATACACATGTAACACATGTCACTTATTTCTCCCAGTGTCCCCTCTCACCCAGAGAGAGGTGGCGGCATGACCCGCCCCCCCCCCCGACCCCCCTTTACAGAGGACAGACTCCAGGCTTACTGCAGAGGGTCTCGACTCTGCACCAAAATCACCTGGAGAGATTTTACAAACACAGAGGCCTGGGCCTCTCCTCAGAGATTCCCATTTAATTGGCCTGGGGCCGTGCCCAGTCACTGGCATGCTTAAAAGCTCCCCATGTGTTTATAATGTACAGCTGGAGCTGAGGACCACCAGTTTAGGGAGAAAGAAACTTGTTCAGGGTAACAAAGTTTTAAAATAACTGAAACAGCCTGCTATGCACTGAATGTCTATGTCCTCCCACATTCCTATGTTGAAACCTAACCCCCCATGTGATGGTACCCAGAAGCGGGCCTTTGGGAAGTGATGAGGTCATGAGGGTGGAGCCCTCATGAATGGGATTAGTGCCCTTTTCCCAGAGAGCTCCTTCACCCTTCTGCCATGTGAGGACACAGTGAGAAGACAGCTGTCTGTGAGCCAGAAAGCAAGACCCTCACTAGACACGCAACCTGCTGGCACCTTAAGCTTGGACTTTCTAGCCTCCAGAACTATGCGAAACAAATTTCTGTTGTTTAAGAGTCACTCAGTCTATGGCAGTTTGTTATAGCAGCCTCAAGGGACTAAGACACAGCCTCTGGACCCAAGTTTCTTCTGTACTAGTGGCTCACAAACTTTCCCTTGTATTCCAATCACCTGGAGGACTTGTTAAATAAAATACTGTGTTGGTCCCCTCCCCGAGAGTTTCTGATTCAGGAGGTCTGGAGTGGGGGCTAAACTGTGTATTTCTAACAAGCACTCAGGTGCTGCTGCTGCTGGTGGCCTAACGAACACACTTGGTGAACCACTGCTCTCCACCATGCTATCTCTGGAAAGTCTGCTGCTCTTATTCTACTTGTAAATCTAGGGCGCATGGTTTGAAAAACAGAAGGCAGGGGAGGGGGATTACTGCCCCTCCATGTGATATGTTCTTTTAACTTCAAACTCTCATAGCCTCTGAATCTGAGATGCCAGGGAGGAAACACCATAGAGCTATTACCATATCCCCAGGGAGAGAACTGACGCTCTGGAAGGATTCACAGCCCTGAATGTGAGTGTAGTATGTATTGAGTTAGTTCTGACAGTCTACAGGCTGCACAGAAAACCGAAACCCCATAGGGATGGGCCCTGTGGGAAGGAGTTCACACTTATTAACCACCCTGTCTAGCTACACATCCATATCAAACAGCCAGACATGTTAAGAGATTAAACAGAGGGAAGGGAACGTCAAGAAAATATCCTGTTTTTGCAAACAAACAAGACCTTAGAAGCTGGTGATAATGAAGAAGTTTGCTAAAAAGGTAATGAGTGAGGATCCCAGCGATCTAACATCCTTTTATCGAGTCGGCTAATCTCATGTTAGCTGCACAATTCTTTTCTTTCTAGGGGATCTCATTTATTTCTGTGGCTTAAACCAGAAATTTCCAAGGAGGGCAAGGGGTCCTTTCCCCAGGGGGCCATTTAGAAACTTCTGAGGGAATTTTTTATTGTCACAAAAACTGGAGGCTCTCTGGGCTTTTGTTGGGTGGGGCCCAGGGGTGTCAGATCCCAACCAGCTAAGGGGGGCCCTGAAGAACGAACCACCCAGAGCCCTGGGTGAAAAACCTGATGGTAAGCATCTGTGCCTAGAACGTAACACCGTTTTACATATAAAAGAGTGATGTTTGGTATAGTCTTAATGTACTAGGACTAGAATTACTGTGCAAATGGAGAGAAAATGGTACTTTCGTTTACTGTTTGAGAAAATTACCTGGTATTTAATTTGTCAACACACACTTAGGTCAATCTGCATTTTAGGCTGTGGCACAGACAGTGACCCAAGCATATGACTTTTATGATGTTTTCTAGTACATCAGGCTCAAGTCCAAATTTTATTATAAATTACTTTCAGTTTAGTTTTTCTTTATGTTATAGTAGGGGGTCATACTGATTCTTGAAACCAATAACCTACTTACCTACCAGGTAGGTTGTGCTATCCTTCCCCACGCCCCCGCCCCCGCCCACTTTTTTCCCTTTTCCCAGCTTTTTGAATTAAAAATTTCTAATATACACAAAGTCAAAAGCGTTGTATAGTGAAAATCTGTATATATCAGTTTATTCTACCTTAATTTCTAACCAGGATTTTTGTTATATAAATGGGTCATTAGGTCTGAGAGAGTTGGCTTAAACCAACCATCACTCGTGCTATTGAGGGTGTAACTTTCTAGAAAGTAACTCATACATTATCAACAAACTTAGCTTCTGTGTTCCACAGGGTATTGACAAAGACTCTAGTCAGGCTCCTCTGGGTCCTCTGTTTACTAGGCCCCAACCTTGGGCTCTGTCTTGGTCCGTTTATTCCAGTTTTAGCAAGAATCCTGCTGAGTCAGCCTTGGTCTGATCAACCTGGATATCTGATCTCCTTGACCTGCCTGCAGCAAAAATCCTGTTATGTCAGTTTAGCAAAGAACCTCTTAGTAATTTTCCATCCACCACCACCTCCACCCTGCTCCTTGGCTATAAATCCCCACTTTTCCTTATTGTATTCGGGGCTGAGCCCACTCTTTCTCTCCTACTACAAAACCCCACTGTAGTAGCCTACCTTGAATGAAGTCCGCCTCACCTTCTTTAACAAGTGTCCTGAACAACTTTTTCTCTAACAGTGTAGAGCCTGGAGCCCTTTGTTCAGTGCTAATTCCCTCTCAGGGGGCTCTTTTTTCCCATTGGCTCTACTACAGTCTTGGTGGGGTTAGCGGGGAAGGCTGTTCACTTACAATTCAGAAACTTTCCTACTCTGGCCCCACCTGCAACTCCATTTTCTCATCTTCGCCACCTCCTGGGCTACTTAGAACTTGGGAGCAGACCTGAGCACGGGTATTGCATAGCCTTCCCTGGGCCTGGAAAGCCCTGCCCCAGCTTCCCTGCCAGTCAAAATTCTTCTTCCATTCTTCCAGACCTGACTCAACTGTTGCTGATAATGAGCAGGATCCTGTGCGGCTCCTGGGCGCAAAAGCCTTTCTGTGTCCCCTGTTTCTTTGGTTACAGGAATTAGGCATCATTCAGCCTTCAGGATCTTCCCTGAGTTCCAATGGGCAGGTTCAAAAAGTTGCTAATTAAGGAAGGGGAGGGATGCAGAGACCAGCGAGGAACAGTCAAGAAACAATAGTGCAGCCTTGGGGCAGGGTCCTGGTTCCCCATCAAGGAATACAAACAACAATATCTTTGAGCTGTTTTGCAGATACTGAAACCCCTTCCAGGTGGGAGAAGTTAACTGTGTGCTGCCCACAAGCCTGTAGACCCCAGACTAGTTGGAACCAGAAGGTTGATGATGCTGACTCCTCACCACCAACCCATCAGAAGAACGTCCACGAGCTGATCACACCCTTTTCGAACCATTACTGTAAACTCCTCACTCCCCGCTCCAGGTTGGGACACACAGTTCTGAGGGCATTAGCTCACTGTGGCTCCCTTTTCCTGGCAAAGCAATAAAGCTATTCTTTTCTACTTCATCCAAAACTCTGTCTCCAAAAATTAATGCAGTGTTGGGATTTTCAGAGACTGGATTCAGCTTCATTGCCACCTCTGTAAAACCTGCTCCATCCCCTAACTGACAGCGATGGCCTCCTCCTCTCAATGGCTCCACGTTTCTGTTCATAGCTCCGTGGCAGTGTGTTTCCCAGCCTGACCTGAAGCCACTTCTGTGTGGATGTCCGCCTCCTGGACCCAGATTGTAAGGTCCTTGAGGGAGGGGACAAGTGTCAGTCATCTTTGCATCCTCCATGCTTCGCACCATCCCTTGCACACAGTGGGCTCCAATAATGCTTCCTGAATTTGACTGACAGTTTGGAATACAGGAGAAAGTAATACTGCAGGTACCATAGTGGCTGATTCATGGGTTTTCAAAAGTTCGGGCTTATTTAAACCCATAACAGGTTCTATCCATCAAAAAAATGTTCTACTCACCAGTTCTGACTTAGAGAAATGTGGAAGCTATCAAAGAGGATTGATCAGTTTATAAAATATGTGTGGTCCCATTGGCCTCTGAGAACAAAACACAATCAATACCATTATTAGAACCAAAGGATTATAAAACAGAAATACAGGTTTGGGATTAAATTTTTTTTTAATAAATTTATTTATTTTTGGCTGCACTGTGTCTTCCTCGCTGCGCGTGGGCTTTCTCTAGTTGCGGCGTGCGGGGGCTACTCTTCGTTGCGGTGCGCAGGCTTCTCATTGCGGCGACTTGATGCGGAGCATGGCCTCCAGGCGTGCGGGCTTCAGTAGTTGTGGCACGTGGGCTCAGTAGTTGTGGCTCTCAGGCTTAGCTGCTCCGTGGCATGTGGGATCTTCTCAGACCAGGGCTCGAACCCGTGTCCCCTGCATTGGCAGGCGGATTCTTAACCACTGCGTCACCAGGGAAGCCCAGGATTAACTATTTTAAAAGGATACTCCTGATACATGCACATCTCGAGAGAGATGGATCTTTTCTTATTTAACTGCATAGCTACTTTGCATATCTTGATATTATGGCACATCCTAGGTATTCAATTTTGTTCTGGGTTGGATGAATAAAGCATGTGCGGGAGTCACATTTTATAATTTTATATTGAGCAGTGCAAAGAAAAACATGCCTTTTACCTTGTCCTCGGTCTTGCAGTCAAAGCCTTTAA
Organism: Lipotes vexillifer; assembly: GCF_000442215.2. Lineage (NCBI taxonomy): Eukaryota > Metazoa > Chordata > Mammalia > Artiodactyla > Lipotidae > Lipotes > Lipotes vexillifer. The sequence continues at coordinate 427,650 of NW_006796443.1, read as the reverse complement.
TAGGTCCAGAGAAATTATCCCTGTGCCTTGACCAGAACCATCTGCAAAGCTATGACTAAGCGAAACGCAGCCACGCACACATGGGGCTGCAGAGCTTGGTCCCGGGGCAGAGCCCACGCTGAACACAGCCAGCCCTTGTCATCATCAAATAATGTGTAACATCACATTATGCTCTGAGGTTACCATCTGTTTGTTATTCAAAAGGGCTTGTGAAGTGTGTTTGGGTATCAACAAGGGGAGTTCTTTCATTCGAATGAAAAGCATCTCTAGTTTTTCTCATCAGTCAGAGGAAGACAGGTCGATGAGATGTTTGCAGGCCAATAAACTATCAGAAGAGACATTATTTTCAAGAGCCTTTTTTCATGAAGTCTCACCGACTCCATCTACAGATTTAACAGGAGAGCACAAACAGTGATGCCTCTTTCCCATCTCAGGACGTGAAAGAGAGTAAGATATTTATGGTGGCCATCCAGAGAGGAGGCCTGCAGTGACACTTCGGTTCGCAGATGTCCACTGAAGCATCAATGCATGGCTTAATGTCTCCAACTGCCTGTAAATTGAATTTTTGAAAGCAAACATGTGTGCCCTTTTCAAAGGAGACTCGAAGGTTTCATCTGTAATAGACCATAGTCAGAAAGCAGGTGATACACCAGGGGAATTTCTCCATATGCTCATTTCCTGGATTAAACAGGAATTCTGAAGAATTGAGAAACATGTATAAATAGATCCCACCTGTTGTTGGCGTGATTATTAGGTCATTAAAATTTCCCTCTTCTTGACAAGTGCCACTTTCAGACCTTGCAATGTTCTAGAGGAGCTTGAGCGTTTTATTCACTGTGTTAAGAAAGCTGCTTGGAAAGAAATAGCTCTCGCAAGCCTTTCTGCCAAAACTTTTTTTTTTTAAGTTTTTAAAAAAATTAATTAATTTTTGGCCGCGTTGGGTCTTCGTTGCTGCGCGTGGGCTTTCTCTAGTTGCGGCGAGCAGGGGCTACTTTTTGTTGTGGTGCGTGGGCTTCTCATTGCAGTGGCTTCTCTTGTTGCGGAGCATGGGCTCCAGGTGTGCAGGCTCAGTAGCTGCAGCTCGCGGGCTCTAGAGCGTAGGCTCAGTAGTTGTGACACACAGGCTTAGTTGCTCCATGGCATGTGGGATCTTCCCAGACCAGGGCTCGAACCCATGTCCCCTGCGTCGGCAGGCGGATTCCTAACCACTGCGCCACCAGGGAAGTCCCTCTGCCAAGACTTTGTATAGTTCTAAGAACTTGTTTTTTTTTTTTTTCAACGCTAAGGTGTTGCTTTTTCATTTTGAAAATATAAAGGACACAGAGTGGTCCTCTCTCAGAGAGAATACGCTGCACGGTGCAGGTGGGTTAGCGGTACCATGGCTGCCAAAAAGAACAGTTCCCATTTGGATGTGTGTGAGGGGCGCTCCTTCTCCCTGAATGAGAAGTCTCCCAGGCTTGCCTGGTAAAACTCCCTAAATGCATGAAATATACTTACATTCTGGAAATCATTAACTTCAATTGCTTCTTCAGCTCCACTTCCCATTTTAAAGGTCTCCAGGTTGTTCCCAGCATCTATTTCCATTGACCCATCTTGTAATTTCCCATTGATACTCATGGTATAATGGACATTGTAAATCTGGAAGAGAACATCAGAGTTAGTGATGCCTCCCTTTTAGAGCAATTCAGGGCTTATCTTTAGATCTGCAGTATATAAAGTAGCCTTCCTATTTCTCAGCGATACACTGAATCATCCTTAATAGTAAGGATGATTATCTTAGTTATCTGTGAGGACTTTATTCATAGACCAATCACTTAATACATGATTTCTTAAAAAATATCTTAAAAGTAAAGCTTTTGATAGTCTCTGATACTAAATCAAATAGCTCAGTGATCTGCAATCCTGGCTGCATGCAGAAGCATCTTAGTAGAATCTCCAGCTACCGTGCTTAGGTTCCCCCCACTGGACTGATCAAATCAGAGCCCGTGGGGATGGGGTGTGAGCACAGATCTTTCTTTTTCTGAAGGTCAATTCTACTCTGCAGCCAGAGTTAAGACCCATTGATGGATAGATGGAAACTGAGGAGGCAGAGGGTTAACTGGGCTGTTACCTGAACAAATCTGCAGTGGCAGGTCACTTTGAACGTATTTTTTTTTAAGTCCTTCAGTCAAGATGTGGCGTGGAGTGTGGTGTACAGTAAGAACTGCAGACAGGACTTAATATCAGCTCAAAATAAGAGGTACTCATTTTAATGACTCTGTGGGACAGACATGGCATCATAAGGCATTATGTCATGAGATGTGTGGGGAGAAGGGAGGGAGCCTTGGCATTGTCCAAGAGCACTGGCCCAGGAATCAGAAAAACAGGTGGCCACACCCCTTATCCCTGGGTCTCGGGAGTTGCCTTGAGTGTAAAACGACGAAGTGGGACCTCAGAGGTGATTTTTTTTTTTTTTATGTTGGGGGTAGGAGTTTATTACTTTATTTATCAGAAAAACAGGTGGCCACACCCCTTATCCCTGGGTCTCGGGAGTTGCCTTGAGTGTAAAACGACGAAGTGGGACCTCAGAGGTGATTTTTTTTTTTTTTATGTTGGGGGTAGGAGTTTATTACTTTATTTCTTTATTTTTGCTGTGTTGGGTCTTCGTTTCTGTGCGAGGGCTTTCTCTAGTTGTGGCAAGCGGGGGCCACTCTTCATCGTGGTGCGCGGGCCTCTCACTATCGCGGCCTCTCTTGTTGCAGAGCACAGGCTCCAGACGCGCAGGCTCAGTAGTTGTGGCTCACGGGCCTAGTTGCTCCG
>NW_006796443.1:390575-423640 GCF_000442215.2 Lipotes vexillifer | reverse complement strand
GGGGCTTCCCTGGTGGCGCAGTGGTTGAGAGTCCGCCTGCCGATGCAGAGATCATGGGTTCGTGCCCCCGTCCGGGAAGATCCCACATGCCGTGGAGCGGCTGGGCCCGTGAGCCGTGGCCGCTGAGCCTGCGCGTCCAGAGCCTGTGCTCCACAACGGGAGAGGCCACAACAGTGAGAGGCCCGTGTACCGCCACAAAAAAAAAAAAAGAACCACTTCTAGGGGTTCTGCTTTAGGGGAAGCGGGAGCAGAGCCCACCAATCTGTTTTCACTTTGCACCTCAGGCATCCTCACCATCAGCCAATTTGGGGAAACCTGTTTTCTTTGGCTGAGCCAGGGCTTTCTGCAGGTAAAGCTCAGAAAGCAGGCTCTGTTCTGCCCCTGTGCTCTCTGAGCAGCCACTATTCACTTGAACTAATTTTGGCTGTCCAAGGGCACATGGCAGACAACGCGCATGTGAGTTTCTGCTGGCATGAGTGTCCTTCCTTCACTCATGAGACAAGAGGCTCTTTTTTTTTTTTAAGCATTGCACATAAGCGTTTTACTACTCAAGCAATCCTAAATTTAAGAAACTGTTTGCAAATTCTTAGCGGGTCTTAAGGAAACAAGATCACAACACTAGAACTGTGACTTTTATCCTAATTTCACTTTTCTCTACCACCCTTCGCCACCTCCCCGCCAGCAAAAGCTCCCTAACGAGGCATCCTTTGTAATGTAGCTGCAGCCCGGCTTTCATAAGCAGTACACTATCTGCATGGGGCAGCAATGGAGGTTTGTGCCCTCCTGAAGTGCCTTGGGTTGGGGGGGTGGTAAAAAGTCGGAAGTTATTTCCAAAGTACTGGGCCCTGGGCTCAGAAAGTGGCTCAGTTGGTGGAGCAGTAATCACATTATCTGCTCTAAACTGATGGAGCTGTTAGCACCTAAGGCTATTTCTGTCCAAGCACAAAGAAAGTTTATTATGTGCCAATAGTCTACTCAATATGGTACCTTTTACAGCCAAGGAGATTTGCTAATGAGTTTCTAATAAAGCTTGGGTTCATAAGATAATTACATCATGTTTGGGACAATGTCTTGAAAAATCAGGCTGAGAATAAAGGCCCCAAGCAATGATCTCTTCCTCTCATCCTACGGGGTAGGGTTGTCAGTTATCTCATATTGGTGGGAGTTTCCCATATTTCAATGCCTTGTTCCATTTACTATAATGTGGATGAAGCATGGCCTCAATATTTGAGCCCAGTCGCTTGTCCCCTGATTATTAGCACTCCAAGGCTTCAGAGTTCTCTAGCTGCTTTCCAGTAAACCTGTCCTAAGGGGATTTACGCATATGAAAGGCATAGGAGGTAAATTACTGCTGGCTCTCCTGTATAAACCAATATAGAGCAGCAGAGGCATAGATAATCCCCAAAGAGTGGGTAGTCCATTTGGTTGGGGATGTCTTTCTGTTTGACAGAGACTTGATTATGTTTTGTTTGGGCCATTTACATTTGTATTCAGGGAAAGCAGACCTGTGCCTGTGCTATGCATAGATGGTGCCAAATTTACTCTATTTAGTATTTTGTGATTTGTTTTTCAGACTTAAGTAATATGGATCAGCATGGAATATTTTGGGAGTTAAAAAAAAAAACCTACCACGATTTTCTTCATTTTCCTGCCTCTATAAGAGACAGGGATAACTTTGATTGTTGGCAATAAAATGTGATTCACTATTCCTCTGTATTTTTTGAATTTAATCCTGCTCTCTTGAACCAGACAACCAACCATCTTGCAGTAAAGTACAAGTTATGATAAAAGGAGGTCCTGCTCATTCAGGGTGATCTTTCAATCTCTCTTTCTAGAAGCTTGTCAGTTAGCTGTGTTTGCCTTGAATAATTAAATGCTAAATGGTGTTCATTTTAATACATATCAGGACCAAAATCTTTACCCGCTCCCCCCCAAAAAGCAAAGCTATTTTTGTACCCAAAGGACCTATACCACTGAAGTTTTGTCATCTAAAAGACAGCATTTACATTCGAAGATGGTACAATTTCCCAAGGGATGACAATCTAAACCCTGCTATTAATGGAGATGGAGATACTGACATTGTTCTCATGTTCAGATATGCTGCTTTCAAATGTGAGCATCTGGCCCAGCTTCTATATTTAAAATATACAAATAGATTAAGGCACTTTTCAAATATACACAAAATACTGCGCAATTCTGATCTTACAAATCGATGCCTGTAAATTTGATATAGTCTCTAAAACAGACTCAGTGCTAAATGGCATGCTTATCTACGTTAGGCATTTGAGTTAAAAATACAAATTATGCAGTGGCTGCAGAGGATGTGATGTGTAAAATGGCTGAATTGCTTTCAGCACCATTTTCCGTAAGTACTGGGATTCATTCATGCTTTGAATTTCATGGTGGGAGAGAAACGGGAAACAGCAGTCACAGGTCCTCTGAGGGTAGTGATTAAGAAACAGCCCTTTGTGTTCACCCTGGAGATGGAATTCTTTTCCATTAATTGAAATACTTATACCAAGCCTGGCAATGGTCATCGAGATAAAATGCCTCCCTTTACGTAGGTGAACAAAATTCAGAGTATGTAACAAAAACATAGGTATTTTGCTTAGTTGGGTCAGAAACACTTTTTATATTCCTTGAGAGCCAACTGAGCTTTAAAATAAATAGGTGCATACAAAGAAAGTAGGACAGCAGTTAGTAAAACATTTACCATTAAATCACATGAGATCAGGCCAGAAGTGATTTTTAAAGACATTTGCCATCTTTAAGGAAGTTAGATCTTTTTTTTTCCCCCCTTACTGCCTGAGAGAAGGGGGCATTAAAAGATGGGGAGAGAGAGAGGGAGAGAGGGAGAGAGAGAGAGAGAGAGAGAGAGAGAGAGAGAGAGAGAGAGAGAGAAGACAGAAGGGAGAGGGAGGGAGGGAGAGAGAGAGACAGCGCTACTGAGAGGTCAAATTTGTCCCCTTATTGGGTCTGAATGTCCCTCCACCGTCTTTGTCCCAGGTTCTTAAATTCACAGCCTTTCTCAGCTGGGAGAGGGCTTAGTTCCATTTCTTTCCTAAGGATGAGTAAAGCGAGGCCAGAGGGGATGTGCCTTACCCATGGTCACTCAACTGCTTAGCGGAGACGCCAGGCTGGGATGGGCCAAAAAGAACTTTCTTGAAACCGTCCACTGCTTTTCCCCTCTACTCTGTCTTTAACATCTTCCCGTAAAGCCCTGACTGGCTTTTCTGCAAAGTTGCCCGTGAGTGGGAAGCCGCATCGTGGAGTTGGTTGGAAGAAGGGGGAAGGTACCCGGGAGGCCCCGAGGGGAAAGCATCAGCTGGGGCGAGGGGGCCGCTCTGGCGCCACCTAGGAGGGGACACGCGAGTGACAGAGAGGACCCCGCCATCCCGCGCCCCCCCAGGCCCCGCGCCCCTCCCGGCCTCGCGCACCCTGACTCGTGCCCGCAAGCCGGCAGCCGCCCTCCGGACTTACGTGATTGTCGCTCCCCTTCCAGAAGTAGAAGGCCCCGATGGCCCCGAAGAGCAGCAGCGCCGCCCCCGAAATGAGGACCACGGCTCCGACCTGGAGCAACCGCGCGGGGCTGGTGGGCTTCACGGTCACCGTGGCGTACGCCTGCGGGCCGGCGGGAAAGGGACGGTCATGTCCGCGCGCAGCGACCCGGCGCATCGGGGGTGTCGGAGAGCTCGCCCCGGGCTCCTCCGGGCGCCCCCTTTCGCCGCGCTTGCGTCCGCGGGTCCCTGGTGCTCGGGAGCGGATGTGCGCTGAGCAAACTTCGCGGTGCAGGGCCATCGCCCCGCGGGTCTCTCTCCGCCTGCCACCCGACGCCCCCTCTTTCCTCCCTATCCACCCTCCCCTTCACACCAGACTGGGGATGCCAGGCCCCTTGCATACGCACACACGTGGGGCGCCACCCCAAGCCCACGTTTGGGCGCCCACATTTGTTCCCAGCTCCTCAATTCGGTGACACAAATCGCTGACCCGGGACAGGGGATACGGGCTCCGCGTGTCTGGGGCTCCCAGGCGGTACTCACCGGGGGGCTACAAAACTCAACCTCGTCGGGTCCCACCAGGGCGATGGGCACTTTGTCTGAGTTCTCCGTCATGGCTGCGGTCACAGGAGCGGGACACTGGGCGGCTCCGCGCGCGCCCTGGGCTCTGTCCTGCTGCCCCGACGTGCCGGGCACTTCAACGCGGCGCGCGCGCGCGCCCGCACCGTGCCCCGTCCCTCCTGGGCCAGCCCAGCGCTCGCCACCCCTCCCGGCGCCTCACCTTTCTCCTCCCTTCCTTCTCCCGCCTGGAGCAGCAGTGAGCTCATCCGGCCTTCCAGATGCCCCTGTTCTCGCTCTCTCACGTCTACTGCCCCCACCACTCCGTCCCTGCACCCCCTGCCCCAAACATCCTGGTAAACCTGAGTGTGTCATGGTGGGTGGGGCTGAGTGAGTAGACTAGGGATGCTGACCCCAAGAAATGCTAAATCGCTGGCCCTCTTTCCACCATCCAAGGATGTCTTAGGCTCTGCCGTGACGCTTGGCTGGAGGCCCATTTCCTGCAGTGTCCTTGGATGTGTGTGTTGGGCGGTGGTGCTGGTGGAACAGGATGCAGAGGAGAGCAGGGCCGTGAAGGTGGAACTGAGGACACTGGCCAAAGTTTGCCAGGGTTTATGCTGGCCTGGCACTGCTGGATGGCTCTGGGACAGGAGCGTGGATCAGGGTCTTAGAGATGGGCCCTTGTCACTGGTTTCTCTAGGAGCCTTAGCAGGAGGGTACAGCTGCAGCAAAACTGAAAGCCAAGCAAAGGGGCTGGAGGGGAAGAGCTGGTGAGACCAGAATAAGAGTACATTCTGGTTGATTGACTAAGTTAAACAGAGACAAAAACAACAATGGCAACATGCATACACCAAAAACACCGATATGTCCAAAGGAATAGCTAAGTATATATGTACATATATAGTATGTATTTTATACTATATATACAGAGAGATAGACAGATCGATATAGTGTATAGTATGTATTTTTAAAGCAGAACAGGAGAGAGTTTTTTCACTTTTGGAAATGCCATCTGCCAGTACTAGGACTACGTGGTACCTCGTTTGGATCCAGGTTTCATTAATTGGGTTCTAGCTTGGTGCAGAGTCCTTTGCTGGGGAGTAAGCGGGGTACGGGACGGTGCAGGGGAGGACCTGCGGTTTCCTGAGCAGCGGGAGGTTGGGTGGACAGTACTTTGTTAGGAGGAAGTGCTGGATTTTGAGGGGATGCTGATGAGAGGGGGCATGTGGTGACAAGTATGATGACAGCGGAACTGGGAAGAGGAAGTATGATGACAGCGGAGGAATAGAAGAGACTTGCACAGAAGACTCTGTAGGTCTCTGCCGGTGCTGGGCTGGGGAGACTGAGGCTTCAGGCCGAGGGAGGCTGGGAGAGTGGTGGGAGCCCAAGGGAAATGAGGAAGTGGTGAGGAGCAGTTGGGAGAGAGAGGATACGGTAAGACTAATTTCAGACTTGTTGAGCTTGCTGTGGGGAATGGAGCCCGGGAACGTCCCAGACCTGCCTTGGATTCAGACAAGGCACCACTGGCTGCGCCTCCCACTAGACGTAAGGGGCTGAAAAACCCCCTTACACTCTGCAGAGGCTCAGCCCCAGGGCACTGCTGCAGAGTTCAAGACCTCCTCTCCCAAGGGCACTTGTAATGGGAATTTCAGAAGCAATAAGAGTAGTCACAGTCAGAAAATTGGGAGAAGATCCGGGATAAAGTAGTGATGCAGGAAGAAAAGGAAAGTTCGGGAAGGCTGGGTCCGCAGAGTCAGATGCTGAAATCACGGAAGAAGGAAGGAATACACAGAAAGGCCGTTGGATTTCCCAGTTAGGAGGGCACGGGAACCAAAGAGACAGCAGTTCCAGTTGTCTTATTTATTGGGCACAGAAGACATGCTGCAAAGCATCATAGAGTGACTAAAGATATTTGCAACTCATACCACAGACAAGGAGCTCGTTTTCTTAAATAGAGAAGTCCTCGGAATCATAAAAAGACCACCAAAAGATAAAAGGATAGGAACAGAGACTCCACAGAAGGGGAAATTCAAATGGCTCTTCAACAAAAGAAAAATGCTTGACTGCATTTATGAAAAGGCATGCAAATGAAAAGTATTCTTTTTCACCTATCAGACTGGCAAAAATAAAAACCCTTGTTAAAACAATCTGTTAGAGAGTATGAGGGGAAACGAGGTCTTGTTGCTGTGGGTGGGTGAATTGGTACAACTTTTATGGAGAAAATTTAATTCCAAAATGCAAAGCATAATTTCATTTCTGTGGATTTATCCCACAGATGTGCTCACAAGGCTGGAGACATCACCTAAGATACTTTAAGTGAAAAGAGGAAAGGGTAGAAAATGTTCATAAATGCCTCCATTTGTATAAAAGATACAAACAAGGGAATTCTCTGGCGGTCCAGTGGTTAGGACTCTGCGCTTTCACTGCCGAGGGCCCGGGTTCGATCCCTGGTCAGGGAACTAAGATCCCACAAGCTGTGCAGTGCAACCAAAAAAAAAAAAAAAAAAAAAAAATACAAACAAGAATATGTATATGCATATGCTCTCTGGAAAGACACACAGGATGTTGATAGCAGGATTTGCCTCTGAGGAGAACCGTGGGGCTTGGGGACACCAATGGGAGGAAGGTGCTTCACTGTGTACCTTTTGGAACGTTCTGAATTCTGTCTGTGCACGTGTATTAACTATTCAAAAAAATGAGTGAATAAAACAATAAATAGGGCTTCCCTGGTGGCGTAGTGGTTGAGAGTCCGCCTGCCGATGCAGGGGACACGGGTTCGTGCCCTGGTCCGGGAAGATCCCACATGCCGCACAGCGGCTGGGCCCGTGAGCCATGGCCGCTGAGCCTGCGCGTCCGGAGCCTGTGCTCCGCAACGGGAGAGGCCACAACGGTGAGAGGCCTGTGGACCACCAAAAAAAAAAAAAAAAAAAAAAAACCAGTAAGTAGCAGTCAGTGGGTGGGGAGGAAGTGAATGCTGCAAATGGAGGCAATTCTTTCGAGAACTTTGGCTTCCAGGGGAGAAGAAAGTAAGGAGGACAGATCAAAGGAGTTGGAGGATCAAGGAAGTTCTCCCCAACCCACCCAGGCTGGAAAGATGTTTGAAGGCTGAAGGGGGATGGGAAAGGAGGGGATGGAGCCAAAGCAAGCGAGAAGATTAACTCTGAGAAGGAGAGAGGGTCTGGGGGAGTAAGTGACGATAGGGATGCTTTGGGGATATGGATGCTGAGGAGAGGGTGAGGAGTGGGGCTGGGGATGAGGACTCTGCCTCATTCATACAGCCAATGATGCCTGTTTCAGGTACGACACAGAAAGTAGCCGACTGGGGCTCGAGGGATGGCGGTGAGGGTTGGGCAGGGAGACCACGTACATCCTCTGAGCACATTCTCCCCAAGTGGTATATTTTCAACAATTTTAAGGTTATACGTTTATACAATGATCGTTAAGAGTGATGAAAAGATAGTAGAGGCAAGAGCACGACGGGAGGTCCGGGGTGAAGGGGATGAAGGGATCCCCACTTCACAGGCTTGCTTCCCTCTGCTCATCCCCCTGCTGTACCTAATCCATGGGCTCATTTCCTGGGGGTCTGGACCCGACTCTGCACTTGTGCCAGGCACTGCGCCAGGTCTGGGGACACAGCAATGAGCAAATGAGACATGGTCCCTGCTCTTGAGTTGCCTATAGTGGAGTGGGAAAGACAGTCATTAGCCAGGTAATCGCAAAATAAAGGTGTCCCTGCCTTTGTGATAAACAATAAGAGGGAAAAGTACAGGTACCCCAAGATAACATAACATCTACTCTACATTGGGCAGGGGAGGAAGGAGCTCCTGAGGAAGTGACATTTAAGCTGAGAACTGAAAGAAGAGTAAGAATTTTCCAGGTGGAGATGGGTGTAGGGGTGTGGGAAGTGTGGAGAGACAGTGGGTTCAAAGGCCTTGAGGTGGTAAAGAATTTGGCATTTGAAAAAAAGAGAGGCTGGATTGTAGAGAATGAGAGAAAGAGTGGCAGGAGATGAGGCTACAGAGAGAGGCAGTTATCTCATCAGACAAAGCCATGTTAAGAGTTTTGAATTTTTTTCTCTTGGGATTGGGAGGTCATAAGGGGTTTGAAACAGTGGAATGGCACGATCAGGTTTGCATTTTAAAGACATCATTTTTATTACAACCCACACAAACTCATGATAAATTTTTTACCTGAATATTTTCTATTATAATGATTTTATATTTTTTCAGACACCTTTTCCTGGTAGCCTAGATCTTTGGCTATATATAGGGAAATAATTTACCAGACTATAGAACAGTGCTACACTTGGAATTGAAAACCCTCTTTTCTTTCCTAAACTTGTCATATACTTGCTGTGTGACCTTGGGTAAGGTTTTTCACTTCTTTGGTGCTCTTTTTTCTCATCTTTAAGATGAAAGAAAAGTCTAAAAGGCGTCTCAATTTGTGACCTTCTATAAGTCTATGTTTTTCCTTACAGATAGTCATAGAAATAAAACATTACTACTTGCAAAAAATGAAATGAAATGAAATGAAATGAAATAAAATAAAATAAAATAATAGAAACATCATTTTGACCTCCGTGGGCTAGACTGACTAAACGGGAAGGGGGCAAGATTGAAAGGGGTAGATGTTTTAGGAGGTTCCTTAGCAGTCCAAGCGAGAGAGATGATGGTGGTTAGGACCAGGAGAATCACAAACGATGGGTATGGGAAGGAAGGAATGGATTGGAGATTTCTTTTGGAGGAAGAATCAACAAGCTCTGAAGGTTGATTGAGTGTGAGATATGGGGCAGAGGCAGATGTCAAGATGACCCCTACATTTGGAGCACAAATAACTGGGTAGATGGAGGGAGTGCTGGCTGAATTTTGGACACGTTAAGTGTAAGAGCTATAAAAATTCAGGTGGAGAGCTTGTACTTGATATTGTCAGGGAAGAGGCAGAAGGGGCCATCTGCTGAGACAGAGAGGCTGGGAGACCGAGCAGGGCTTCTGAAGTGAGGGAGAAGTTGATAGCAGTTGTATGAGAAAAACAATATGGAGTTTACAGAAGTTGTGACCATTTGGAGCTGGAGAACAGAAGGGTGCCAGGACCCCATCAGCTCGGAACAAACTAGGAGCAGGGTAGAGGGCTGGATGATGTTGGGAGTGATGGGTATATTGGTCAGGGCTCTCCAGAGACACAGAACCAATAGGGTGTATATAGGTAAATAGAAAGGTATTTATTACAGGGGACTGGTTCACATGGTTATGGAGTCTGGGAAGTCCCATGATCTTCCATCTAAAAACTGGAGGCCCTGGAAAGCAGGTGCTGTTAATTCCCAGTTAGAGTCCTGAAGACCAGAGAGTGAGTACAGATGTCTGAGGGCAGGGGATGGGTGCCCCAGCTCAAGCAGAGAGAGTGAATTCACCCTTTTGTTCTATTCAGACCCTCAACAGACTGGAAGATGCCCGTATTGGTAAGGGCAGATTTTCTTTACCGAGTCTACTGATTCAAATGCTAGTCTTTTCCAGAAATGCCTCACAGATATCTAGAAATGTTTTACCAGCCATCTGAACATCCTTTAGTCCAGTGAAATTGATACATAACCATCACAGCATGGTAATAAACTAGATGGGGAGAAATTCTTTCACAATGTGTATGTTATCAAATCACCACAATGTAACACTTTAAATATCTTACAATATTATATGTCAATTATACCTCAATAAAGCTGAAAAAATTAACCATCACAATTGGGTATTGAAGATGGTCTTGGGAAGGGCAGAAGGTCAGGGTCTAGTGATTCTAGGGTATGGGCTGGAAAGGGAGGTCCTTGAAGTTGGGAGGTGCTGATGAACTTGGAGAAGTATTGGTGTGATGGTGGTGGCCTGATGGGGTGGGAGAGGAAAAAGCTATGTAGGTTGTAATCAGAGAGGGAGAGCACACAATTTGAGATCTTAGAGGTGGTTTGGTTCTGCACAGAAATGTGGTCTAAAGTGTGGACTTAGGGACAGAGGGGATTGCAGATGATGCTTCTAGGAGTTGAGGATATTGAGGTCAGGGTGACTTTGAAGTTGAAGTAGGGGTTATAAGGATGTGATGGAAAAAAAAAAAACTATAAGAGAGTTGCAGGAATTGTTAAGGAAAGAGGGAGAATGTTCTGCATGGAACTCCTTGGCCAGAGGTGAGGGAGTGAATAATATGGTGTGAAAAAAAGAAAAAGAAAAAGATGGCGTGAATGGATGCATGAACGTCAGAAGAACTCTGTTCCAAGAGGATGGTGAGACCCAGTCCTGGAATGGACTGTGGAGAACCAGAAACAGTTTCTGGTCTCCAGGGAATGCATGGAGTACCTCCCCTTTCCAGGAGAGGGATAGAGGAGCAGCGTAGAGCTCCAATATTAGCACTATTGTTGTGGCTACTTTTATACAGGTTTTCTATCACTACTGCTTCCTGTATACTCTGGCATTTAGGTGAGGAAATGGTGGACAAGTGGTTAAAAGAGGGGATTCCAAAAGAAAACAAAAACATTAACTCAAAAAGATATCCGCACTCCCATGTTCACTGTAGCACTATTTACAGCCAAGATATGGAAACATCCTAAGTGTCCATCAATGGGTGAATCGATAAAGAAGATGAGATATGTATATACAATGGAATGTTATTCAGCCATAAAAAATGGGGAAATTCTATTTTTGACAATGTGAATCAACCTTGAAGGCATCATGCTAAGTGAAACAAGTCAAGAGAGAAAGACAAATACTGTATGATCTCACATGTGGAATCTAAAAGAAAAACAAAACGAAATCAGAAAACTCACAGAAAAAGAAATCAGATCTGTGGTTACTAGAGGCAGGGCATGGGAGGAGGGGCAATTGGAGGAAGGTGGTCAAAAAGTACAAATGTCCAGTTAGAAGACAAATAAATACTAGGGAGGTAATGTATTTACAATATGATGGCTATAGTTAACACTGCTATGTGATATATATGTATATATATAGGAAAGTTGTTAAGAGAGTGTAGCCTAAGAATTCTCATCACAAGGAGAAAACTCTCTTCCTACTTTTATTTTTATTGCAACCATATCAGAAGCTGGACGTTGGCTGAACCTATTGTGGTAATCATTTCACAATATATGTAAATCGAACCACCATTCTGTTCGCCTTAAACTTACACATTGATATGTGTAAATTATTTCTCAATAAAACTGCGAAAAAAGCGATTCCATGGTGTCACTAACACACACTCTACTCAGGCAGCTGGCACCTCTCTATAACTTTCCCGTCGCAACATCGATGTCCACGACCAGGGGGACTGAGAGGGTGTTGATGTACGGCCGTCGTAGGCAGTTAAATCTTGGTGTATCGTTCCAGTCCCTATATCCCCGTGCTCATGCGCTAGCTCATGGGTTCTGTTTGCTTTTCCTTTCCCACTTCCTGCTGTGCAGCCAGTTTGGAGTTAGTGCAGGGAACATTTTTATACTGACAAAATAAAAAGCCATTGCACTGATGGCAGGTACACTCCAGAAAAAAAAAAAAGGTACATTCCAATGCTACATACCAGGGGTTAGTTTATTATCTGCCTTTTGGGGTCATCAAAACAGGACTTCATCCCTTTAGCTTAGCCAATTTTGAGCCTTTAAAATTTTTGTCAGTCCACATAGATAGGTTAATTTCCAGATGATTTTTCACTACTCATCCCTGAGCTGCCTCCTTCTCTTCATCTAAATGCCAGAGTGTATAGAAAGCGTGCAGAACATAGTGATGCAGAGCCTGTATACGTAATTGGAGCCGTAGCCTGCCACTGCACCCTTCTAGGTGGCTATTTCTCGGCTCATTGACTCCATCTCACCTTTCCACTCTCAAGAACTGAAATCCCCCTTGATGGAGCTTTATGTGGCAGTAATCCCTGGAATATCATGAGAACGTCCTCTGTGTCTGCCTGCCTCCCTTCAGGCTTGCCCCCTTCAACCCCTTTGCACTGTAGTGAGATCCACTTTTCTAAAGTGCAACTCCCATCCCCTCCTACCTCTGCTTAAGACCCCACAGTGGCTCTCAGTGCCCAGAGTCAAGTCCATCTTCCTTCAGAGAACATACGAGGCTCCAGTCATTTCTCCAGTTGCCCATTTGCCTAGTTATTGGTCTGTTTTCCCCGCCAGACTGTGGTGTAAGTTTCTGGGAGGTCAGGACTCTGTCTTATGCACTGTCATTCATTGGATAGATGCATAGTTAATTAATTAATGAAAAGAGAAACAGCGCAAGGGCGATCGAAAACAAGTCATAGTTTAGGAAACGTTGCTGGAAAGGCTTACGTTCCTTGTTAACTGCCTTTGTAGAATTATGAACGGTCACTCACCTTATGGTAGGAGCTACTCGTGTGTTCAGTGACCATCATTTTTAGCTGAAAACCAGAACTCATGGTTTCACAGGATTTCTGCTTTCCTTCCAGATAGGAGAGGTGGTCTGAGAAATGCAGTTTGCATGCTGATTCTTGGAGTACTTGGAGTTATGGGGATAATGACATAGAAAATCAAGTATTAAAACTAGCCTGTTTGGGGGGGGCAAGAAAAAAAAAAAACTAGCCTAGTAAATCCAGGACCTATGATCACGGGTCATAAGGATAGCAGAGCAATTGGCATCTAAACTGTACGACCTTGTGTTGCTGGGGACTGTCTTGTACAACTTTGGACACTTCCAATGTTTAGTGGTGTGTGTCGAACATGGTAGGTCATTGGTAGATGTTTGTTGATGTTGAAGAGAGAGTAAGTCATCTCCTCTGTGTTGCACATAATTGCTCAGGGGAATGGAGACAGAGTACTCAGGAACATCTAGACACTCTTCACAACAGAGCAATTACCACCTGAGCCCATTCATCGTGATTTGCCCTGGGTTTCCCTCAGAGAACAGCTCATCCAATTAACAGTTTATTTATTTAAAAATTGATTGATTGATTGATTTTTGGCTGCGTTGGGTCCTCGTTGCTGCGGGTGGGCCCTCTCCAGTTGCAGCGAGTGGGGGTCACTCTTCGTTGAGGTGTGTGGTCCTCTCATTGCGGTGGCTTCTCTAGTTGTGGAGCACGGGATCTAGGCGCGCGGGCTTCAGTAGCTGTAGCACGCAGGCTCAGTAGTTGTGGTGCACGGGTTTAGTTGCTCTGCGGCATGTGGGATCTTCCCAGACCAGGGCTCAAACCTGTGACTTCTAACCACTTCACCACCAGGGAAACCCAACAGTTTATTTAAAATGACTATGACTTCAACACACCTTGCCTTGGAATCACTAAGGAAAATGGGCCAAGCTGGTAACTTTCAAGTCCCATTCATATGGATCTTTACGGTCCTTCAGCCATACTCATCCAGATATGTTTTTCCATCAATTGTGGGAAATTCCTTCTAAGAAAAGGGACTGTGAAAGTAGATAGGGAAAGCCAATTGAATTCTCTTTGCTGAAAGTGATAAACATGGGAATAGAGAGAAATGAAGATGGGGGCATCCTGAAGGATCATTAGGTCTGCCTCTTCTGCATCCTTACTGAATAGCTACTGCGTGTCAACCCACAGCGGGCGCAGTAAGTGGGTAGGATCCCTGCACAGCAAGTTAATCCATATGCAAACACGGTGACCCCAATTGCTTTTCAATAGAGAGCCACATGGCCTGTGCCCTTAAAATACATCATTTGGGCAGCTGCCAGTGGGATAATTTATCCCAGCTGGCCAGAAACAGCCCTGAGATCATCAGCGCTTTTGTTAATTGGGAGAGAGGGTTAGAGGAATCGAGATATTCCTGGGCACCAAGCATTCATTAGCCACCTGGCCTCCCTAAATTATGAGCCTGCCATGATTTTCCCAGTGCTTCGACTGAAATTTTAATATTTGGAATGTATTAATAACTCGGAACATGTCATTTCCTAAATAAGCAATGCCCTTCTGGACTCATTGGAGAAGGGAGCCCAGGGAATGGTTAAATGACACAGATATTGGCTACTCAGTGAAATGAGCAGTGTGGAGGTGACCCTGGAAGTTCTATCCACGGCAGCAAATACAAACAGATGCGACGTATGAATGGACATCTGGGTTGATGCCCCTGATTTCTATTCATTTGTTCTATTCATATAGCACCTTAACAGGACCAACCTGAGGAGAAATGGTGAAACAGATGATAATAGCAGCTAACAATTCTAGAGCACTTACTCTGCACAATCACCGTGCCATGCAGCTTATACCACGGACTCTTCAGAGCAACCCTGTGGGACACTGTTACCATCCCTTGGGGATATATGCTTCACAGTGGCAGGGACGTGGCCTGTCTTGTGTACCTTTTTATCCCCAGCACCTACAACCATTCCTGGCATACAGTAGCAACTCAATAAAATATTTGGTGGATGAACAGTTAAGTCTTCATTTTAAAGGAGGCGGTTGAGGTGTGGCAAAGTTAGTAACCCATCCAAGTTGTCCAGCTCTAGAAAGTGACAGAGCCAGGACTCACACCTTACTCACCGTCCTCAAGCATCCCCTTATTCCAGGTGCTCAGAGTCCCATCAGCCACCCATTTAGGTCTGTTTCTCTTAGTGCTCTGTTCTCCAGTGCTCTGCCATTCATATGTTGAAACTCTGGCCCCCATGGATGGTATGTGGAAGCAGGGCCTTTGGGAGGTAATTTAGTTTGGATGAGGTCATGAGGGTGGGGTCCCGTGATGGGATTAGTGCCTTTATAAGAAGAGGAGGAGACATCAGAGCTCGCTCTCTCCACCTTGTGAGGACACAGTGAGAGGGCAGTCATCTGCAAGGCAGTAAAAGGGTCCTCACCAGGAAGGGAATCTGCCAACAACTTGATCTAGGACTTCCCAGCCTCCAGAAGTATGAGAAATAAGTGTCTGTTGTTTAAGCCACCCAGTCTGTGGTATTTTGTTATGACAGCTTGAACAGATTAAGACAACCCTTCAGGTACACTCATCAACATTTACCTGCCCTGTGTCCCACTCATTTAAGGCTCTGTTCTCCACCATTCAGCAACAGCTGGTGACATGATCAGCTTCCTGCCTCCCCTTCCTGCCCTCTCACCCCTCCAACATCTGTGTCGTACAACAGAGTTTACAGACAGTTCACATACGTGAGCTCACACAATACTCAAACACAACTTGTGAAAGAGGCAGCACAGTCATTATTATCCCCATTTTAAAGATAAATAAACTGAGGCTTAGCAGGATCAAGTGACTCCCTGTGGCCATGCAGCAAAGACCAGGACTCAGTTCTCTGACTCCCTAGCCCAGTGTCCCTTCCCCAGTACCACATTCTGGATGATGTCATAATGTGTCATTCATTCAAGAGCAGGTCACCTCATAACTGGAGGCTGATGGAGAGGATGTCAACTTAAATGAATGACCCTCCTATGGCTG
The DNA here is from genome assembly GCF_000442215.2 of Lipotes vexillifer. Classification (NCBI taxonomy): domain Eukaryota; kingdom Metazoa; phylum Chordata; class Mammalia; order Artiodactyla; family Lipotidae; genus Lipotes; species Lipotes vexillifer. The sequence continues at coordinate 408,217 of NW_006796443.1, read as the reverse complement.
CATTTTGGGCAGGTGAGCTCAGATTTGGGGTACCTCAAAGGACTCTGAATTAGCAGGGGTCTGTCTTTCCTACACATAAGCCTGAGGCAGGATCATTCTGAAAATCTCCCCAAACCTGGCAAACAAGTTCACTTGCCTAATCTGCATACTTGATTGACCTTCAAGCTCTGACCATTCTCTTTTTTTTAATAAATTTTATTTATTTATTTTTATTTTTGGCTGCGTAGGGTCTTCGTTGTTGCGAGCAGGCTTTCTATAGTTGTAGTGAGTGGAGGCTACCCTTTGTTGTGGTACATGGGCTTCTCATTGCTGTGGCATCTCTTGTTGTGGAGCACGGGCTCTAGGCACATGGGCTTTAGTAGTTGCAGCATGTGGGCTCAGTAGCTGTGACTCATGGGCTCTAGAGCGCAGGCTCAGTAGTTGTGGCGCATGGGCTTAGATGCTCTGCGACATGTGGGATCATCCTGGACCAGGGCTCGAGCCCATGTCCCCTGCACCGGCAGGCGGATTATTAACCACTGCGCCTCCAGGGAAGCCCAAGCTCTGACCATTCTGTCACCTGCGTTGGCCCCTTCTGACCATCCCCATCACATCTGCCCTACATACCTCAGAGCCTCACCCTGTCCTGCTGGGACTATTGCTGGGGTCTCCTAACTGGACCCCTGCTACTCCTCTACCCTGTCCAGGCCACCTCCCATGTTGGGGACAAAGTGATCTGCCTGAATAACAAATCCAGTGACCTCATCCTCCTGCTTAAAGACCTGTGCTTGAAGACTATAAAACGTAGATGTGGCTGACTTAAAAAAGGAAAGATAACAAAAATTAAAAATCTTTCTTTGGGGGGAAGAGTTGAAAATTGCTTAACTCTTTTAAAAAAACCTGCCTTTTTACTTTCTTGTGGAAAGTAAGCTCATTGAGAGCAGAATTTTATTAATTTATGACACGAAGTGATTAGACACCTAAATACTAAGTAATATGTGGATGAACAACCACACCTGATGTGAATTCTACTAAGGACCTGGATCTGTTGTATGTCATAAAATTCAACACAGGGCTTCCCTGGTGGTGCAGTGGTTGAGAGTCCGCCTGCCGATGCAGGGGACACGGGTTCGTGCCCTGGTCCGGGAAGATCCCACATGCCGCGGAGCGGCTGGGCCCGTGAGCCATGGCCGCTGAGCCTGCGCATCTGGAGCCTGTGCTCCGCAATGGGAGAGGCCACAGCAGTGAGAGGCCCGCGTACTGAAAAAAAAAAAAAAAAAATTCAACACAGAATCCACTTACATCAACTTTATTTTTTAAAGAGTATACCGATTTTTGATGCCAAGGCATGAATCCAAAAGGAGGAAAAGTCAGTAAAAGTCAATAACAAGTCAATAAAAATGAAGATGATCATTGTGGAGTAATTTATAATGAACAACTAGAAACAACCGAAGGGATGTTAAGTAAATTACGTTGTGTCAATTTGATGGGTTATCATGCAGTCACTAAAACTTAGAATCAGGCAGGCTGTGTAGCAACAGAAAATGCTTAGGATATAATGTTAAGCACACAAAGTGGAATAGCAAATTGCATGTATACCTCATTACAACCCTAAAAATCACGTTTACCTGTGGCAAGGACTAGCAGGAAGCAGGGAGAATGAAAACAGATGATTAATTCAGCCAGTGGAATTATAAGAGATTCCTCTGTTTTTGGCATTTGTGTGCTGTTTTTCATGTTGTTTGTGCAGTTTCAAAAGGATGCTGTTCCGCCCTTTGGGGAACCACTTGCGAGACTGTCAGTCCCAGGAAGGCATATAAACAGCAACAAGAACTGAAATTCCTGAATATACCTTACTACGGAGTCTCTCCTGTGGGCCTGGTTCTGCTGGTGGGAATACACTGATCCAACCTGATCGTGGCTGTTTGCACAATTGTTCCCAAATAGAACGTTGCTGCAGAAACGCAAACACTGGAAGAATATTTACACGTAAATGTGATCATAGCCAGGGCCATTTACCATCTTTTTTTTTTTTTTTTCATTTAAAAACAACTCAAGTACAGGCTGGGAAACTGGAGTGCTGTGGAGGGATTGTTGATTGGGGTAGAAGTTTGAACTAGATGATCTGGAAGTCTCGCTGAATCTACGAGCCTCACCCGTCATCCGTGTGACGTTTATACACATGTGGCCAAAGCTCTTCGCTGTTCATAGGCCTTCTCCTACTCCAGGCAGACATGGTGCATCACTAACGAGCAGGACACTGGGAATGGCTAGGCCAGGCTCTGCGGTCAGGTAGCCCTGGGAGCAAATCCCCGTTCTCCCAGTGACAAGCTTTGTGACTGTGGCTGAATTACTTTGATCTCTCTGAACCTCCCTTTGCTCATCTGTACAACTGGGACATCAAAACTTATCCCTGAAGGAGTGTAAATTGGTGCAGCCACTATAGAGAACAGTACGGAGGTTCCTCAAAAAACTAAAAATAGAGTTGCCATACGATCCAGCAATCCCACTCCTGGGCATATACCCTGACAAAACTATAACTCTGAGTCGTAGTCCGTCTTACCCCTTACTGGCTTCCTGACCTTTATAATTATAAGTTACTTAACCCCTCTACTCCTAACCTCTTCCTGTATAGGATGGGGATAATACCTTTGATACAGGGTTGATATTTAGATTATAAAACATTCAAAAAATGGCAATTACTATTATTACCTGTTTTTTTATTTGCATCATCAGAGGAACATGGTGAAAGGATTTACCAAAGTCAATAGTAAAAAGAAAGAACCTGCAGTCATGGGAAAAAATCAGACACAAGTTTTCAAAATCTGGACAGGTCTGATGCCATATAGTATAAAAGCAAAAACACAACTCAAAAAAATTCATGTGCAGTCACAAGAAAAGGAGAAATTTATGTAATCTTAAAAGGCATGAATGTGTACAATACACTTATGAAAGATTTCAGTTGAAGTGGTTAGGTAAAAGCAAAGCAATTCTAACACCTAAGCCTTACCTGGAAAAGGCAGTTATACAAAGCAAATAGATAAGAAATTAATAATTTCTTATTAATTTTAGTAGTTTTCTCTCCTAAATAAAAACTTTTAATTAGCTAATTTGTTTTAAAGCCTCTCATACTCCCATTTACTTAAGAATGGTCAGCACAGAAAATAGTTCTAACACTGAGGAGGGATTTATTTAATCCCAAATTGCTCATAACAGCATAGCTTTTAATTATAAAAAGCAAATTCCATGTTTAAATTACAACTTTAGCAAAAGTGTTATATTTTTAACATATTTTTTCCTGGATTTTTTTCTTATAATAACGGTCAAAAGTAAAATTGTTACTTATAAATTGTTTCTGCATATAGAAACAACAGCATAAAGCTTTCTTACTAAAACAAAACAAAATAGAATTCTAACTTGACCAACGCAATGCCAGAATGCTAAATTTAAAAGCTTAAAATAACCTAACACAATACAGTACAGCACATAAGTAACTGCAAACGGTCATTTCAATATTCAAACTTTTACTACAGCTTGCACGAGTCTTTGAATTTATTCTGATTCAAAATTCTAGCTTGCTCAAATATAAAATGCTACTAAAAATGTTAAACTAATTTGAAAAACTACTACAACTGTATAAATTATACACAGAGATGTTTTCCTTTTTACAGTTCTCTTCAGTTCACTAAGAAAAGTTATAGCTAAAAGTAAATGAGATAATCCTGCTTTAAGCTAGTATGTCTAAAATTACTGCTATGTATTAATTTGTGTCAACTTTTTAAAAGCCTAACACTTTGATGTTATTTTCATAGCTACATTTTCTTCTGGCATTAAACTGCATACTAGCTACATTTTTTTCTGGCATTAAACCACATACTAGCAGAAAAACCAAAGTAAAAATCAGACTTTATCCAAGTTCATTTTAAGCTAAGCTTTAATTTCCATTTAAGCTTTATCTTTCAAGGCTCACATTTAAATTTCCAAAACAAACCTCATATTCCATAAGGTAGCAATCAAATTATATTGTTAACAAAATCATTAAGATGTTACAGTCCTGGCAAAGGCAGTATGAAAAAATGCATTTTCACACGCAGAAACAAGTTACAGTTTTAAACAATAAACCATGACTTACATCATGAAATGAATAGAGATGCTGAAAAGGTTAGAATCAAAGTCCCCTTCAGGTCAACAGGATTTACTTTTATATTCGTGTTTCATGAATTCCTTTACTAAGGTTTGAAAAAAACACCACTTATGAAAAGCAGTCACTATGTGATGATGGAGGCCATTTTAAGACTTGTAAATCAACTCTTTTACTAAAAGCACGAGTATATAGTAAACGGTAACTGGAATTCAAAGAGGTCGGGGATGAAGCCAACACAATTGCTTGTAGCTACAACTGGACAAAGTAAATACCCCAAAATTTTTCAGATCTCTAGCAGTTTTTTAAAAAAGCTAGTCATTTTTTTTTTTTTTTTTTCATTTAAAAACAACTCAAGTACAGGCTGGGAAACTGGAGTGCTGTGGAGGGATTGTTGATTGGGGTAGAAGTTTGAACTAGATGATCTGGAAGTCTCGCTGAATCTACGAGCCTCACCCGTCATCCGTGTGACGTTTATACACATGTGGCCAAAGCTCTTCGCTGTTCATAGGCCTTCTCCTACTCCAGGCAGACATGGTGCATCACTAACGAGCAGGACACTGGGAATGGCTAGGCCAGGCTCTGCGGTCAGGTAGCCCTGGGAGCAAATCCCCGTTCTCCCAGTGACAAGCTTTGTGACTGTGGCTGAATTACTTTGATCTCTCTGAACCTCCCTTTGCTCATCTGTACAACTGGGACATCAAAACTTATCCCTGAAGGAGTGTAAATTGGTGCAGCCACTATAGAGAACAGTACGGAGGTTCCTCAAAAAACTAAAAATAGAGTTGCCATACGATCCAGCAATCCCACTCCTGGGCATATACCCTGACAAAACTATAACTCAAAAAGATACATGTGGGCTTCCCTGGTGGCGCAGTGGTTGAGAGTCCGCCTGCCGATGCAGGGGACGTGGGTTCGTGCCCCAGTCCGGGAATATCCCACATGCCGCGGAGCGGCTGGGCCCGTGAGCCACGGCTGCTGAGCCTGCGCGTCCAGAGCCTGTGCTCTGCAACGGGAGAGGCCACAACAGTGACAGGCCCGCATACGGAAAAAAAACAAAAACAAAAACAAAATACATGCACCCCTATGTTCACAGCAGCACTATTCACAATAGCTAAAACATGGAAACAACCTAAATATCCATCAAAAGATGAATAAAGAAGATGTGGTACATATATATAATGGAATACTACTAAGCCATAAAAAGGAATGAAATAATGCCATTTGCAGCAACATGGTTGGACCTAGAGATTATCATACTAAGTGAAGTAAATCAGACAGAGAAAGACAAATGTCATATGATATCACTTATATGTGGAATCTAAAATATGACACAAATGAGCCTATCTATGAAACAGAAACAGACTCACAGAGAAAAGACTTGTGGTTGCCAAGGGTGAGGAGAGGTGGGGGAAGGATGCATTGGGAGTTTGGGGTTAGCAGATGCAAACTGTTCTATATAGGATGTATAAACAACAAGGTCCTACTGGATAGCACAGGGAACTATATTCAATATTCTGTGATGGGGTTTCCCTGGTGGCACAGTGGTTAAGAATCCGCCTGCCAACGCAGGGGACACGGGTTCGAGCCCTGGTCTGGGAAGATCCCACATGCCACGGAGCAACCAAGCCCATGCACCACAACTACTGAGTCTGTGCTCTAGAGCCTGCAAGCCACAACTACTGAAGCCCGCGTGCCTAGAGCCCGTGCTCCGCAACAAGAGAAGTCACCGCAATAAGACCATGCACCACAACAAAGAGTAGTCCCCGCTCGCCACAACTAGAGAAAGACCGCATGCAGCAACAAAGACCCAACGCAGCCAAAAATAAATAAATAAATTTAAAAGAAAGAAAAAAAAAATCCTGTGATAAACCATAATGGAAGAGAATATGAAAAACAATGTATATATATGTAAAACTGAATCACTTTGCTGGGCAGCAGAAATTAACACAACATTGTAAATAACTATACTTCAATAACATAAATTTTAAAAAACGACCTATCCCTGAAGGTTGTTGAGAGCATAGAGAGGAACAGGCGTGTAGTAGGTGCTAAATTAAATGGAGACACACGATAGTGACCCAGGAGCAAGCTGCTGGGCTTACACACATGGAAGCACAGGAGAAGTGAGTTTTAAGTAGGGATTTCAAGCAGCATATCAAGTGCACGAGCAACAGAAAACCGCTGCTAACATATGCTACGACGTAAAGTTGGGAGTCACTGCCGATTCACAGATGGCGAAGATCCCGCTTCTCCTGGGAGCAGCTGTACCAAAAACAAACGTGAGCAATCAAGAGGCTCCTAACTTCTCATTTAATGGCAAAAAAAAAAAAAAATCAAATGCAAAATCTGAGAATCACCATAGGCACCTGCTCTACCTTCCCTGAGTTGAGATACTGTCTGCAGCCACGAGATCAGCCTTTCATGCTGCAATTCAAAGAGGAGCTTCCCTAATAAGCTGGCTTCTCAGACTTATGCCAGCTACACATGTCATGTGAGCTATTTTCTGTTTTAAATCCCTAGCAATTCTCTTGGGACCAAGATTTCCTTTGACATTGAGATTCGGCATTGAATTCAAAGATTCTTTACATAGTTACTCAAGAATTCCATAAAAGAAAACAGAAAAACTTGAGACTTTTTCATCCCAATATTAAGTTTTTCTCTTCTCACCCAGCCTTCACGTTGTTTAGGAAAGTAAGAATGTTGAAAGGAGAGTAGTTCTTAATGTGTTGTACAAAACTTAAAAAGCAATCAGCTAATTTGATGTCTCAAAGCGGACCTTGAACACCAGAGAAACTTCTAGTATTTCAGGAATGTGGAAACTGAGCGAATGAGCGTGTTGCATGAAAGGACTAAATACACGGTAAATACATGGTATTTTCAGAGTCAACACAAAACCCCCTGTGTATGTATGGCAGCTCAAGACTGGTTTTATGAAACCCACTGAGCCAAGTTTTGCGCTGAAGCCAGCCAGATCTCTGAAGGGAGCTGGACAGAGGCGCTATTCATAGCACTTGGGGATTTTTGTGGAAACAGCTTACAGATTTTCTGACAACCTGGTCTATCAATTCAGATGAATGAAGCACTATTGTTTGGTCATGAGGAACTTTAATTAAAAAAGTTGTCACCAGAGCTGTTTCTCATGGGGTGCATGTGTGTGGAAATGACAGTCTTTAAATTTTGCTTGAAAAATGAAATTAGACACCAAAATCAATGCCAAAATAAGGTTAACTTTGAATGAGAAAATAAGGAAAGTGACAGAATGCCAAGTTAAGACTAATAACTTTTGGGCTTTGTCTGTAGGTACACTGTCTCCCACACTGGACCCCAATTTAGATTACTCTAAAGAAGGAGTGTCTAGGGTACACAGGACAGCTGGGCATTTTGTAGATGGCTGCTTGAGTATCGTGTTGTTTGAAACTACCTTATTTAGTCCTCTTTATTTCGAATATGTTGGTTTGGTTCAGGTCTTAGTGGTGGCATTCCAAGACACACTTAGCTGTTCTTAAGCCATGGATGTTTTTAGCTGGATCTAAAATGCCAAATATTGTGCTCTATAGGGGCATGTTAAGAATTCTACAGTTTCCCAGGCATCTTCCATTTGTAAATCAGTTTAAATTGACTGCTGGGTAGACTATTGCTCCAATATCCCCTGAGCTGAGCTGAAAGAGTCAACATAGAACCCAAGGATGCTAAACCTCTCAAAACATCTGGCTCAACAATTGCCAGTTAAAGAGGAAGCAGATTTATTTCTCCATCTTCTTCAAGGGCAGATGGCTTAGAAGAAAGTGCAGTGGATTTGTACTTGATAGAGCTGTGTTTGAACTCAAGTGGAAAGAGGGTGAGATTTGGAATTTGAGATGTGGGTCTTATATGGACCAATGTTAGCAACTGTGAAAACCTTCTCACCCCTCAGAGCCTCAGTTTATCTCTGAGAAATGAACCTATCAGTAACATTATTCTCACAGGACTGTTAGGTGCGTTCCATGGAATATGATGTACTTGAAAGTGCTTTGTGTCTTCTAAAGTACTGTACTAATTTAGCCATTATTCTTACTAATTGTGGGACCTTGAGCCAATCTCTTAACTTTCCTGAGCCTTGGTTTCCTTCTTTGTAAAATAGGGAGAGTAATAGCAGGCCTGTCCACGCCATAAAGTTTTCTTAAAGTTCAAAATGAAATAACGTGAAAACCTGGGTAAATGGCAAAATACTTTTTTAGCAATTTAGAAAAATTAATTTAAAAATATTCAAGTGAAATGCCTTGAGTGTTGTCCATTTGGGGATGATTGAATGATTGCTGTTCCTTGTTGAATGTTGCCATTTGTTTAGTTTGATATACAGGTGATTTCCAAGATTCTAATAATCCCTTAAGTAGTCAACAGCATAATTGTAACTTGGTGGCTTAAGAAAATAATGTTCTCATGTTACCAAAAAGTTGTTTTCAGTACTTCACAGGACAGCCTCCTCTTGAAAGCTGGCCCATCATTGTACCCGCCTTTTTTCCTTTTGGTAGATATAACCCCTGTTTTCTAATCTCTCTATTGTCTGCTTCAGCAATATACAGGTGGCACATGTTGGCCTGCAGCCAACGCTAATTTCCTCATTGCTCTTTTCACCCTTTGAGAATTGGAAGAGATGATCTCTGCCAGCAGTTGGGCACTGCTTCTGCAGAATCTTTACCGAGCAGGAGGGGAATATTAGAGACCCTACGGAAACAGACACATTCAGACCACCTCGATGGACAGGCAGAACTTAAGCAATTGCATAAATGTGCATTTTTGAAGAAAGTCCTCTTCTTGCTGTGCAGTAACAATGTAGCCTTTGAGGCATTTTATGAGCTTTTTCGTGCTTTTCAGTGCTGGTGTATAATAGTGTTCCATAGTAGCCAACATGTCTTGAAAGTTTCTGTCATTGCCTTTATCCGGAGACGGTTGGCTTGGCCCAGCTGAAGATATACTCTTCCTTTAGAATAAAGTCCAAAGACAGACACAGTTGACGTTATCTTTGCAACTTCAAATGAAACGTACCTTGGTGAAAGGAGGTCTTGTGCCTCTCCCAAGATCTATCAATACTGGCTGTCAAGCTGGTCTTTGCATTTCACAGAGAATGCGAGGGACAAGCATTTGTACTTTTCTCTGTCCCTGCAAAGTCCTTCCTTAGCAGGTCCCCACTTCATCAAACAGGACAAAAAAAGATTTTTCTTTTCTAGGGGATTTTGACTTCCAAGGACCGACTGGGAGGTTAAAAGGCCATATGAGCTGATGTAACAGACCCAAGGACTGATCTATTTTTCACATTTCTCCCAAATGAAAAGCAGAAAATGACCAATTTAGTTAAAACTTGAGAGTGTGAAGTAATACAAAGGACTAAAAGTCTTTCTGAAAAATAAAATAACCACCATAAAAACAAATAATAAGACTTGTCAGCAGCTACCCAAGTAGTGAGAGCAAGGGATGGCACAGGTAAAGATCTGTGTGTGTGCTGGGATCAACAGATACACACTACTGTATATAAAATAGGTAAACAACAGGGACCTACTTACTATATGGCATGGGGAGCTATACTCAATGTCTTGTAATAACCTATCATGGAAAAGAATCTGAAAAAGAATAGATAGATAGATAGAAAGATATGTGTGACTGAATCACTTTGCTGTACACTTGAAACTAACACAACATTGCAAATTAACTATACTTCTATTAAAAAGAAAGAATCTGGGAACAGTGGCATGGAGTTGGGGGGAATGGAGATTTTAAGCACAATAATAAAACCCACTAAAAGTTGGGGAAAAGAAGATTGTGTGTGTGTGTGTGTGTGCGCGCGCGCGTACATATACACAGTTGGCATTAACAGACAAGATGCAGAAGAACATAGTGGTTAGGAGGACAGACCGTCCTGGGTTGAGTCACAGGTCCCAAAGTTACTTCTTTGAGTCTTAATTTTTTCATCTGCGAGTGGGAAAGATAACAGTGCCTACTTCATAGGATTGCCATGAAGATTAAAGGAGATATAGGGAATAGGAAACACAACAAGTACCTAGCATAGAGCAAGCCCTTGGTAAGCACTGTTATTTTATTATTCCCATGTATTCCCTGTGAATGTAAGCAGTGTAAAGATATGATGGACAGTCACCCAGTGATTTTTGGGTTTTGAGATTGGACTTTCTGCCACCTACAGCATCATAAAAGGGAAATGTGTATCCTTTAGTTCTAAGAATTTTTCTTGTCCTTTTTGGAAGTCAATTTCTTTACCTATGTCTTCACATTTTTGAATGTCTTTAGAATGATCATTCATTTTAAAAAAATTTCCCATTAAAAAATTCTAATTTCTGTGAATTTTTCACATCTTTATCTTCCACTTCTTTTATTCTGCTGTCATATGTCTTCATCTCAAATGATGCTTAAACGTAGCATTTTCGTCTAGTTTCATTGATGTAATACCTTCCTTTATATCTAAGAGGATATGAATTACAGTTTTTAAAATTTATTTATTTATTCATTTGAATTTTCGAATGACAGTTTTTAAGGATTTTTTCTTCTATTCCCTGCATCGTCTTTATTTCCTCTTGGCTTCTTTGTCCTGTGTATTGGTTTTGGACCCTCTTTTCCTGTAGTGGTTTTCCTCACTTGTCTGGGATGCTTGGCTGTCATTGCCACTTAAGTGTGAGGTCTTGAGAAGCTGAATGGGAGCTCCGTGTGCATGAGCAGGATTATGGGCTGGTGTGGAAGATGGATGGGGACACTTGGCTTTTTGTTGGGGACACCCACATGTTTTTATCTGGGAGGGAGTCTTTCCCTTGGGCCCTCAGTTTTCTTGGAGAGGAATCCTCTGTGTACTCTTGTCTTGAGAATTTCAATTTAGTTCCAGCATTTGGGGAGTAAGAAGGGAAGGGGCAGGAGGTTCTGTCCATACAGCTTGCAGTATCTTCTTCAATTTCTCCTCTTTTAGATGCACCGCATCTTGCCCTCACCTGTGCCTAAGCCGCAGACTCCCACCGCTGTCTTGGTTGTCCTCCCAGAATGAACCTAGTTTTCTGCCTGGCGGGGGAAGGGCTGTTGCCTGGCTGCATGGATGGGCCAGGCACCCGGGGCATGAACTGCCTCTTACATAGACTTCCCATCAGTCATCCTCTTCTTTGCAACCCTGCTTTGTACCTCTGCCTTCAGGAGAACATAATATTACCAACTCCTGAGTCTTCCTGGGGTCCTGGGGTACAAAAGACTCGCCTCTGATTGCCTTCCCAGCAGGCACTTAGACTCAGCTATCTTTTTTGACTCTCCATGTAGTTTCCATGTTACAGAATGTTATTGACATTTCTCGTCTGCTGTTGGCTCTTCTCCTGGTTTTTTTTTTTTGTATATTTTTAGCTGTTTAATTCTTTTTTTTTTTTTAGTGTAATTTTATTTATTTATTTTTGGCTGCATTGGGTCTTCGTTGCTGCGCGCGGGCTTTCTCTAGTTGCGGCGAGTGGGGCTACTCTTCTTTGAGGTGTGCGGCTTCTCATTGCAGAGGCTTCTCTTGTGGAGCATGGGCTCTAGGCACGCGGGCTCGGTAGTTGTGGCTCGCGGGCTCTAGAGTGCAGGCTCAGTAGTTGTGGCGCATGGGTTTAGTTGCTCCGCGGCATGTGGGATCTTCCCAGACCAGGGATCGAACCTGTGCCCCCTGCACTGGCAGTCAGATTCTTAACCACTGCACCACCAGGGAAGTCCCTCTTTAACTCTTTTGCTGTCATTTTATCAGGCTTTAGGAGGAAGTGGAGATAAACACCTGTGTTTATGTCATCAGAAGCCCACCGAGGGAATTTTAACAATATCCCAGCACCCAGGCCCCATCTCAAGATTCCCATGTGGAGGCCTGGGGTGGGATCTGGGCGCTCCTACATTTTAAGGGCTCCCAGTAGGGTGATGAGGTGAGCCGACCTGGTGGCTCACTGAGCCCCAGTGGAGTGTGGCTTTCGGCGATTTTCTCATGCGCACTTGACTTCTCTCCTTCTTGCTAGAAGCACAGCAGTAGGAAACAGCTAATTGGCCCCTTTCTATGTACCCAGTACTGCGTTAAAGATTCTGTCGGTTGAGGATGATAGAATCAAGCAGTTTGGCCAAGAATTTTTGGCTGATACCAATAAATGGTGGAAAAGGTAGAGACTGAAGCACTGCACAGGCTTCCCTGGTCTCTCATTCATTATTTTTTCTGGGTTGATGTGATTCTTCTGGGTTGATGTGATTCTTCACGAGACTTGGTCTTACACCACAACAGATCCAAGTTTAGAAGGGAGGGGCCTCTCCCTCCAACCCTACTATTCCCATCCCAGTTCAAGTGTGAACAATGCCGGGGAAGGGCCCGGGATGGCTGGCTTGGGTCAGGTTTCTACCTCCTGATCAATGGTGATAGTGGGTATTGTAAGAAGACGGGCAATGGCGGCTTCAGACCTTGTAGTGAAGGAGGAGGGGGAGGGATGGTCCTTCTAATGGAAGAGGGAGAGAGCGTTGTTCTCAAAAGAAGGGAGGAGTTCTGGGTAAAGGGAAAAATAGATCCGTTACAGTCCATACCGTTGGCTATTCAGTACCTGGGTATGTGTGTACACATGCGTGCGTACGCATACACACACACACTCTCTCTCTCTCTCTCTCTCTCTCTCTCTCTCTCTCTGTCTGAGATCTTTCCAAAGATGCAATTATCTTGTGCAAAACCGCAAACAGGCTTACCTCTTCAGCCTTTAGAAATGTTTGAAAGTTATTTCCAAATTCCACAATTCCACATCTTTTGTGATGTCCATTCCTTTTCATCAGCTCCGGATATAGCTTCTTATGGTCCTGTAATTTACAGGCCACATGAACATTTCATTTTTCTCGACTTACCCAAGTTCCCAAGGCTCTAGTCTCAGTGGGCTGAGTCCCCAGACACAGCAGGTAATCGATGAACAAACAGCTTAACTGATTCTTACCAAAGAGAGAATGAAGGGATCCTGACTGCCTTCCCTTTGCTGTTCTGGTTGCCTGTCGCTGGGCAACAAATCACCCCCAAACAGTAGTTAAAACAATAACAATCCCTTTTTTTTTTTTGCTCATGATTCTGGGGGTTAACTGGGCTCAGTGAGGCAGTTCTGGCTCGTGGTCTCAGATAGTGGTTGGGGCTGGGGTCCTCTCGAAGTCACCTTTATCCCCTAAAGGGCTCCCTGTGCAACTCTCTCTCCTCGTGGTCTCTCCGTACGGCGGTCTCAGGGATCTAAATCTCTTATATGGCAACTGAAGGCTCCCAGGGCAAGTGTCCCAAGAGAAACTGGCAGAAGCCCTGTGGCTCTTTTCCTCCTAAGCTCAGAAATCCTACACTGTCATTCCTGCCTGTTCATTGAGGCAGTCACTAAGTCTTGCCCAGTGTCGGGGGGAGGGGACAGATTTCTCCTCTTGACGGAAGGTGTGTCAAGAATTTGCAAACGGTATTTGTTTTTCTGACTTACTTCACTCTGTATGACAGACTCTAGGTCCATCCACCTCACTACAAATAACTCAATTTTGTTTCTTTTTATGGCTGAGTAATATTCCATTGTATATATGTGCCACATCTTTATCCATTCATCTGTTGATGGACACTTAGGTTGCTTCCATCTCCTGGCTATTGTAAATAGAGCTGCAATGAACATTTTGGTACATGACTCTTTTTGAATTATGGTTTTCTCAGGGTATACGCCCAGTAGTGAGATTGCTGGGTCGTATGGTAGTTCTATTTTTAGTTTTTTAAGGAACCTCCATACTGTTCTCCATGCTAACACATATATATGGAATCTAAGAAAAAAAAAAAAAGTCATGAAGAACCTAGGGGCAAGATGGGAGTAAAGACACAGACTTACTAGAGAATGGACTTGAGGATATGGGGAGGGGGAAGGGTAAGCTGTGACAAAGTGAGAGAGTGGCATGGACTTATATACACTACCAAACGTAAAATAGATAGCTAGTGGGAAGCAGCCGCATAGCACAGGGAGATCACCTCGGTGCTTTGTGACCACCTAGAGGGGTGGGATAGGGAGGGTGGGAGGGAGATGCAAGAAGGAGGGGATATGGGGATATATGTATATGTATAACTGATTCACTTTGTTATAAAGCAGAAACTAACACACCATTGTAAAGCAATTATATTCCAATAAAGATGTTAAAGAAAAAAAAAAAAAAGAACTTGCAAACGTGTTAAAACCACCGTACTGCCCTCAACTCAACCTGTTCACATTTTAGGATTTTTCACTTTGAACACTCCACTCCTGGCCTATACAGGATTCTTTTGGTTGCATGTGACACAAACATAATTCAAATTAGCGTGCAGCCAGACCACTGAAGGGTGGGGTGACTGGAGCCGGGGACTTCAACATCTGCTCGCTCTCTTCCTTTTGAAGAGTCCCGGGGACTTGCTTAAGATACATGCCCATCCCTGGACCGATGACTGTAGTTATGGGGTGTCTACTGTTCCTGGAATAACTTGGAAGGGGGATTATTACCTCTTGGTCAGTCACTGTGGTTAAGGTCATGTAAAAAGGTAACCACTCCCACGTGGATGCCGAAGTGGAGGTGTGGGGGAAGGGTAGTTCCGGAAGGAGGAGGGCTTTTCCCAGAGGAGGTGGGAGGTGATGGGCTGACTGAGCAATAAAAACTTTTATGTATATTTTTATCTCATTTAATTCCAGCAATGATTAAATAACTACTGTTATTCCTTTTTAGCAAATGAAAAAATTGAGGCTTGGAGATATTCAGTATCATTTCCAAGGTGACTCAGCCCAGTGTGACAGAGCTGAGTCCTTGGTCCCCATCTGTCTAAATGCACAGCTGTGCTCAGAACACTATTCTCCCTCCTCAGTCCCCAGCCCGCATTCTTCAGGGCAGACAACGAAGGTTAGAGACTCAAGGAGCTAAGGGGGTGAGAGGGAGTACCGCAGGGGCACAGGGCTCTAACCTCCAGCTCCTGTGGTTCACTTTTCTCTCCTACCCACCGCACTGCTTCCAGCTGAGCTGCTGCCAGGGCCACCACTCCTCCGAGTGGCTGGGGAGCAGCCTGATGTCTACTGGTGACTTGGTCCAGCTGTCTGCCTCCTCTCATCCCTTCATTCAACTGAAGCGAGGCTGGACTTTCCCCAAAGGAATCTTATTAGGAAATGCATGGAAAAACAAATCCCAACCAAACAACACAGAAACACATGAGTTGAGGAGATGAATGTGATCACAGACTGCTGATTTCTTAACTCCACTGAAGTTCTGCCACCAACTAGTTTGGCTGGGACTACTTTTGCCAGACCCCCAAACTTTTTGCTTCATCCCCCAGCAACAGCTGCCATGATTTTCCAGAGGTGCTTTCACCAGCTCATTCTTTTTTATAAATTTTATTTATTTATTTATTTATTTATGGCTGCGTTGGCTCTTCATTGCTGCACGCGGGTTTTCTATTGTTGAGGCGAGCCTGGCTGGGGTGGGGGGCTACTCTTTGTTGTGGTGCATGGGCTTCTCATTGCGTCGGCTTCTCTTGTTATGGAGCACGGGCTCTAGGTGTGTGGACTTCAGTAGTTGTGGCAAGTGGGCTCAGTAGTTGTGGCTTGCGGGCTCTAAAGTGCAGGCTCAGTAGTTGTGGCACACGGGCTTAGTTGCTCTGCGGCATGTGGGATCTTCCCGGACCAGGGCTCGAACCCGTGTCCCCTGCATTGGCAGGCGGATTCTTAACCACTGTGCCACCAGGGAAGCCCCCTCCGCAGCTCATTCTTAAGACTGATCCTACCTTTGGGTAGTTTTAGTTTCATTGGTCATGAAGTCAGAGGCTCACCAGTGGCCACATAATCCCCAAGGAGGACACCCATCACCCTTTGATAATGGCCCCCTCTCACTTGAAGGGGAGTGGCAGGCCCCATACCTTCCACTGTCCGGGATCGAGTGGGATCACCTTGGTTGTTCCAGAATTTCTTCCATTCAGCTCATCTGCAGGACCAAGATCATTGATATGGCCACAACCCAATAGAGGTCAAGGCTTTTTGGCTTTTTCCTTGTGTATATGCACAGATAAAAATTTATATATTTATATTTACACACACACACACACACTCCCCTGGGATATATGTGGCAAAATTCTGATCACTGGAATTTCTCAATCTCAAAATGCCTCATACGTACGGTAATGACAACCCTCATGTAGTCAGAGGATGGGGGAATGACAAGAGATTTCTCTCTCTGGACCTTTGTAGACGACAATATATAGGAGGCCCTTCTGTTTGTGCAAGAAAGAAGCAGAAGAACCCGAGGCAGGTGTTGTTTCTAAGCTTAAAGATCTCAGGTTGGGGAGGGAACATTTTTCTTTTAAACAGCTGAAAGCAAGGCCAAGTAAAATTACAACAGTTTGGCAGCATAATTTTAATAAATTTTGTTTTTTCC
The DNA here is from genome assembly GCF_000442215.2 of Lipotes vexillifer. NCBI lineage: Eukaryota > Metazoa > Chordata > Mammalia > Artiodactyla > Lipotidae > Lipotes > Lipotes vexillifer. Next base: position 391,698 of record NW_006796443.1, on the reverse strand, counting down.
TGGCACAGAGATTCATCAGATCGTGGCTTGAAGCAACAGAGAGATGACAAGGAAGGAAACGAGTGTTGAGACACTGGCAGTCACCGTGGTAGGCGCCTCCGATATTATTTGGTTGTGAGAGTGGTTCACGCTGTTGCTACTCCTCAAAGCTTTACCGACTGAAATTAAAAAATGATTATTTAATGTGTTCCCTTCCTCTGTCTACTCTTGAGAGAACCAGCGTTATGACCTTCCCAATTAGTGGAGTGTTGGATGGGTCTCTATCAGGTCCTCGTCTCCTGGCCACTCACCTGCCACCTGCTTCTCCCGTCCCCTGGAGCTGGGGGTCATGCTCTGCCACCTCTCAGGCTGTGGCTGAAGCCACGGAGAGCTCAGCTTTTCTGGGGAGCTTCAGAGAGAAGCAGGGGGCTGCTACGATGCTGGTGGGGGGCAGCTGCTAAGGCTTCCATAGGATGTTTGGACACTCTAGAAATCCTTCATTCATTCAGTTACTGGATCATTCCTTTATCCATTGACTACGCATCTGCTACATGCCAGGCTCTGTGCTGGGTGATGGGGATGCGGGTGACAAACAGGCAGCCCTGCTTCCTGTCCCCTAGGGCTTATACATTGTCTCTGTCCAGAGCCCTGGGTCTGCTCCCAGGTGGGGCTCTGAAGCTGGTTTGTGTCTGAGTGCAACGCAGCCCTAGTGGACCCCTGGACAGCTCATGACTGCTGTGATGGCTCTGGTACCTAGTGAGGTGTTCCATTTAGAGAGGCATTGTGGGTAGAGGAGCCCAATGTTGTCCAGGCATTGCACTAAGTAGGCGACTGGTCCTCTGCCACATTCTCCTTCTGCACAATCCTTTGAGCTTGCGGTCTCCTGATTTCCGACACTAGCTTTAAGTGGGGATAAAATCCGACTTTCGGGCTTCCCTGGTGGCTCAGTGGTTGAGAGTCCGCCTGCCGATGCAGGGGACACGGGTTCGTGCCCCGGTCCCAGAAGATCCCACATGCCGCGGCGCGGCTGGGCCTGTGAGCCATGGCCGTTGAGCTTGTGCGTCCGGAGCCTGTGCTCCGCAACGGGAGAGGCCACAACAGTGAGAGGCCCGCGTACAGCAAAAAAAAAAAAAAAAAAAAAAAA
>NW_006796443.1:329119-390509 GCF_000442215.2 Lipotes vexillifer | reverse complement strand
CAAAAAAAAAAAAAAAAAAAAAAAAATCTGACTTTCTTCTTAGCATCAATGACAGATGGTCTGCAAATCTTGACTACCCTAAGTAACACCAAGTAAAAATGATGCATACATTTGTGAAGGATTTCCTACTCAGAGTTGTCAAATGCTGTCAGTTTTCTCCCTCTACGGCTCCTCTCCCATCCATCAATTCCTCCCTTCCCATCTCTACCGCCCCAGCTCAGTTCCTCATTATCTCCTGCCTAAGATGATTGCATCTGCTTTCTTACTAGTTTCCCTGCCCCCATTCTCTCTGCCTTTGAAATCATCCCCCATAATGCTGCCCGATTAATCTTCTTAAAGTGTGGCTCCGACCACGTTATTTCTTGGCTCAGAAACATTTTGTGACATCTATTAAATTGTCTAGTAAATGAAGAGAACACTCTTGGCCTGATGAGAGACAGGCCCCCATACCATATCTTCCCTTTCCTGCATTTTATTGATATTTCACAGCTCACATTCACACTCCCAACATTTCAGCCAGATTGGGTACTCGCTGTTCTGGAAGCTTGCCCTACACTTAGTTGCTTCTCCGAATTCTCCGGCTGGAATGCTTTTTCTCACGGTCTTCACCTGCTGGAACCTCCTAGCTATCCTTGAGGGCCCTGCTCAAATGGCTTCTTCTCCAAGCCTTTCCTGTCCCCACAGTGGGATGTCATTTTTCCCATTTTGAATCAGCATGGCAAGTCTTTTGTTCCTCTTTTATTACACATGTCATAATTTGCGGTGAGTGCCCTCTTTGGAGAGCAAGCTCCTGAGGGCAGTGACTTCCACCAGGCCCTCAAAAAATGTCTGCAGGGCTTCCCTGGTGGCGCAGTGGTTGAGAGTCCGCCTGCCGATGCAGGGGACGCAGGTTCGTGCCCCGGTCTGGGAGGATCCCGCATGCTGCAGAGCGGCTGGGCCCGTGAACCATGGCCGCTGAGCCTGCACGTCCGGAGCCTGTGCTCCGCAACGGAAGAGGCCACAACAGTGAGAGGCCCACATACCACCAAAAAAAAAAAAAAAAAAAAAAAAAAAAAAAAAGGATAGAAGAATGAGTAACGAGAAGGATGAAGGAGTGCGGAGGGGACTCATCGGGGTCATACACGATCATCTAAGGTGATTAAGTGGATGCCAAATTTCAATCCTATTACTTTTGACCCAAACTGCAAGACTTATAGGACAATCCTCAGAGTCCCTAATTGTGTCCTCTGGCTTCTGTGGCAGAAGCAAACCCACAGGGCAGCCTGTCCCTTCCTCTTTCAGATGGAGAGGTGTGTAGGAGCTTCAGAAGGAATGGGTAGCAGAGAGCTGAGGTGGGATACGAAGCTGGAGCTGGCTGGTGGTGATGGCAATGGTGAAATCAGGGAGTGGGGTGGGCGAAGGACCAAGCTAAAGAGAAGGCTCTAGTTCTGGATTAATTCTGGCCCTAGGCATGGAGCATTGGAAGCTTTTAAAAAAAAAATTATTGGAGTATAGTTGATTTACAATGTTGTATTAGTTTCAGGTGTACAGCAAAGTGATTCAGTTATACATACACATATATTCATTGTTTTTCAGATTCTTTTCCCATATAGGTTAGGACGGAATATTGAGTAGAGTTCCCCGTGCTATACAGTAGGTCCTTGTTAGTTATCGATTTTCTATATAGTAGTGTGTGTATGTTAATCCCAAGCTCCTGATTTATCCCTCCCCTCCACACCTTTCGCCTTTGGTAAACATAAGCTTGTTTTCAAAATCTGTGAGTCTGTTTCTGTTTTGTAAATAAGTTCATTTATATCATTGTTTAAAATTAGATTCCACACGTGAGTGGTATCATATGATATTAGTCTTTCTCTGTCCGACTTACTTCACTGAGTATTATAATCTCTAGGTCCATCCATGTTGTTGCAAATGGCATCGTTTCATTCTTTTTTATGGCTGAGTAATATTCCAGTGTATATATGTACCACATTTTCTTTATCCATTCCTCTGTCGATGGATGTTTAGGTTGCTTCCATGTCCTGGCTATTGTAAATAGTGCTGCAATGAACATGGGGGTGCATGTACCTTTTCGAATTATGATTTTCTCTGGGTATATGCCCAGGAGTGGGATTTCTGGATCACATGGTAACTCTATTTTTAGATTTTTAAAAAACCTCACTACTGTTTTCCATAGTGGCTGCACCAATTTACATTCCCACCAACAGTGCAGAGGGTTCCCCTTTCTCCACACCCTCTCCAGCATTTACTGTTTGTAGACTTTTTGATGTTGGCCATTCTGACCGGTGTGAGGTGGTACCTCATTGTAGCTTTGATTCTGGCTCTAAGTGTAGAGCACTGGAAACCAAGCCTTTTAATGAACAGGAGTGAGAAAAATGTCCCGGTTGCTGGAGCAATTAGATGACTTGAAAGGGCTAAAATGAATAGCTAAAGAAGCAGGTAATGAGAGATACATGAATCCGTGAAGCTATGACGGAGGATAGGAGTCATTTGCTTACCAGAGGGAACGTGAATATTTAACGTTGTGAATCTATAAATATTTAACTACGTTCAGATATTTAGGCACTGAAATTGCCTCTTTAAAAAATGAGGTTTTCCTGAATACAGGGCCATTTTTCTCAGGGCACAAGGTAGCCTAAGCAATTCATTTAAAAAATCATTTTTGACAACTTCCCATGGATCACAGAATACAGCCCATTGTGTGTTGGAATCCCTTCTGATACACTGATCAGATGGAGTGGAGTAAAATCTTGATCTGGCTTATTTTTCACCACACCCAGGATGTCAGAAAACCTCTTCCTGGTTTCTTGACATTTAAAAGCATATCCTTTTCTCGTTCTCCCTATGGCAATCTTGCAAGACTCCCCTCTGCGCAAAATCATGCCCCAACATAGAAAATACATGCACTTAGGGAGTGGTTAACAACAACAAAATAATAGCTAAAAATGGGAGATGGGAGCTTAGGAAAGGAGAGGTGGGGAAGGAAAACCTCCAGGATATTTGGCCACAGATACAACCTCAGGCAGACTAGTTCTAGGAGAGTTTGCATGGAAATGGAAGACACGGAACTTAATTCCCTCTGAACCACCTGTGCCCACATGCCCTTTGGAAGCTTTGTATACCCAGGGCTCAGGTTCCATAGTAAAGATGGCTGCTCTGCACACACCCTCTCTTCAATGTCCCTCTGCTCAGAGACCATGTGTCCCCAAAGAATCCATATCATCACTTACTCTTTGTCTCTCAAATTCTCTGCAAATGAGGGCATTTCCTTTCCTCTCAATACCTTCTCTACCTTCACATTTAAGGGAAGACACTTCACACGGCCCCCAAGCAAAAGAAGGGGGCTAGGTAAGCTTCCATCCATCTCTGTTAACCCTTCACCATTGCCTACACCTCCTGTGTTAGTCAGGGTTCTCTAGAGGAACAGAACCAATATGATAGAGATATAGCTAGAGATACAGGTAGAGGTAAGAGGAGACTTATTATAGGAATTGGCTCATGGGATTATAAAGGCTGAGAATTCCTACAATCTGCTTTCTGCAAGATGGAGCACCAAGAAAATCAATGGTTTAAGTTCGAGTCCACAAGCTTGAGAATTCCAGCCTGAGTTTGAATACCTAGTGAACCAAGAGAGCTAATAATGTCTGACATCCAAAGGCAGAAGATGGATATCTCAGCTCAAGCATGGAGAGCAAATTCTCCCTTCCTCCATTGTTTTTTGTTGTTGTTGTTCTACTGAAGCCGTCAACCTGCACTGGGGATGGTGATCCATCTACCAATTCAAATGCAAATCTCTTCTGGAGACACCCACACAGACACACCCAGAAGTAATGTTTTTACCAGCCGTCTGGACATCCCTTAGCCAGCAAGCTGACACATAAAATTAACCATCACACCTCTCCACGTCCACTGTCCTCCGTGTGATCACAGCTCAGTGGGTGTGAGCTGTGGTGGTGGGTGTGAGTTTGAGGAAACAAGGCAGGAATGGAAATGCAGTGCAGTAGGAGCTGTCACTGCCCAGTCCCTCCATACACAATCAGCCCCCAAACTACATTTTTGGCCTTATCAGCCTCTGCCCTAAATTGTAGGTCACAGGAGTCAGCTTGCTGTTCCCGCTTACAGCTATACCTCTTTTCTCTACGCTGACCTCAGTCTGAAAATCCCATTACCCTTTTCCTCCAGTTCCTCAAGGTCCACTTAAAATTGATTTCCTCGAATCTGACAGTGTTTGTTAGACATAAAATGCATCTTTTGATCTAGCAATTCCACTTTTAGGATTTTAAACTAGAACAAGACATATTAGGATTCAAAGATCTAAGTTCAAGGATGTTCACAGAAACTGTCAAGAAGGGGAAACAAGCTAAATGGCCGTTTGTAGGGGAGAGTGAAATAAATTGACACCTCCTCACAACGGAATACTACGCACAGTTTGAAAAAAAATGAGATTGATATAGAACAGAAAAATGTTTAAGATGTATGGTTAAGTAAAAGAAAAACACGTTGCAAAACAAGATGAGTTATAAAAACAAATGTTCTTAGAGAATAAAAAGAGAGATAAGAGCATAGGCAAAGTCTAGAATGTATTGATCCTAAACTACTGGCAACATGAATTATCTTTGGAGGATAAGACTATGGAGGACTTTTTCTTTCTTCAATATTTGTGTAATATTTGATTTTTTTTTTTTTTTTTTTTTTTTTTTTTTTACAAAAGGCAAAAACTCGACTTCCTTAGGACATCTTCCTGGTTACTCCTCATTCATTTTTTTGTATGAATTTGAAACACATTAAATGGCCGATATCTGACCCTATTTCGCTACAGAAACAGCAGTCCCAAAGCATCTGATCTACTCTCTCTTCAACCCCTCAGCATAGCACCAGGCTCTTGGCTGAACCGACTGAATTGATTGCACATTGGCATTTGGTATTTAGAAATATGCCTGTTAATTGTCTCATGCGAACATCCTTAAATGTATCCACAGTGTTAATGTGATTTGCCGGATAAGTTATACTCACATTTTGTAATGAGTATACACACATTTCAGGTGTGTGTATCATTGGACAATTATTGATATGTTTGTGCAGGGAGAAAGCAGAACTTCAAGATGAATCCTAGGAGCAGGAAAGCCTCTGAATGTGAAGAAAAAATCGGCAAACCTCTAACTCTTTCTGGTTCTTGATTTCTTTTTAAGACTTGTCAGATAAGGGAGTTAGGAGGCTTGAACCAAGGCCAGCGTAATTTTTTTCCACCCAAAGCAAGGCTTCAAGCTGCCTGGCTGTGAGGCTGAACACTGACAGTGGTGTTGGTTGGGCTGATTGTTCATCAGGGTGCTTCTTTAGAGACAGTCTGTTTGTCTGGAGGGGTTGGCCACATTTCTTCATTAAGTATTTGTCCTTCTTTCTTTGACACAAACAGTTATGTTATTAGTCTTCAATGACTGATCTCTGACGTCAGATTTTCCACAGGCTCAGATAAGTGTTCTCTTTGTGAACACAAGCAAATAGTTCAGGTGGTCGGTTTGCTACTGGAAAAAAAAAAATCAAATATGCAAACTTGGGAACCTAGATGAAATCTCTCCGTTTCAAAGGATGGGTGTGATGAAAAATGAGATCGCCTGCTTTCTTGAGGTACCCCTGGGAGGAAAGCGTGAGAAACAGACACCCATGCATCCCAGGGATGACAGGGATGGGAGCTCAGAGCCTGTCCTGAGATTCCTCACCTGCCAAGCCTGGATGGAGTCCATCGCACCCTTGTAGGGGGCCAGCCTTGCCTAGCACGTGAGAGGAGGGTCAAGGCTTAGGACTAGATGGTACTGCAGCGATGAACAGGCATCGCGTTTTTGTTTTTGTTTTTGGCCACACAGCACGGCTTGTGGGATATTAGTTTCCTGACCAGGGACTGAACCTCAGCCCCCTGCTGTGGAAGAGCAGAGACCTAACCACTGGACGGCCGGGGAAGTCCCGTAATTATTTTTAAGTAACTTAAAATCAGAGTGTGTTAGAACATTAGAACCAGATGGGACCGTAGAGATTATCTAGTTTCCCAAAGTTCTGCAGGATAATTTTAGGTGCTCAGAAATATAAGGGAGGAAGCGTTCTATGGTCAAGTACATTTGGGAAATGCTGGATGTAGCAGAAGCTGCTGGTGCCCCGCTTCAGCACAAGAGACCGACTTCCAGCAGCCTCTGTTTGTATCTTATTGTCTAAGGCCCTTCCTGAAGTCATGGAGGGCTGGTCTGTTCTTACATAATCGGCCAGGGGTACCAAGAACTTGACACTGACCCCAAGCAATCCTTAAACTATAACTGGAGAGAGTTGGTGTATAAACACCCCAGCAATTTCGCCCCTCAGGTGGGATAACTGAGGCATGTGCTCTACACTGACTCCTTCAGTTTCCCCAGTGGGACCGAGGTCCAGTTGCCCTCAGTGGTAGCTGGCTTAATAATGCATCCTTCAAGGCTGTCTTCCCTTCCCTGTCTTGCTTCTCAATTTCCTTAGCTTTTTTTCCTTCTCTTCCCAAATCAGCTACTTGCACTCAAATCCTTGTCTCAGCATCTGCTTTGGGAGCCCCAAGTAAAATTGCTGGGTAAAGAAAAAATGAACAGATTTCTTTACTACAGAACTTTCCAGAGCCTTTAACATGCTAATATACTTTGTGACTATCCGAGAGAGATTCAGTCTGCAGAATTTCCCAAATATTTGACTACAAAACCATATTTTTCCCCCTACAGATATCTCTTGAAACCAGTACCCCAAACAAAATATTTTGGGAGACATTCTCTTCATTTTACTGATGAGAATGTCATCAGTCTCTACATTTTACTGAGAAGAGGACTTTCCCAGGAAAGTCAAGGATTCATCTGTCTAAAGCATCGCAGCCAACAGTGGGAGAATTATGGTTAGAATCTAGGTTTCCTCTTCTCTCGTCACTACACAATTTGGCATCTGTGCACCATATCAGGTCAGCACAGCGTCAGAGTTCTGAGGTCAGACCGTGGAGTTGGGAGTTAGGTCTCAGGGTTCTACCTGGTTCCATCGCCAGCCAGCTGTGCCTCTCTGCTTCGTCATTTACGATAATCTTTTGTCTTACCTTCTTCATATGTGAAAGCAGGGAGTTAAGGTGGCTGACATTTTTTTCCTGTGGTAAAATATATACAGCATAAAACTTACCATTTTAACGACTTTTAGTTGCAGTGGCGTTAAGTATATTCACACTGTTTTGCAACTATCATTATCATCCAACTCCAGAACTTCTCCATCTTCCCAAACTGAAACCCTGTACCCATTAAACATGAACTCCCCATTCCCCCACCCCTCTAGCCCCTGGCAACTACCGTGTTACTTTCTCTCCCTATGCATTTGACTACTCTATGTAATTGGAATCATGCTGTACTTGTCTTTTTGGGACTGGCTTATTTCACTTAGCATAATGTCCTCAAGCTTCATCCATGTTGTAACATATTGCAGACTTTCCTTCTTTTTTAAGGCTGAACAATATTCCACTGTAAGTAGGTACTATTGCGGTCCGGGAGCCACACGCCTGGAGTCGAGTTCCCCGGTAAATGCGACCAGTGTCCCAACCAAGGACACCTGAGAATCACCAACACCAAGTAGAAAGATTAGCAAAGGATTTATACAAGTACAAGTATAGAAGCTTACACAAACTGTCCGGACAGGGTCCCACTCGGAGAGAAGTGAGTGAGCCCCCGACTAACAGCCAGGTGAGGCTTTTATACCCTTCACAGGCCGGGAAGTCCCCAAGGCGGGAGGGAGCTGTTTAATTTTGAATCAGCCAATCAGGAACCCGGTTCTTCCCGCCCCAAGCAAGCAAGCAAGTTTCTTACAGAAGCCAAAATGTGCTGTTAGCCCTGAAGCTGTTCTTCCGTTTCTTTCGTCACAGTACCACATTTCGCTTATCTGTCTTTCATCAAATTTGGGAAGTTATCAGTCATTATTTCTTGATGTATTTTCTCTGCCTCTTTCTCTTCTTCCTTCTGGAACTCCTACAACGTGTATATTGATCTGCTTGCTGACACTCCACAGGTCCCTTAGGCTCCGTTCACTTTTCTTTAGTCTTTTTTCTTTATGCTTCTCAGCCTCATGTCCTATCTTAAGTTTGCTGATTCTTTCTTCTCCCTGCTTAATCTGCCTTTGAATACCTCTAGTGAATTTTTAATTTCAGTAACCGTATTATTCAGCTTCAGGATTTCTTTTTGGTTTCTTTTTAGGTTTTCTATTTATTTTTTGATATTTCCATTTTATTTGGACATCATTTTCTTGACTTTCTTAATATCCTCCTTTCGTTCTTGGAGCATTTTTTTTTTTTGCGGTATGCGGGCCCCTCACTGTTGTGGCCTCTCCCGTTGCGGAGCACAGGCTCCGGACGCGCAGGCTCAGCGGCCATGGCTCACGGGCCCAGCCGCTCCGCGGCATGTGGGATCTTCCCGGACCGGGGCACAAACCCATGTCCCCTGCATCGGCAGGCTGACTCTCAACCACTGTGCCATCAGGGAAGCCCTCTGTGTTTAATTTTTTGAGGAATTGCCATATGTTTTCCACAGAGGCTGCACCATTTTGCATTCCTGACAGCAAAGTGCCAAGAGTACCAATTTTTCCACATCCTTGTCAGTATTTATTTTCTGTTTTTTTGATAACATCCGTCCTAACACATGTGAAGTGGTGTCTCACTGTGGTTTTGGTTTGCATTTTCCTAATGATTAGTGATGTTCAACATGTTTTCATGAGCTTACTGGCCATCTATATATCTTTTTTGGAGAAATGTCTGTTCAAATTTTGCCTTTTTTTTTTTTTTTTTTGTGGTATGCAGGCCTCTCACTGTTGTGGCCTCTCCTGTTGCGGAGCACAGGCTCTGGACGTGCAGGCTCTGGACGCGCAGGCTCAGCGGCCATGGTCACGGGCCCAGCCGCTCCGCGGCATGTGGGATCTTCCCGGACCGGGGCACGCACCCGTGTCCCCTGCATCAGCAGGCAGACTCTCAACCACTGCGCCACCAGGGAAGCCCCCCCCGCCCATTTTAAAATTGTTTATTTTTGTTGTTGTTGAGCTGTAGGAGTTATTTATAGACTCTGGATATTTAGCCATCTCATCTGCCTTCTTTAAAGCTTCCTTCCTGTCTTAACATTTATATATCTTAAAACCACATTAAAACCACACCTACTGTTAACTCAGTAAACCTTACACTCTATCATAGATACCTTAGAACCTGGCTACCCAAAATGTGGTCCCGGGACTGGCAGCATCAGCATCACCTGGGAATTTGTTAAAAATGCAGAATCCTGGGTCTCACCCCACATCTTCTGAGTCAGAATCTGCATGTGAACAAGGTCCCCGGGTGATTCACCCAACATTAAATCTTGACAAGTGCCGCTCCGGAACACAGTGCGGCTGTGTAAGAGGTAAGGTGAATCGGGCATTTGTATTTTTCAGTTTTTGATTCCAGAATTGTTCCATCCCAGCATTCTTGCTCTTTTCTGCTATTAAAAAAGCAAGACCAAGCTATGTAGTTCTGATGGCAAAGTCACGAGTATGTGGCACTTCTTAACCCTGACACGCTGAGATGGATATTTTTCTCCAGGGTTGAATCAAATCAATCCGTATGTCTACATCTTTTTTCTATATATTCCTCTTTTTCCCCCTTCTCCCTGCTCCAAAAATAAATGTAGCCAGTGGCTGTACCTTCTGTTTCTTTCCAGAAAAAAAAAAAAAAGGAACAGATTCCCACACTGGTTTTCAAAGGCCCATCTGACACTATGTTTTATTTCTTAGCTGCTCCTTGTAAATTGCTTGTAGGGAATTCTCTTCAACTTCCAAATGGGGCTTTGTGCAGCAGAGGTGGTTATTATCTCAGCCAGCTAGTGCCATCAATCCATCCCTTCTCACATGGGATCATTTGCCTTTAATGAGAGCACTCCCCAAGTGTCCACTTCTGAGCTGCTGGGGAGGGTGCAGTGGCCAAGGTTGAGACCTCTGTACAATAAAGCTTCGAGTCAATGAGACTCTTCCCTGACACCTGTATGCAGCACACTCATCTGACATATTGCATTAGCCTTGAAAAATACCTTTGGCTCAGGTAGATCTCTGGAAATGACAATAATGGACATGATACCCATCTTAATAGACACATTCACCTTGAACATTGGCCAGCTGCTTTCTGTGTTCCCTCATGGTGAATCTTGCTTTTAATGGCTTACTGAACTCCCACTTACTCAGTCTAAATTGCCTTTTAGTGATGTGAGCATTATCTTTGTTTATACTGATTTCTATCACATATAGCACAGCAGGTAGAAGGAACTTGAAACTAAAATATACAGTTAGCTTCTCACCATTTCTCAGCAGAAGTAAATCCAAAAGGAAGTGTTGCCAATTAAGGAAGTTCTTGGCCTCCTTAATCAATAGAAATTGATCAGAGGCCAGACAAGAAATTCAGGCAAGGCTTCACTGGGGCCCCTGCTGCCGCAGGAGCCAGTGAGAACAAGTAACAGGTTCCCTGCTCCCTCGCTCACTCGGGGGGTGGGGGGTGGCAAACTGGCCCCTTTTATTGGGTGAGGATAGGGGCAGGTCCAGGGGTCGTGTGAGAGGGGTGGCTTAAGTGTTTTGCCCACACCTTTGGTGGTGGTGTGCGCATGGGGCATGCACAGCACCCGCTTTTGCTCCCTTCTCTTCAGAAGTGGCAGTTGTGTCTTTTGGTCTTTTTGTATCTTTCTGTCCATAATTTGCCCCGACTGTGCATTTTTAGTCCCTTATAGTTTCTTTGTATTTTGTTGCTCAAGGAGATGTTTGTCCAAGTGCAAACACTGCAGCAAAAGGTGCCAGTTCCCAGGTCCCAGCCTGTCTCAGAAGGAAGTAGGAGGGAGGCACCTCTATGTAAACTGATACTCAGTGTTACTCAAAAACCTCAGCCTATGCCCCTGTGATGTCTCTCACAAAGGAAGGGGCTTCTTGAGGGAATGACGGTATATGCAGTGGATGTTGTATTTGACAAACCAGCATTGGTTCTTTTCCCTTTGACTAGTCTAAGCCCATCACAATGACCCTATTCCCCTGCTAGTGACTGGCTCTGGAATGGCACATGATGAAACAAGGCCGGCAGTGATGTCTGGCGGTGGTGTAGGGGTGGGGACATTCTGGGAGAGGTTTCCTTGTTCTACAGAAAAATGCTTCCACTTTTTCCCCTTGACCTTGTCATGTCTGGAGAAGACACCTGGAAGTCCTGACACCTTGTTGCTATGAGCTTGAGGAGGAAGCTGGCACTGGGAACAGCAGAGCAAAGGTTGGACCTTGATGACACCGCCGAGCTGCTACCTCAACAAAACCTGAGACCCTCGGGCTTCCCTGGTGTCGCAGTGGTTGAGAGTCCGCCTGCCGATGCAGGGGACATGGGTTCGTGCCTCGGTCCGGGAAGATCCCACATGCCGCGGAGCGGCTGGGCCCGTGAGCCATGGCCGCTGAGCCTGCGCGTCCAGAGCCTGTGCTCCGCAACGGGAGAGGCCAAAACAGTGAGAGGCCCTGACCTGTGGTCTCTCTGTTTTGTGAGACAGTAAATTTCCTCATTGTTTAAGTCAGCTTCTGTCAAGATTTTTGTTTCTTGCAGCCAAAAGCATTCTGATGAATTCAAAGGGAAAATATGGACAGTGTCCCAATATTTCAGTGTTTTGGTTTTTTTTTTTTTTAGTTTGCAGTGTTGTAAGTTCATGGCATGAAACAGATCCATATTCCAAGTGTACAGAGACATCCCAATGCTGAATATAAATTAAATATAACTTTTAATCTGCACTTGCATTTAAACTACCTACCCCAGGACTTTCCTGCACAAACACAGATAATCCAGAGCTGGCTATTTTATTTCCACTGAATTATGCACCTTTTAGGATGTAGAGGGGTCACTCTGGGTCACGGCTCTCCAGTCCCAGTCTATTTCCTTTGAACTTGGCTGTGGGCCCTTCCAGGCAGGCTCTAAGCAGACTTAAGCATCACGATATTCACAATGTGTGTTTCAACTCCATTACTTTATGGGCAGGATAAAATTGATTTATAAAAGGAAGTTTTAAAATTACATTTAAACTTTAAATTACATTTAAGCTAACATTTAAAATTAAATATTAGTTACTTTCTGAAGAGTTGGTTCCTGCCTATGGTACACAATTCAGAGGCAGTGAAAAGGAAGTCTCCCCTTCACCCCAGGCTCCAGCCACCCAGTTCCCCTTCCAGGAGGCAATCATTGTTACTGGTTATGAAAGGAAACCTATCTCCCTAATTCACTCAGGCTTCGGTTCAACTCAGGACGTGAACCTTGCTGATACAAAGGATATTATGGAAAGTTGGATAGAGCCCTAGACTCACTAAGATTGTGCTCTGGTCCTGACCTTGAGAGAACAGCTGAGCCCCTGACCCTGATTATATCGTCTGGGCTGCTTTTATGGAATGGGGGTAATAATGCCGATTCTACTCTTCTTATGTGCTTAGTTACACTTCAGACGAGATACAATAATAGTCAAAGTTCTCTGGAAAGATAAAAAGGCAACAGCAGTTGAGTGGAGACAAATGAAAATAATTTACCCCATTGGGATCCAAAAATGGAATACACAGTTTTTTTTCACCTATTTAAAATTCTGTTTAATGCTTCAACAATTTCTGCACGAGCTGAAATAGAAATATAAAAATAAAGGATGATGCAACCTATTGTCAACAGGTTCTCACTAGATGGCATCACTCTTTTGGACCCCTTCTGAGGTACAGGAAGCTTTAGGATTTGGGTAGGTTTCCGTTTGTTGCTGTTGTTTTTTTGCAGTCTAGTCATTGAGTACTTTTGCACTGCAGGGGTAAAGGATGTTAAAGCAGGACCTGGTTTATACAATTTCTGGGTGGTTGCTATGTCCTGGAGTAGCATGGTAGCAGCGGTGGGTCAAGTTCCTGCAGTGGGTGTCCTGATCGTAGGACTTGAGAGTCCCCTTCCCTGTGTGTATACCGTGTTGTATGTGCCTGGCAGTGGGAGTGGGGGTGATGAACAGGTACCACTGGGGGACAGGGTAGGGGCATCAGGACTCCCCATGTTGGGCCTTAAGGAGGGAACCATCGTTTGAGAGGAATTACAACGGGCTTCTGTTTCAACTGGAGGCTTTTAGGAACGATTCTGAGCTTCAGGGAAGAACTGAGGGAGGCTGAGGAGGGAAGCACCCAGGGCTGCCAGGGCTGCCAGGGCTTCGCTGGGTTGGGGAAATGAGGGTTGACCGGCAGCGAAAAAGCCAGCATTGTGAGAAGCCGACTGCCGGCTGCTACGGGATGCCCACGGCTGGAATGTGGTCCTCGTCGGAGAGATGTGCTGTGTTTATCCTGGCTGCTCCCTGGCAAATCCACGCTGAGGCCCCGCCGCGGGACCCTCGGGTATGAAAGGGCGCTTCACCCCTGCGGGGCCCCTCATTGACCTCCTGGCATCTGCGGTTCATCTGTTTAGACTTCGAGCCTGACAGAGACACTGTCCCTTTGTGGGTGACTTCTGTGGCCGAGAGAGGCTCTCATTCTTTTTAATTTAATTTAATTTTTTCTGAAAACTCCAGCTACTGCTGTAGGATTGGACCAAGATTCTGTGGTTGCCACGGCAACGGCACCTTCTCCTACCTGAGAAGAATTCCTTTTTCTCAGGAGGCATATGCAACGCCTGCAATCCCCACCCCCAGCCCAGGTCGCTGTGGTTACAGACGGTCATTTCTGGAACGCTGGGGGTGGGGTATACCATGGTCCTGACTGACAGTGTCATTCCTGTTGCTTCCCTCTGTCCACTGCCCAGGTTCAAGCTGAACACAGTAAGTGTGAATTTTGCAAAATGGGGCTCTGGCAGTTTACCTCCCTGCTTTTACATCTTTCCTTTTCCAGTTAAAGTTGAGTCAGTAAACTTTGAAACAGCATGGCCTAGTGATTAGGCTCAAGGCTCCAGATTCAAGGTTTTGAGCTTGAACTGCAGCTTTGACATTTACTAAGTCTATCCCCTCAAGTAAGGCTCTGAGTCCCTCAGTTTTCTTACCTCTAAAATGGGAATAATAATTGTACTTTCCTCACAGGACTTCAGTGAAGATAAATCAGGATTATGTGTGCAAAGTTCTTGGCACGGTAGCTGGCACGTAGTAGGAACTCACAAATAAGGTGTTTGCTGTTATTATGATGTGTCAGAAGCTGTGCAAGGGAATTTTAGGCTGAAACAACACAAAGACAGATACCTGCAGCCACACACCATAGCCTGATCTAGCCTCAGGGCGGGCATATATACCCAGCTTCATCCACACTCGCCCTGGTTTCTAACCTGTTTCTGGTAGCTGGATCATCAGTTGCTCTCCATCTGTTTGTCGACTGAAAAAAAAAAAAGCACAACCTAAAAGTTGAGATTGATGTTTTATTCAGTGGCCAAATCTGAGGACTTAAACCTGGGACACAGCATCTCAGGTAAAGCTGAGAAACTGTTCCAAAGAGGGAGGTGGGGGAGCCAGGATATAGAGTTTTTGCAACAAAACCAGGTGGTTGGAACATCAAAAGGTTACTGTTAATAAAGGAAAGCCAGATATCTCAAGTTAAGGAATTAATGCTTTTCTATGTATGGGAAGATGCAAGAGTGTGGGCTCACTGAAATCATTCCTTTGATACCTACCTCGGCTCTCTGGGCCCAGCATCCTGTGTTTTCTCATCCTGAGTTTCCTCAGGGTGCACCACTGTGGGTGACGGTAGTGGCTGACTGCTAGATGGGCTTGGCAGTGGGCAGCCCATTTATCTCCATCCTGAGTTCCTTCAGGGCTCATCATCCGGGAGGCTGTAATGTGGTGGGTGGATGGCTGCAACACACTTTGTTTACTGATATGGTAGGCAGTATTTCAGTTCTCATGTTCTTGGAGTGCACATGCCTCCATCCTGGCTTGACCTTACTTTGGTAACTGCAGCTCTTTCCAGAATCCATCCTTACATCCTTTTTTTTTTTTTTTCTGATTCAGATTCACTGCTGGCAAGATAAGCCTCCACAGCTGAGTTTCTATTACTCATGCTGTTGGACATGCATGCCTATAAATAAGGCTCTCGTTCTGGGCTGATGTGGTCAGCTCAGCACCTCTCCAGACGAGTCTTGCTGACTCTCTCTTGTCACACAACCCGTTCCCAGTGGGTGTGATGCAGGCACTCATGCCAGTGCATCCGCTGTCTCAGCCACACTGCTCAGGAACTGCCCCATTCCTACCCTGCCACTGAGTTCACCCCAGACCAAGGCAGACCCCTCCTAGTACCCTGGTCTTGGCTCTTTTTTGTCTGATAAAATTTCCCATGAAGCTTTGGCGGCGCTTACAGAGATCCTATTCTTCCCTATCCAAAAGGCTGCCTTGGATTCAATCCGGGTGAGAACCAAATCTCATCTGACAGACACCTGCTGGACCAGGTGGGGAGATGAGCCAATCCTAGTAGCAGAAACACAGTCCCCTGCCAAGCCCCAAAGTTCATGCAAATAGCAGCACAGATAATCTACTATCATGTCTACCCTAGTATCTTATATAGATCTATGTTATGAAGTAGGAGAGTCACGTGTAGCTACTAAGTGCTTGAAATGTGCCGGTCTGAATTGAAAAGTGCTTTACGTGTAAAATACGCACTGTGTCCTGAAGGCTTAGTACAAAAAGTAAATGATCTAATTCATATTTTTACATTGATTACATGTTGAGATGATAATATTTTGGATATACTGGGTTAAATAAAATATATTATTAAATTAGCTTCACCTGCTTGTTTTTACTTTTTTAATATGGCTACTAGAAAAATTCAAATTACACGTATCTCGTGTGTGTGACTTACATTATTTTCCTACTGGGCAGAGCTGTTCTGGATTGTAGTTTCTCTGCAATAAGTTAAGGATCAAGGAAAATATATGTGACTCTAGGTATTTGAATCAGAGAGGGATTTAACACAGGGAATTGGGGGCTTACAAAACTAAGACTGGAGGAATGAAAATCACCGGCAGGGGTGTGGGTGTGGGGGAGGAGTTTTCCTGACCTTCAGATCCACTGCTGGCTTTCAGAGAATCAGGAGGTACTGCTTAGGGCAGAGGTCAGAAAACTGCAAGAAAATGCTGTTGATGGTCCCAACTGCTGCACAACACTTGGGTAGATAGTTGGTAAGAGTTTCGCTGATTTCTGCAAAAACTCACACCTGACAAAGCCCATGTGTCCACTACTGGTGCTGGAGGAAGAATAATTGGTCCCCTCTCACCTCCCTTCTGCCTTCCAAATCTCATGCAAACACACCTCGTTGGCAGAATGCAAATCATATCCAGGATCCTGAATGCCATGGATCCCAACCTTCCAACCCTGTGATATACAGGGGAACCAGAAAAAGGTGTATGCTATTTGTTCCAAATAGACAAAAAGCAAAACAAAACAAAGTAGTCTCATATTCAGCACAATCCTGGAGTAGACTCATATTCACCTCAGGGTCCAGCATAGGGCCTGGCACACATAAGTGTTCAATAAACATTGAAAAAACTATTCTTGTGTGTGTATGTTTATGTTGGCTCCAGCATTTTGCTATTGTAGATAATGCTGCAATGGACAGTTGCATGTATGACTCTTCGTGTTTTTACTGATATTTTTTCTAGGGATAGACATTCAGGAGTGGTCTTGCTGAGAATTGCTTAGTTTTGTCATGTTGCTTTCCAAAAGTTGTACCAATCTATAAGTCATACACATATTATATATACAAGAATTCTATACAGAGGATGGCTTTTTATGTCGATGTCACCAACCTTGTGTGTTAATGTTGTTTGCTTATATTTGCTCTAATTTAGGGTGTATATGGTGATCCCAGTTTTCTTTGGCTTGGATACTGGTGAGACAGTTAGCAAAAGGGTTACGGACGGGGCTGATTAACTTGGATGCAGATCATGATTTCTTTCATCTTTGAAGGCCTCTAGCTGCCCAAGAACTTGGTCCAGTTTAAGCCTTTCCTGCTGTTTTATGTGTCCTCCCTTTAAGATGAACTAAAAGGAGTGGCAAACTTTGAATCATTGAATTCTTCCCTTCTCCCAGTGAGAGTTAAGGATAATTACACAGACATTTAACATTTGTCTCAGAGAAGGAAATATTAAATGGTACCAGCTAAATGAGCCTTTTATTTTCTTCCCTGCATCTTGCTGTGTTTCATGATGGAGACCCGCATAGTGATGGCTTATGTGTTTATGAATTATATTCTAAGAACAAATACATTCCTTTTTTCTCTGCAAGGGAGGCTTTAAAGGATACAAAGATGACGCAGAATTGGACCAGAGAAGGGTTTGGGTTTCCTAACCTGTAGAAGGGGATAAGTAACAGGATACCTCATAGGGTTGTCTTGTGGATCAAATAATTTAATACACAGAAAGTGCTTTTTAATGTGCCTGACACACAGCAAGTGCTGGGGTGGTGGCTGTTTCTGGAACAGGTGAGGCGATGCGTGTTCCTGAACCTGAGCCCTGATGCTTTCAGTCACTTTACCTTTTTTTTTTTTAAAAATGATCAGTAGCCAAGTGAAGAGGCTGTTGGCACTTAGCTGGGAAATACAACTATCTGTAAAAGGCCTGTGGCCATTTTAGGGTTTATGAGCAGGAAGATGTGTGCAAGGTGCCTAGAATTACAATGTGTTGAATCAAAGAATGGCTGAGCTGGCAGGGATTTTTGACATATTTTGTGAGATCATATTATAGATGAAGAAATGGAGTCCCATGAAAATGAAGTGAAAGACCCAGGATATTTTAGCCAGTCGATGGCAGATCTCAGAGTAGAAGTTGCATCTTCAGACTCACAGACAGTATCTTGCCTGTTCCACAAGGGCGCCACACCCAACAGCGGGCCAACGTCACGAGCATGAACCAACCGGGGTGGTAAAGGAACATTGCCTTCCCTAGGCCAAAAAAGGGAAGAGATGCTGTTTTGCTAGAGATCCAGTTTCCTTGGAGCAGTGATTCCCAGTTTTTTAAAAAAAAATTTTATTGAGGCATAGTTGATTTACAACGTTTCAGGTGTACAGCAAAGTGATTCAGTTATACATACATATATATATATATATATATATATATATATATATATATTCTTTTTCAGATTCTTTGCCATTTTAGGTTATTACAAGATATTGAGTATAGTTCCCTGTGCTATACAGTAGGTGCTTGTTGTTTATCTATTTTATATATACTAGTGTGTATCTGTTAATGCCAAATTCCTAATTTATTCCCCTTCCCCCCCTTCCCCTTTGGTAATCATAAGTTTGTTTCCTATTTCTGTGAGTATATTTTTGTTTTGTAAATAAGTCTGTTTGTATCATATTTTAGATTCCACACATAAGTGATATCATATGATATTTGTCTTTCCTTGACTTACTTCACTTAGTATGATAATCCCTAGGTCCATCCATATTGCTGCAAATGGCATTATTTCATTTTTTTAATGGCTGAGTAATATTCCACTGTATAGATATACCACATCTTCTTTTACCATTCATCTGCTGATGGACATTTAGGCTGCTTCCATGCCTTGGCTCTTGTAAATAGTGTTGCTATGAACGTTGGGGTGCATGTATCTTTTCGAATTAGAGTTTTATCTTTTTTGGATATATGCCCAAGACTGGGATTACTGGATCATATAGTAACTCTATTTTTATTTTTATTTTTTTTGCCACTCCACGCGGCTTGTGGGATCTTAGTTCCCCGGGGTTGAACCCGTGCCCTCAGCAGTGGAAGTGGTGAGTCCTAACCACCAGACTGCCAGGGAACTCCCTATTTTTAGTTTTTTAAGGAGCAGTCATTCCCAATCTTTTTGAGAGTGAGGAATACTTTCTAACATCAATAAATTTCATAGAAGCCCCCCACTTCTAGTATGATATAGACTATATATAGATATCCAATGTTAGAGAAAGTGTACAATAATACTAGCTACTATAAACAGACCAGCACTTTACAAAGGAGAAGCATTCAAAAAGCAGTTGTACCTACATTATTTATTCAAACTCCAGATAATGATTGGATGGCATTTAGAGTCATGAACACTCTGCAATAACTCCACAACCTCCCTGGATGACTTTCACATCCATTGTCATGGGTGGGGAGATTGGGCAGGTTGTAGCTGTTTTCCTTTATTTTCTGAGCTCCAAAAGGGAACTAATATAGGGATAATGTAACAGAAACAAAAAGGAGCAGCAGGCTAAAACATTCTGGTCCTCTCTCTAAAATGGTCCAAGGCTAGGCTCTCAGCTACAAGGAGTGAGGCTTGAGTAGGAAAACACACACACACACAAAGCTCTTTCTTGTTCTTTCATATAAATGCAATGGTAAATTGATACCCATTGGGGAATGTTGGCCCCAATAGTCTGAGCGCCAAAGTATTTGGGGGCAGTTAGGGTTCATTAACTGTGGTGAAAAACACAGAGTGACAGTCAAAGCTGAAGCATTGGCAACCAGACCTGTACATTTTCTGAGATTACATAATATGCATATGACAGAAAGAGATTCAAGCTGCAAAATCCTGCCTATCCCAGGGCAGAGCTGGGAAATGTGGAAAGAGAAAGAGTTCCTGGGAAGTGGTTCTGAAGGTCAGACACCTCTGCCTCCCTGGAGCAGCTGTGGGGTTGCTCTGCGTCGGTGCAGAAGAACGCATGGTAGACATGGAGCCCTCACTACTGGTCTCACCTGGGGTCTCCGTGGCAGCATCGTGAGACTAGCCATCAGGAGGGACTTCTGGGGATGGCAGCATGGGTGCTGGTGGTTCCTTTCCATGAAACAAGCATAAAACTAGAAAAATTGTCCAGAACAACCATTTCAAAGCACTGTAAATTGACCAAAAGCACACAACAAATTGAAAAGCTTTTATTCTTGAAAAACTGCTGGAGTTTTGGGGAAGCACAGCAGGAGTCTGTGGTCTTCTGGCTTGGAGCTGCTTCCATGCCCTTCCACCAGCTAGACTGGCCAGAACTGTGCTTTTAAAAGCACATGAAATGGACAATTTTGCTTCCAGAAATGATAGAGTCCATTCGGTGTGTGTGTGTGTGTGTGTGTGTGTGTGTGTGTGTGTGTGTGTGAACCTGTGTTTTTGCTGGCTAAAAGTGGAGGACTCTGTTGGGAACGAGTGAGGAAAACCTGTGATTTTGCTAGCCCAAGATTTTCTTCTTGGTTGGAGTGAGTGGTGGCCCTGCCAGAAATTTAATGGGGAAAGTCCTAGAAATGAAAGAGTGCTACAGAGAAGCTGAGAGAATTCTCCACGTGTTCCTGGACTGGGAAATAATGCATGCGTGGGGGAGACCTGGGAGAGGGAACACTAAAAACCAAGGAGAATTGACACCTTACTGTGACTTTCAATGTGTTTCTCAGCGCCACACAGATTTATCGGTAGAAGAATGGAGAACTGGCCAGGTGACTCCCGGTCCAGCACTCATCCCACTGCCCCATGGATCTGAGACACTGAAGAATCTTGAGGCCATGAAGTGATGCTGGCTGTCAGTTTAGCTACCTGTTGTCTTGAGTGCTTTCATAGTGGTGCTGTGGAGGTGCGATAGAACGACAGAATAGGGCTCTAATCCCAGCTCTATCTCTTACTGTTTGTGTGAATGTGTATCTTACTCAATCCTTAGAAAAGTCTGGTGAAATAGGCATCTTTACTCTCCCCATGTTCCAGAATACAGTGATATGCAGAGGTTTTTAATCTGTAAAAAAATGTTTTTTGGGTGAGGATTAAGTGCTGTAATGGCTATAAACTATCGATACCTAACACATGAGAGGTACTCAATAAATACTTTTTTCATTGCTTGTTTGTTTTTGTTATTGTTATTGTCAAAGATGCAGAAGAAGAAGATGCATGTTGATAAACCCAGAGAGCTTAAACCCCCAGATAGCCAGCGAGAAAATCATGAGATGCGGGTATGAAAGCTGCGCTAGGTGAGATATCTGCAGGACCTCTGTATTGTTTTTCTATTGCTGCCAGAATAAATCACCACAAATTTAGTGGCTTAAAACAACACAAATTTATTATCACACAGTTCTATAGGCCATAAGTTTGGGTGCAGTGTGGCTCGACTAGGTCCTCTGCTTAGAGCTTCATAATGATGAAACATGGGATCAGCAAGCTCCTTTGGAAGCTCTGGGTATGAACACACTTCTAGGCTCATCCAGGTTGTTGGTAAATTAAGTTCCCTGTGGTTGTAGGACTGAGGTCCCTGTGTCCTTGTTGGCTGTCAGCCAGAGGCCGATCTTTACAAGAGATCCTTGCTAGAGGCTGCTTGAATTCTTTCTCGTATTTTCCATGTGGTCCCCCTTCCAACCACAGGGGATCGAGTCCCAATTATGCTTAGAGTTTCTCCAACTTCTGCTGCATCTCTCTGATTCATTTGATGACATTAGACCCACCTGGATAATCCAGGCTAATCTCTGTATTTTACAGTCTGTTAGCTTAATCACATCTGCAAAGTTCCCCATTCACAGACTCTGGGGATTAGAGCATGCAGGGGGTTCATTCTGCCTACCACAGCCTCTTAGGGGAGAGTAGGCAGGGGCAAACTCTTGGCACAGGAAGCCACACTCATATGAAACCTGGAGCAACTAGACGTTAGGGAATGTGACTATGTGTAGATTGGGCTGGTGAGGCCGTCTCTAGTGGACTCCTGCTTTTGTCCATCCAGTATGCCTTTCTTTGGTCAAAATGCCCCTTCTCATTCTCTGTGGCTTTTATGTGTCTGCCATTCACAAGATTCTACCCACTTGGCTACAGGATTGATCCAATTTGATCCAAATGGATCAATTAGGTCATCTCCTCCCAGGAATTGACTCCTGTGTGGAGACACACAGGCCTTGGAAGTGACTAGGGAGGATTCAGGGAACGTCCACCCCCTAGAGCTCGCTGGACCAGACCTGATTCAGTCCTTCCTGGGGCTGGCTCGTTCAGCAAAACTTCAACAATGGAACCTACTAAGAATTCTTTCAATATATCTCTTTTCTGGCTGAAGTTACTCAGAGTTGGTTTCTGTTGTTTACACCAAAGAATCTTAACTGATACATATACCTACTGTCCCTCCATACCATGGCTACCACCATCATTATATAAAAGAAATTTTTTTCAGGTCTCCTTGGTCATAACTGTACCGGGAACTAATTGCTAACACAGTTTCTAACCTCTGTAATGCAGCTTCTTACCTGTGCCTTGTCTTTTTAACACTTCCTTCATGAACCCAGATAAATCTGAAGCAGACATAGAAAAAAGAATTTAATAACACGTAATGCCTCAGAAATCAAGTAATTTACATGAAAGCATCAGCCAGCCAGGCAGAAATCACTGCTACTTTTAACCTTTCATTACCTACCACATATGAATTACAACCACACAATGTAATTCTCATTCAAGATGATGGCCTGAATCATAAAATTTCAAATATGACATGTACTCTGTTTATTTGAGCAGGGAAGTACGCAATACAGCCAGCCTCCTTGTTTATTTTTTTATGATTCATTGCTTTGAGGGGTAAGCTTAAATTACAAGGCAGATTCACTGCTCCAGAATGCCTCGTTCCCTGACAACGAAGGGATCAATGAGGTGTAATAGTAGGTGAGAATTAAGATTTGAATTGTGCACAAGCCACGGACAGTTGTATTTCTGTCGTGAGGACTGAAGGCAGTGTTCTCAGAGGCTCACATTTCTTCTCGGAGGGTTGAAGGAGGACATATCTCCTCTAGCCTTGGGTGGGCCCACGATTCTTTTTTTTTAAAGCAGAGGGAGTTTTATTATTTTTATTTATTTATTTTTGGCTGTGTTGGGTCTTTGTTGCTACCCGCGGGCTTTCTCTAGTTGGCGGTGAGCGGGGGCTACACTTCGTTGCGGTGCACGGGCTTCTCATTGCTGCAGCTTCTCTTGTTGCAGAGCACCGGCTCTAGGTGCACGGGCTTCAGTAGTTGTGGCTCGAGGGCTCTAGAGCGCAGGCTCATGTGGCGCATGGGCTTCGTTGCTCCACGGCATGTGGGATCTTCCTGGACCAGGGATCAAACCTGTGTCCCTTGCATCAGCAGGCGGATTCTTAACCACTGCAACGCCAGGGAAATCCCGGGCCCCCAATTCTTGAAAGGTTTAGGATCTGATCTGGTCGCTTGAAAGACAGTGACTTTGGATGGGCAGGAAAGTGGCCCTTGCTTGGTGCACTTAGGAGAAGCTTTGATGGGAAGAGTACAATGTTGTTTGATCGTCTCTGAAGAGTTACAGCCAATTGAGTTCCACCCAACGTCTCTCAAGGTCAGACATCCAGCGCTCAGGTTGGTTCTCTGCGAAGATTAGGATGCAGTGACTCTGCCTGCTGAGGTATCTGCCAGACCCCCTCACTATGCATCTTCAAACTCCAGGAGCCCGATTTCTCTAAAGAAGAAATGTGGAGGAAGAATTCACTCTCCAGTCTAATTTCCCTCTCCGCCAGGAGAACAATCTCTCAAAGGCAATTCAGTCCACTAATAATAGTAATACAGGCATCATAACCACATCCTGTCTTAATGTCACACTGCCTTTCCAGAGAATGAGGTGCTTTGAAGAGCCCCTCTTATTCTAGAAGTCAAGGTGCCATCCATCGCTCCCTCCTGAACTCCCAGGAGGCTGAGTGCAATTAACCTGAAAGGCTCTGATCTTCACAAAATCGTCCCCACGCACTGTGATCTTCTCAGGGCTTGTAAATGGAGGCTTTGATGCTACATTCTATTGAGAGTTTTTCTTTTCTCTTCCCTTCCTTCCATTTTCTTAAAAAAAAGGCTTTATAACTTTTTTTTTAAGAGCAGCTTTAGGTTCACAGCTAAATTGAGAGGAAGGTATAGAGATTTCCATATACTTCCCGCTCCCACACATGCACGGCCTCCCCCATTATTAACACCCCCCATCAGGGTGGAACATTTGTTACAACTGATACGTCTGCACTAACATATCGTAACCAGCCAATGTCATTAGTTTACCTTGGGGTTCACTCTCGGCGTTGTACACACTATAGGTTTGGACAAATGTTTCATTACGGTATCAGACAGAATATTTTCACTGTCTTAAAAATCCTCTGAGCCCTACCTATTCATTGCTCCCCTCCCATCCAGTCCCAAATCTTCTTACTGTCTCTATAGTTTTGCCTTTTCCAGAATGTCATGTAGTTGGAATCATACCGTATGTAGCCTTTTCAGATTGGCTTCTTTCACTTAGTAATATGCAGTTAAGGTTCCGCCATGTCTTTCACGGCTTGAGAGCTCGTTTCTTTGAGACTGAATAAAATTCCATTTTATTGTCTGGATGGACCACATTATCCCTTTACCTACTGAAGGGCATCTTGGTTGCTTCCAAGTTTGGGCAATTATGGATAAAGCTGCTATGAACATCTATGTGCAGGTTTTATGCAGATGTACGTTTTCAACCCCTTTGGGTAAATACCAAGAAGCACAATTGCTGGACTGTGTGGTAAGAGTATGTTTAGCTTTGTAAGAAACCACCAAGCTGTCTTCCAAGATGGCTAGACCATTTTGCATTCCCACTGGCAATGATCAAGTATTTCTGTTGCTCTACCTCCTTACCAGCTTTTGTTGTTTTCAGTGATCCGAATTTTGGCCATTTGTGGGATCTTATTGTTGTTTTAATTTGCAGTTCCCTGAAGACATATGATGTGGAGCGACCTTCCTTCCTTCTTTGCTTTCTCCCTCCCTCCCTGTGTCTCTCCCTTCCCTCCTTTTCTTCCTTTTTCCTTTTGGTAATATGCTTATAGCCATCTCCCAGGCAGCTTCTTTTCATGATTTTCAGGATGCAGTGGTACTTTTCCAGTCTTGGGGGCTCTCACCTCTCCTCTGGCAGCCTGGGCAGTGACTCAGCAGCCTCCTAAGTGCCCTGGATGTATTGTTTTCCTCCACTGCCACGAGTCCCAGCACTCCATTCCTTTCACACAAAGGCATTGTTATTGACCAGCTTTGAAGGGAAATTTATTTTCCTCACCCTCCTAAACCACAACTCCGACACCCCCTCCTCCTTGTCTTCATAATAGTCTCAGTAGGATGTTCAGTTAGAGCTGAAAGCTCTACTTTAAGTGACAGATTAAGAGGCTCGGCAGGTTGCTGCTCTAATGTTTATGTCACCTGTTCGTTTATTTTTCTAACCAGCAGGCACTGGCCTTCAGGTGAGGTTTTCCACAAGGTGCTGAGTGCTGGTGCATCTCCTGGTCGGCCAGCCCTCTCTGCTGGGCGCTCTCGGCGTGGTCTCTGGGAGAGGTCATCTGGAAGGAGCCTGTCTGCGGGGCACTGTCCAAGGGCCACGGCACTTTGAATCCGGGTCCCCGTGAGGCCCCTTCAACCCCACCAAGTGATGTGAGAGCAGGAAGAAGCCCTCCAGACACCACTACTCCTGCCCCAGCCCCCAGCCCCTGGCACAGAGCCTGGCACGTGGTGGGTGCTGCATAAAGTCTGCAAGATGAAGCGAGATCTTTCAGAACCCGGAGCCCTGCGCTCAGAGCACTCAGTGCAGGCTTGTCCTTCCAGAGCCTTCTCGGGCTGGTACCTTCCTCAGGGGCTTTCTCTCGTGCTGGAGCTGGACCTTATTGTCTGACTAGGGCATCTCTCTTCGGTGTTCCTGGAGGGCTCTGTACTTCCCGTCACTGTATTTGAATTTCCTCTGTCTTTTCCTCCCAGTGGCAGTGAGTTCCTCAAGGGCAGGAACAGCCTTTCTCATTTACATCCCTAATGTCTAGTACAGTGCCCAGTCCCTTATAAACACAGGTGGAAAATACCAAGGGGGGGGGGAGGGAGAGAGGAAGACGAAGGAAGAGGTGGGGGAGGAAGGGGGAGGGGGAAAGGGAAGGAGGGGGAGGAAAGGAAGGAAGAAACTATGGGTTAGGCACCTAGTTTCCGTCCTTTCCAACTAGTCTGATAGCTAATTGCCAATGTAGCTCTAAAAGAGAACTAGTGGCTATACATATCCCTATGGATTTGAGTTTCCATCCTGAGAGCGGGTGGTATTGGATTCTCTTGCTGGGAGGTGGAGCTCTTGTCTTAGAGCTGCGAGGAGCCACCTAATAGATCATTAAAACCAGGGTTTTTTCTTCCATCTCCTTGGTCTCAGTAGTTATTGTTAGTAACCTACTCTGATCTAAAGCCCCTCTTTGAAGTTGGATACCGTGGGTGTTTTACATTTAGCCTTTATCAGCAACCAGTTGGTTCCTGGTAATTGCAAATTATTTGAGCAAGGGGCAAATTGTGTAGCAAGAACCTGAAAAGGTCAGGGGAGTTGTGTCTAGAAGGATACAGTGGAAGGATTAAGAACCTTCACTTGAAACATTAATTTTAGACAATCACTAGGCCCTACTTAATTAAACTGGAAGAAACGCATGTGGTATTAAGTCCTTCTGTAATGAGTGAGCTGGGGTAGAGCTCCCTGGTGTGAGTGCTGTGTGCGTGTGTGAATGTGTGTGCACGTGTGTGAACAAGATTCAGCCAGGGCTAACGCCATGTGCCAGGCCCTGGTCGGACCAAGTGGTCATCAGGTCCAGAATTCTGAGTGGTCAGTGCCCAGGCTATGCTAATGATTAAACACAACGACCTTCTCTAAGCTGGGAGGCTTCAACATGTGGCGGAGGCAAGGAGAGGACTACAAATGCCCCCACTTCTCCTGGAGAAAAAGACTTCTCTCTCTCTCTCTCTCTGTACCACCCCTGCCGGAGTGCCGAACACACAAGCCCAGGGGCTGTGAGCCCCCAGGACCCCTGTGCCTTTCCCAGGGCAGCCTTTTCTCTCTCCCTCTTGCCCCTTTCCCTCTCTTTCTGTCCCTGGCATTCTTTGCCTCCACCTTCTCCTTGCTGTTTTATTTTACATCTTTTACCTTTTGTCCCCCTCTGTCTCCCTGAGCCCTCTTTCCTCGTACAGGGTCAGCTGCATCCCTGGGTCATGCCACCTCCCTCAAGAAAGGAGGGCACAGCCTGCTTCGAGGCCTGACGGCACCCCCTGCCCTGCCTACCCCCTTCCACATGCTGCTGACTTTCTAGGCCAATGCCCTGCTCCAGCCCCAGCCCTTCCCCTCTCCCCCAACACGGTCCACAGTGCTAGCCTGGTTATTTTCTTTTGTTTCCATGTGCCAGTTGGCGCTCGCTGTCTTGGTGTCAGCTCTTTAGAGGCAAGTATCACACCATCACTTCTTTTTGGTTCTCCTCGCAGCCTGGAAGGTGCTTTGAAAAAAAAACACTTGTGTGTTGACCGGTTGATGCAGATACTGAATTAGCAAACCTTGGGTCAGTCCACTTCCTGCAGGGCTAACGTCAAGGCCAGGGTGAGAACAGAGCCTCTGAGCTGAGTTGCCTTCTCTGGCAGGTCCACGGGGAGGATTAGAATGGGGGCCTGGGGGCCCTAGGCTTTGGAGCCAGAGAACTGAGGGATTAAATCCTGGCTCTATCACTGATCAGCTGGGGGACATTGGGCAAGTGATCCCACCTCTCTGAGCTTCCGTTTCCTCATCCTTAAAATGGGGATTATAATAGCCTCCTGGTTGCTAGGGAGACTAGATGGGATGATGCTGTACAGTGTCACTGCGTGCTGTTTTCTTCTCTCTCCCATTTGCCGAAGGCAGGGACACAGGTGCCCAGTCCTGAGGCAGCATCCCTGGAGTGCTGTCTGTATAAACCAAGAGGGAATACATGACGGGGAAATGGAGGCATCAGACCCAGGCCCAGCTGGCCGGGGCTGCTCACAGACACCCTAGGATATTGGGAAAGTTATTCTGACACCTCAGGGATGGATGAAAACCTGCTCTTGTTCAGACTCCTAGTTTGCTCCACTTTATCAGCTTCCTGGGGGCCTGGGAGAGTGCAGACAGCTCTGGTGTCCGTGTGAGAGGCGAGGGGCTGGCAGAGATGCTGGCCCTCGGTGGCTCGACCACTGCTACAAGATGGCTCTCCCCTCACCTGCTAGAAGGTCCAAGAGGACCTTACAAGATCCACATAGCACCTTCCTCTAGTTATCACTTGGATGAGGCTGCAGAGCTCCTGCAGCTGATAAGGTGGAGCATGCCCACCTGAGAAGCAGATCCATCCTGGGAGCTTGGTTACGGCCCATCCCCCCACCATGTTGTGGTGATTCCAGAGCATAGGGGTTAAGAGCAGGCACTTTGGAGCCACTAAGATATTAGTTCAATCCTTCATCGACTGACTGTCTCCTTGAGCTTCAGTTTCCCCATCTGAAAAATGGGTACGATAACACCAACCTCATGGGATGATCATGAAGATAACATGAGCTAATGTATGCAGAGCGTGTAGTAGAGGTCACCAAGAAGACCCTCCACAGAAGGGACCGACCTGCAGGCACCACTTTGCATGGACTATTGCCTGGAAAGAATGTGGAGGAAATGGAAGAGCTTCACGAATAGGCAAATGATGGTGTTTGGAGCTAAAGCTGAGAGCGCCCCCCTTTGGGCTGGTGGACTTTCTGCATGTAGGGTTGATGGTCTTCCATCTGAAACTCCTGAGGGGTCGTGGGGGACACCACAGGTCAAATGTGTACAAGGGTCTGGTCAACACTAGTTTGTTGGAGCGGCTGAGTTCTCCTGCTGTGGGATGTTATGTACATGAGACGTGAAATGGAGCGTGCACCGACATCATTTTAATAAGGCTCAGGCACTTCCCGGGTACTCCAGAGTCTCCGCTGAAATCGTTTTGCTGTCAGAAGCTGACATTATAGCGACACTGCAGGAGAGACTCCGTGGGAAATCACCGCTCATTTCCTTCCAGGCAGTTTGTTCACCTGCAGAAACCAGACTCTTCTGCTCTGCTCCACAGCATCTGGCGATTGACATGATCCCCTAAGTCAGTTCTGTAGCTGAGTGGACTGAGGTCCCAGAAAGCCAAAGGCCTGAACTGGAAAATATCGAGCAGGTGACTCGTTAAGGCTTGAGTCCAGGACTTGAGCCTGGGGAGTAGCCGGTGCGTGGCTGATCTTATTGGCCGTGAGGAGGCCGGATTGGTCGGTGGCCTTATTCAAAGCCAGTGTGAGAAGGGAGGGGGAGCCCCTGGGAGTATTTTCTACTGAGGATCTTTTGAGTTTTTAAATGTATTTATTCTCCCACCCAGCTCACTTTGATTCTTCATCTGATTCTCACCATCTGATGCTACAACTTTCTTCTGCTACCTTCCATTTTGTTCTATCCAGGGTCCTTGAAGACATGCTTCCTTCTCTGCAGGTACTCCTCACTCTATCCCAGCTCAGCAGACGGCCTTGCCTTTGGTTCCCTGAGAAGACCGAGACTCATTGGAGTGATCTCTGGTCACCTCCCTTACACTTCACTACATCTCTGGTTTGTCACCTCCCCTCCATGTTTCCAGTTTCAGAAGATGAGGCAGGCCTCGTCTTCAACAGAGTCAGCCTCTGATGGCATCCCTTTGGCTTGGACCCTGAGTTTTCTCCTGTAGGCTGAATTGTCTCTCTTTCTCTCCATTGGTTCCATCTTAATCAGTCACCCACATCGGTCGCCACTGCATTTTCACCCCTAAGGACCCTCAAACCCTCAATGGCTACCTCTCCTAGGGTCTACTCAGACGGGACCCCTGAAGGTCAGAGGTGTCCCCCCAGTGGTCAAGCTGACCCACGCTCATCCCTTAGAGCTCTGTAATCATGGACAGTCTTAATAACCCATCTTCCTTGAAACCCTTTCCTTCGTGGGCCTCCATGACATTCAACTCTGAGCTCTCTCTGCATTTCTGACTGGTTTTGTCTCTCATTCAGTTATGTCTCAAAGCTGTATCTCTAGTTTTGACTTATTTTCCGAGTTCTGGACTTGTATCTCAAACAACTCCCAGAATATTTCCACCTGGGTAGGCTTCCAACACCTCACAAGGGGTGTGTGGGCAAAGCTGAGCTGTCTTCTGTGTCTTCATCCAAAGCACAATTATCACGTCGAGGCAGGAAAACGAGTGGCTGAGTGTGAAAGCGCTGAATCAGACTGTGTTCGAAGCCTGCACATGACAGAGGCCAAATTATTGAACCTCTCTCTGCCTCAGTTTTCCCATCTGTAAAATGAGGATAATAGTAAAACTGACCTCATATGGTTGTTGTGAGGATTAATTGAAAAAATACACATAATGTTCTTTGAATAGTGCCTGGTCAATGCTACTAACCATACATTCTGCTAACTTTTGAGTTCCCTTGGATGTGATTTCTCTTTCCTCCATCCCATCTTGTGTCTCCATCTCACATTTTCTTTTCTAAGACCTTCACCTTCACCTAGTGCTTCAGGCTGGGCTAGTGCACTTGGCTTTGAACTGGTCTCCTTATTTCAAGGCTCTTCCCCTCCATCCAGCCTGCATGTTACTGCAAGAGTAACGTTCTTTAAGCCTCACTTTTATGTGTCCTTCATATATTCACCACTGTTTGTAGGAGAAAGTTTTCCATAGTCTAAATCCAAACCTCTTTTCTTCTGGTCTCCCATCCCTCACCTGTTTACTCTGCTCCAGGTGGGATAAGTGTTCTACAGACACACCCTGCTCATATCCACCTTCACCCTTCTGACCCTCCTTATGCCCCTAGTCTCTTTAAGGCCTTGGTAATTCACCAACACTCGATTGCCTACAGCACTCACGCTCCAAGTCTTTTATTAATGGACTTAAACATACACAACTCTCTGGCCAGTGGAAGCCATAACCTCCCCAAAAGGCTGGGAGCTCCTTGAGGGTAATGACTGTATCATGCATTCCTTCGTACCCCCAGAGCACCGAACATAATGTCATGCTCCCGGTACAATGTCAATAAAGATTTGTTGGCTTTAAACAACAAGGTCCTACTGTATAGCCCAGGGAACTATATTCAATATCCTGGGATAAACCATAATGGAAAAGTATATGAAAAAGAATGTATATATATGTAGAACCGAGTCACTTTGCTGTACAGCAGAAATTAACACAACACTGTAAATCACCTATACTTCAATAAAAATAAATTAAAGAAAAAGATTTGTTGGCAATTTGGCCAAATAATAAAACATCAGATTCACCATTCGCTGTGAATATATACAAAAAGGTAAGGAGGAAAATCCTTACATTCCCCTTGAGATTTAGTCTTTGCTTTCTCCACCCACTAAAGGCATGTGTGTGGGTAAGAGGGCTGGACTGGGACAAAGAGTGGGTTTAAGAAGACTTAGTTGGTGGAAGAAACTCTGCGATATTGATAATATGGGAAGAGCTGGTTTACTTTTGAGTTTCTTGGTATTTTAAGGGATCCGGCCAGTGCATTTCATAATTATTCATTCCCTGGCTTCCTGTTTCCTGTCTTACATTATGCAAGTATTAATTAAACATTCCATTTCATTGGCTTCTGGAACCATAGTCTTAAGCTGTGTTGTTTACTGGTTGACTTAGTGATGGATGACGGTTCTAAACCCTTCCTGTCTGGTTTGTGAAAACCAATCATCCGTGCCACAGCCATGCTGACTAGATGTGATGTAGATCGGCCTTTGAATGGCCTGGTGGGGGGATACTCAGACCCCTGGCTGGGCAGTGACCCACTGGTTCAATGTGCAGAGCCAGCCTTATTCAGGATGGCTGAAACTGCTTGTTTGTCAGGAGTATTCCTGCTTCAGGAGCAGAGAGGCACCTGGGATGGGGGAGCGTCAACTATCCCCTCTTCACTACCCTCCTTTTTTATCCAATGGAGCAACACTTGAACGGCATCCAAACTAAGCACCCCTAAGACTTGTCCTGAAGACCAAGAGGCTTCCTTTCCCAGTGAAAATCAACCACGTTTTAAAGCAGCCTTTGTGTCTGAACTTGGCGTTCAAGATTTTTGTGAGATTCATCAGTATTGCTGACAAACTGACAGATGCCCAAATCTCAACAGAAATCAATCAACTGTTACGATTTTGAAAAAAAAAGTTGCTTTGTTTTCTGACTGTACCACAAATAGCGGCTCCAATCTGTCATTAGGACTGAGAACATGTCAACAATCTGTTTTTATTCTTTAGGAAAAAAGAACAGCATCTTGCTCTGCTCCAGCTAGGGCTAATTTGGAAAATTTGCAAGCTGACATGCAACTTGATTAAAATGACCCAGAGCCACTAATTCTTTTAAAGTGCAGCTCTGCTCACAACCCCAGACCTTCTGTAGTCCGGTTATCTCTTTACAGCTTGTTTTTAAAGAGGGGAAGGGGGGCAGGGGAGGGAGAAAAAACTATATTATAATCCACAGAGAGATTTAAAATTATTTTTATTTTCTCCCTTCAGCTCCACTGTCACCATGGATTTCTTTCACAGCCCAGAGGAGAGGAAAAGTAGTGTGGCGTTTCTAAGATGCTAGCGTGGATTTCATAGTCTGGAGTACAGAGCAGGCATGTGACCCAAATGAAACATCCATATTGGGGTTAGAGACTATTTTGACATTGTGGTTTCACTCCCATTCCATACTTTTAGAAAATGTGTAAGAATCTGTCCCAGTATAAATTGGCTCACTAGGTCTTCGTCAAACCCTGGCTACACCGAGAGTAATGATATTTTCTTCTAGGGAAAGCAATGAGTAAAACAAAACAATAACAGTTTGGTCCATTCCAGGACTGGGAATCATAACATTTCACATAATAGAAACTGAGGCAGTGCTCAGGAAGCAGAGTGTAGGTTTGGTCTATAAATACACTCTTACGAATATCTCGATTTTCTTTATGGCATCTAAAAGTGCGTATTATCAGCCCATCGGAGGGAGGGGGTTAATGTAGGAGGTGTTAATGTGGGCTGGCATGGGTGCCCACAGATGTATTGTTCACTAAGACAATGTATAATTATTAGGAGACAATATATAATTACACGTTGAATTATGTGCTGTAAACTGTAAGTGTTGGCATCCTGTCTCAAAGAGGGGAGAGCTAATACTGGCTGAGACCATGTAAATGCAGGCACTCATTTGTTGGGGAATGTACAGTAAAGAGAATCATTTCTGAATCCTGTTGCCTTGGCAACCTATTCTAAAATGATGTAGATAAAGAGCTAGCAACCCTTATTAATGAAGCCAGTGTGTCTTGGGAAGAAAAGCTGCCAAAAACAAGGCATCAAGCATCAGACCAAACCGACTTTTAGGTGGATGGCTCTATTTAAAATCGGGTCAAGATGTGAAATGAGGGATCAGGCATTAAGGACATAGCTATCATCAATACCCTGCATTACACCCTGGCCAGACACATATCCACTGTCAGTTCTGGGGGACATTAATCAAATCAGGCTCTTACTCATGGCCGTTCTTCTCATAGCAGAAAAATGAATGGGTCATTTTTCTGTGGATGGGAGGTACTGGAAATGCCAAAAGGGACTCCCTGATGTGGGTAAGGGTGGTGCAGCTCCCCCATTTGGAAGGACATCTGGACACTTACCCTCTTCTCTGGTCTCTCCTGGCTAAATGTAAATACACAATCTGATTTGGAAGGAATGATACAGTTAGCTCCTTTTTAAAGATGAGGAGAATAAGGCCAGGAAAGTTCATCACCAAGACCAGAACTTGATTTGTTCTCCTCTTACCTGAGTGGAGTCCCTCAGGAATCCCACTGCCCATCTACCTGACCTCAGGACCTGTACTTCTTTTTCTTTTTAAAAAAATTTTTATTTTATTATTTATTTATTTATGGCTGTGTTGGGTCTTCGTTGCTGCGGGCGGGCTTTCTTTAGTTGCGGTGAGCAGGGGCCACTCTCCGTTGCAGTGTGCAGGCTTCTCATTGTCTTGGCTTCTCTTGTTGTGGAGCATGGGCTCTAGGTGCTCGGGCTTCAGTAGTTGTGGCATGTGGGCTCAGTAGTTGTGGCTCGCGGGCTCTAGAGCGCAGGCTCAGTAGTTGTGGTGCACGGACTTAGTTGCTCCACGGCATGTGGGATCTTCCTGGACCAGGGCTTGAACCCCTGTCCCCTGAATTTGCAGGCAGATTCTTAACCACTTTGCCACCAGGGAAGCCCACTTTTTTTTCATTTTTGACTCAGCACAGGCCCTGACAAGGGCTCACTCTGTGGTTCTGGGTTCAAACACTGCTTGAGCTGTACACACTCTGAATCAGGAGCAAGGCTTCATGGGGTTGGGGTGGGGTGAGGACAGCCAACTCCTGCGTGACCCTGGCTTGAGGTAGGCGAGTTTTCTCCAGTGCCTACCCCTGGATCGGGTGTCTCTTCTGGTAAGTGGGGAAGAAAGACTGACACCCTCTCTGGGCATGATATTTTATCTCAAGAATATCCATAAAGAGATTGGAAGATTGCATTTTGAAAGTTTCTTTTTGTCAAATTAAATCTTTTTTTTTTTTTTTTTTTTTACTTGCTGAAAGTATTTACGGATCCCCAGTTATCACAAGGGCAGATACATCAGGGCCTAATATGCTCAGTCACTGAAAAGCACCCCCAACCTGTCTGCCGACATCAAGGAAACGATACCCACTGCCACTCAGTCATGTCCTTTGGAACATGGAACATTTGGCCCTCTCGATGAGAGATGGCTCTGGCTTCCTGGGAAATCATCTCCTGCAACTGTGTTGAGAGATATCTCAGGTCTCTGATTGCCAGCGTCATACAAGGTTGAGGGAGAGACCCTACGGGAGCCTGCTGCCACTGCAAAGGTAACAACCCCCCACTTCATATGGGCTCCTATTTCTACACCAATTCTTCCTCCTCTGGGCAGAGGTTATTCAAATGGAGAGATGTAGGAAGATGAGAAGTTTACTGTAAGCTCTTGAGTGGAAGAAATGTTCACGAAAAGGCCTCAGACAGCTTATTAACTCTGACTTTAACACAGCATCTTCAGACGTCTCATTCATCTCTTTGCTGGATTCATCCTCATGGTACAGATTCTGTTTGATATCTTTCAGGAGTGGTCCTTTTCTTTTCATTCTCTGGTATTTGTCCCATTTCTCAAGTCAGGCTGAGATGCTAGCTGTTCCTTGACTCCATCTAACTGTTGTTGTAATTCTTCTGATGTTATTTCCCCAGGGGTGCCCAAAAGATTATGGTCTCTCATTAGCCGGTAATCTTCGTCACTGAGGTCATTAATAAACGGATATAGGCTTCTCTGTGGAGACACTCTTGCTGCCATCTTCTCTCGTTTTCATGATGATTCTGGTCTTGACATGAGGTTTCTTCAACCGTTACCATCTGAACTAGATCTAGACCTATTCATGCTGAGATTCCTGGCTTTCTTATTTGCCTTTCGACATGCTTTTAATATATGCAAAGGTATCCATCCTTCCATTGTTTGTGCTTTTTTTGACAGCTGCCCATCTGGAGAGAAGCGTGTGGCCCCAGGAGGTCAGGCGGCGGGCGGGGCTCGCATCAGCGACTCTGCTCCTCCGCTGAAGAGAGGGCCTGCGGCAGCGGGACCATCCAGCCAGAGTGGAGGCTCTGGAGGAGGGACGGCAGGCCCCACCCATCTTCCCCTACGGCCGGGCCACCCCTTGTCGAAGTAAATCTTGTCCAGATTTTTCTAAGTCTCTTTTAATTATGTTCTTTCAAATTATATACCATCAAGTTCAAGCTGACTACATTCAGACCAAAACAATAACCCAGGCATCTTCCAGATACGGAACTTCAGTAGTTGTTTACTATATTTGTATCAGTCACAAGATTGAAAGAAGGAAGGGGCACTCATTTGCATGCTGTTAAAGGCCATCTATAAAAAACACTCAGAAAAAAAGATGAGAGCACAAATTGCCTACAGTGGCATATGTTTAACTCCTAGGCTCCTAAGCAGAGCAAAACTCTTATAAAACACAATTTGCCCTTTGTTAATTACAGAGTAACAGATTGGAGGGGGCTGTTCCCTCCCACCATATTCCTTCATATGTACAGTTCTTTCCTTTCTTCTCTCCTTCCCCTCCCTCCTCCCTTCATCCCTTCCTCCCTGGCTTACAGTTTATCAAACAGCTCTGGGCACTGGCAATATGAAGGTGGCTGAGTTACAGACCCTGCCCATATAGGGGTCCCCTTTTGGTTGGAAATAGACACACGGCTTTGATGGTCACTGTCCAAAGTCTTACAGGAACACAGAGAAGAGAAATGGGGTCAAGGTCAAGGAAGGGCTCATAGAGCAACCGATCTTTCAACTGGCTCCAGAGGTGGGTAAGAATTTGCCAGTTGGAGAAAGAGGATTTGCGGGAGGGGAAGGAGCTTTCTAGGCAGGAGAAATGACATAATTAAAGGCATGATGATAAAAAGCGATGGTTTAGGGAATATATTCAGTTGTTGGGTGTGGTAGAGATAGGCTACAGTAATTTGTGCTATCCCTTTAATACCGTAGACTAGCTGCCCAGACAAGGACTTCATTTCCCAAGCCCCTTTCATCTAGTTTGGACCACATGACTAGTTCTCAGTTAAGATGTTTGAGAGCTGAGCCTGCCTCTCTATTTTGTCTTCCCCATCTGCTGACTTGGATTCTGAGGATTCTGCACCCTAGGCAAGAGAAAAGCCGTAAGATGGAAGTAACCTGGGGGAGGGATAAATTAGGAGTTTGCGATTAACAGATACACACTACTATACATAACATAGATAAACAACAAGGACCTACTGTATAGCACAGGGAATCATATTCAGTATCTTGTAATAACCTATAATGGACAAGAATCTGAAAAGAATATATATATATATATATATATATATATATATTCTTTTCAGATTCTTGTCCATTATAGGTTATTACAAGATACTGAATATATATATATATATATATATATATATATATTTATATATATATAACTGGATCACTTTGCTGTACACCTGAAACTAACACAACATTGTAAATCAACTATACTTCAGTTAAAAGAAAAAAAAAAAAGGAAGAGTGACTTGAGTCCTGAATCACTATGTGGAAGGATGCCCACTGAGCACTAATACCTGCACTGTACTAACAGCATAGTGTGAGTAAGGAGTAAACTTTTACTGAGGAAGCCACTGAAATTTTAGGGCTTCTTTGTTACAGCAGCTGACATTACCTTAACAAACTCACTAGAGGTGACAGGGGCAGTATCTTAATAAGTATCCAGTAAAAAAAAGATTCCACAGTCAACTACGTTTGGGAAACACTGACTTCAACAGGTGTCACGACTGCAGGATGGTACAGACTTTATAGGCTAAAAAGTGTTATGAATCTCCACGACATCTAACAGACCGTGTTTTCTAAATGTCTTTGGCCACGTAAGGTGTTTTTCAGTGCTTATGAGCATATTGCAGTTCTGTAGAAGTCAGTGGAAGCTAGCACACGACACAGGGGCGGGTGTTGAGTGTCAGGATGAAGTAGGACAGGGAGGTGGCCTGAGTGGGGCCGCCTCCCCCTTGCGCCCTCCTGGCTCCAGCTTCCTCGCGCTCCCCTCAGTCCTCACGTGCATTGTGCTTCGTGTTGTGTTTCTGGCCTTTGCACGCACAGCTCTGCCTGGATGATTCTCCGCTCATCTATGTTCTTTTCCTAAAGCCCAGATTCCTGTGTAGACTGCCTCTCCTCCAAGAACATGCCCTTCCCCCTTGGCCTTCACAGCACATCGCTTCCACGCGTTTTTCACCTACTTTGTTCCTCCTCACAGCATGGGGAGTGGCTCATGTGTCTTTCTCCCTCCTTAGATGTGAGTTCTTTGAAGAGTCAACTAAAAATTGTCATCTGTCTCCACAAAGATTAAGTCACTAGCCACCGTGGCCACTGACTAAAGCACCCTGAAAGGAGTTCAGGGTGAATATCAGGAAAGAAGCACTCTGTGCTCTGTGAAAACCTGGCAGAACAGGCTTTCAGATAGTTAGACATTTTCAGGAGAAGATTTTATGAGTCCAGGTTCTTGCATCTTCTCATATCTAGAAAAGCACTAAAATCATTAACAGTGACAGCTTCTTGTGACTAGCAACAAGCCCTTTGCCAAAATGTGTTGATTACATGTATCTGCCTTCACCAAAATCACATATACGTTGACTTCCCCCCACTACCTCTCAGAGCAGGTCCTCAGAGCTATCTGAGAGGCTGTCTCCCAGGCTATAGTCCTCAGTTGGCCCCAAATAAAACTTAACTCACGACTCTCATGTTGTGCATTTTTGTTCAGTCGACAGAAGGAAGTTGCCACATGTAATTCACTAAAAAAACTTTGTATTGAAGTATGTTAAAAAAATAAGTCCAACTGAGTAAATTTGAAGGTCTAAGTGGCTTTATTCAATGATTCCTGAATTGGGTGCTTCCACAAAATGGAAAGTTTTTATAGGAAGAAGGGTAGGGCAAGGGAGCTCTTAGCAACAAAGAGAAAAAGGATTATTTTTAGGTCAGGACATCTTTTTCTTTCGGTGGGGGAGGAGGGAATAACATGGGGTTTTATCATGTGATTGCCTATTCTTTCTCTGGGTGGGGGGCAGGGAATGGAGAAGGCCCACAGGACAGATATCTCTTTGGCACTGCCCAGAAAATTCCAGACTGGTAGATTAAGATTACATTTCTGGTTAAGTCAGGTATTAAGTCTAGGTTTGGTATCATAAGCCTTAGCACATGTAACGCCATTTTGGGCCTGTGGTTTTCTCTTAACAAGTATAATATACCTACGCGAGAAGTGCGCATGGTACGGATGGCTACTTTGATGGATTTTCACAAACTTATCACCTATGTAACCAACATTCAAATCAAGAAACAGCATAATCAGCGCTCCAGAACCCCCTTCATGCTCCCTTCCAGTCACTACCCCATCGAGATAAAAACCATTCTGACTTTTACCACCACAGATTAATTTTGCTCGCTTTCATAATTTAAAATCGTAGACTCATATAGTATGTGCTCTTTTGTCTTTGGTTTTGTGAGAATTATCCACGTATCTGTGTGTAGTTGTAGGCCATGCTTTTTGTATTCCGTTGTGTGAATAAACCATCATTTACTTCTTCATTCTACTGTTGATGGGCAATTAGCTCCCAGTTTTATGCTATTACCAATAGCGCTGCCGTGAATATTCTAGTTCCTATCTGTTGGTAAACATATGGATGCATTTCTGTTAGATATGTACATAGGGGTGGACTTGCTGGGCCATAGGGTATGCATATGTCCATTTTTAGAGGATACTGCCAACAGCTCCCAAAGTAATTGCACCAATTACCATATATGAAAGTTCCCCTTGCTCTGCTCCCTCACTGACACTGGGTAATTTCCTACTCTTAATTTTTGTCATTCTGGTGGGGTATAGTGGTATCATATTGTAGCTGTAGTTAGCATTTCCTTTATGTCTAATGAACACCTTCACTATGTTTATTGCCCATTTGGGTATCACCTTTTGTGAAGTGTCTAAGTCCTTTGCCCCTTTTTCTATTGGATTTTCTGTGTTTTTCTTTTTGGTTTATAAGAGTGCTTTACACATTCTGATGTGGACTCATTTAAAAAAATTTCTCCACAGCCCTGAGCACTACTGATTTCCATATTCAGTAAAATTTTGTGGCATAAAATAGGACAAAAGGGCACTATCAGACCTTGAGCATTGGGATGGGCTTCACCACTAGGCAACGCCTCCCTTCCTCCTTACCATAGCCTCCTGAGCATTTAAAGGGGGAGTATTCATAAAGGGTAAATTTGAACGAGGCTCAGAAAAGTCGCAGGGTCCGGGTGAGCCTCATCATGCTGGACAGTCTATGGGCAGCTGTCTATTGAAGGTTCTTACCCAACAGTGATCCCCCAGCTGTTCAGCCTGCACCACACAGACACTGCTCCAGTGATGGGGATGGTCTTCATTCACTCATTCATTCAACAAATATTTATCAAACACCTTCTAAGCACTTGAGATACATCAGTGAATAAAACAAAGATCTCTGTAAGCAGAGGGAAAAAGAGCCATATAAACATCATAAGTTCTTAAATTGTGTAGTATGTTAGAAGGTGATTAACGCTGTATAAAGAGGGAAAGTAGAGCAGGGCAAGACCAATTAGGAGTGCTTAAGGGACAGTCGACAACGGGATGAGAGCATGAGTTTGAGCTGAGATTGAGGCCAGCACCAAGGAGGATATCTGAGGAGCATCCACAGAGGGAAGGGCTGGTGCAAAGGCCCTTGGTGAGAGCATGTCCAGCATGTTCAGGCCATTGCAAGGAGGACAGGAGACCACAGAGGTAAAAGGAGCCCACTCACAGCAGGACCTGGAGGTGTCTTAAAGGGTGTGCCTTGACACTGCACAAGATGAAGAGTTGAGATGAAAAGTCATTGGAGGGTTTGCCCAGAGGCGTCACATAATCTGACTTACATCGTACACAGTTCCAGTTGCTGTGTTGAGAATAGATTAAGGGGAGCAAGGGTAGAAGTGTGGAGGCCCATTGGGAGGTGTGTAATAAACCAAGTGAGAGATACTGGTGGCTGGGACCAGGGTGGTAGCAGTGGAGGTGGTGAGAAGTGGTCAGATTCTGGATACATTCTGTAGGTAGAACTGGATTTTCTGATGGAGTAAATGTGAGGTGTGAGCAAAGACAGGAATCAAGGATGGCTTCCATGAGACTGTCTGGGTCTAGTTTCTGCTTACAATGACTGCTCCTTTCCGCAGAGTGCTCTCCCTTCCCACCTGGTCTGATGTCCTCTCAACCCCACCTGGCAGCTGATCCTGGGTCTTGGCCCCTATCCCAGTCCAGGTAACCCGCACCTAGTGGCTGCTCATCTTCTTTCCAACCCATTGTCATGACAAAAAACTCTTTCCAGCTTCCCTTGGAGCTTCACCTTGAGAAGTAAAAGCTGCTTTTGAAAGTAAAAAGATATTTCTTTCCTTTTGTATTCCTGCTAAAGCATTCTTAATTCTCCCCCAGGCCACATGGATGACTATGACTGATCAAGAAAAGAATCACAAAAAGAAAAGCACGTTTGATTAATATTTCAAATTAACTTGTTATTTAGTTTACTTACCTTTGGTATGTTTCTTTCTACTTAGAATCAGGGACACAGCTAGTGTTAGAGCCAAAAGATAACCAAGAGATTGTATAGTTGAGGGCTTGCCTTTTATGTATGAGAAGCACTGAGACCCAATGTACGGGTTAGTTTTTTAGCGACTGGACTGCAGGCTTTCTACCATGTGGGAAATGATCCTTCCATGACAGCTGTTAAAAACAAGACAACTGGCCCCCAAATGGAGCCAGTTTATGCTCCATTTATGCTAAATCCCACATGACAAAACCCAGACTCAACTTGGTTACAGTTTCAGCCTCTCCCAGAAATGGAATCTTAAACCAGTCAATGAGGAATCACCTTGTCAGCACTACTGAGGCCATCTGCCTGATAGACCCCTGCCTTCCCCAAAGGAAAGTGGCCTTGTCCCAACCTAGTACTGAGTATAACAATCTTGCTAGTATTACTTCCTTGTCCTACTCCCTTCAGCCTATAAAAGTCTTTCATTTTGTACAGCTCCTCGGAGCCCCTTTCTCTCTGCTGGACGGGATTGGATTGTGTTTGACTGGAATTGATTTTTGCACAAAGAAACGCAACATTTTTAATATGCCTCAGTTTATCTTTTAACACAGCAAAACTGGGGTGACCTGGTCTGTGAAGTTTCTGGGCTTTCCCTCTGGGCTTTATGCTCCCTTTGGCCTTTGTTTCTTCTTCATTATCTGCCTTCAGACAGACTCTGCAGTTGAGCTCTCTTGGTTTCCATCGTTGATACGTTACCCAGTCACGTTGATAGAAGATGTGTCCTGAAAAGGCCTTGGGCTCTCTTCCGGTTCTCTGTGGAAGCCTGACCTGCCAGCCGTCTTTAGTCTACCCCCAAACCCAGCGGCTCAGCAGGCTTCTTCCGGCCCACAGGGGACCGTGGACAATTCAGGCTCACCTCTCCACACACAGAGCGGAGCCCAGCCACCCGTCAGGGCTGTATAGTGCATTCTTTCTGCCAGTCTCGGGCTTCCCTTACAATAGCAGCAGTGTTTCCCCCTGGCTTGGATGGTGTTTGAATTAACTTAAACAAACATAGGCAGAGCAGCTGGGTGGTAGGATGGGAAGCTTGGGCTGGGGGTACAGGCCCACACTGTATAATTTGTGGCCACCTCTGGTTGTAGGAATCCAAGCCCAGACTCATTTCTCTGAGTCAGAATTTGCTGCTTGTGTCCTCAGAACGAAGATGATTGGTTGGCTGGTTGCTGACTGCATTATAAAAACTTACCAATGTAAGCCACATATGAGAATGTACACATTCACAGGGCTGTACAGCACACAAAAATGGCTTAATTTGCAAATGGGGACGCTGAGGCTCAGAGGGATGAAGTGACATCAGGGTCCAAGGTCACAGGCAGTGAGACGCAGAGCTGGGGTTCACACTCAAGGCTCCCAGGACCCCACATCCCATCCTTTCTCCATGGCATTGAAGGTGAAGGGTCTGGCAGCTTTGTAATAAGATACGTGCTCTGTATGAAACTCTATTCCCAAGTGGGTCACCAGGCTTGGTCTCCACCCTTCGGGTGTCAGTGTGGAGCTCAGCCCTCTCCAGCTGCTCCCCCTGGTCTGCAGAGCTTCCGTGTATTGAATCTATTTACCCTTTTCTGGGGCTCCGACAAGCATCGCGGAACCTCCATCTCTAGGCTCAGAGATGACAACTAATGACGCTGTCCTCTGAGGCTCCTTTTTTTCCGGTTCTGTCTTTTTGTGGAACATGACAGCTGGCAGGATGGAGAAAGTGAGGCGCTAGGAGCCAAGCAGCTGCTCTGTGTCCTGGCTTTGCATTGTGTTGTATGACCTGGGGACACTTCCGTACCAGGGGCCAGGTTCCTCTTCCACAGAGCAAGGGGTTTGGGGAATAATCTACCTGGTACTTCCCAGTTCTAGAATTCCGTGCCTGTCTTTATAAAAGTAAGCAAGCAAACTAAACAGTAAAGCCAAAATTACCTCCCTAAACAAATGTACCCTCAAATCCACATCCAGTAGGGATGACATTTTTGATTTGGGTATTGGCATTCATGGTTATAAGATTCTAGTATGCTTGCTGCTGACATTTTGTCAGAAAATTTGAAGCAATGCATGCTGGTAGACTTTAATCCCAAAAAGTCCTCTAAGCAATATTTCTAATATATATTTTGTCAGAGATGTGATGCTCTCTGCTTAGGTATTTCTAACAAGCACTCTCTCCAAACAAATCTCCTTGAAAATGCATTAGATAACACGGTTCCTTCAATTCCATATCTTCCTTTCTGTCTAAACTGAAAAAGCCAGTTCACGTTATTAATGACAAGTCATTTTGCAGAGTGCCTGGGTTAATAGAAGAGATAACTGGCGAAATATAAATGTGTAATACTAACACGCTGAAGATAAAACAGAAGTCTAATGCTGAATGCATAATGTGGAGAATGGAAGAAAAAGTTCCTGGCTGGCCCGGAATTCCTGCAGAATGAACAGGAAAGCTATGGCCCTCAGCTGCTCCCTTGGTTTCCCAATGTGCTACTTTCCTGCTTCTTTTTTCAACTCAAATATATCCTCTTTGAACCCCAATCCTAGAATTCTAGAGTTGAAAAAGGGTCCTTAGGGAATTTTGAGGATGAGGAAACAGGCCCAGACAGGTGACGAGACCCGCTTAGAGAAACACTGCCAGTTTTCCCATTTCAGTGCTCTGGCTAGACTCTACCACCACAGGGGCCTTCCCCTGTCTTCCATGCATCAGCCCAGCCCAGGCAGAGGGAGCAGGGATTTGACAAATTAAATCCAGAGCACAGTGGATTCACAGCCCAGCTTCATGACTCTATTTGT
Organism: Lipotes vexillifer; assembly: GCF_000442215.2. NCBI lineage: Eukaryota > Metazoa > Chordata > Mammalia > Artiodactyla > Lipotidae > Lipotes > Lipotes vexillifer. Next base: position 346,848 of record NW_006796443.1, on the reverse strand, counting down.
GTGGCTTTGGGAAAGTCACTTCACCTCCCTATACCTCAGTCTCTCCCACTATAAAATGAGTTAATACAGGTAAAGCTCTTTACATTCTAGTGAGTGTTCAGAAGAGTTAGTGGCTATCGTTAATATTTTGTGATTTGTAAGTTTGTTTTCGGTTATACTATCTCTATCTGGAACCAAAAGACAGGACTGGAGGACCTCTTGACATCATATCTGGCTCAGGAATTGTGGTGTTTCTTTTGTTCTGTTCTGTTTTTGTTTTGGCCATGCCACACTGCATGTGGGATCTTAGCTCCTTGACCAGGGATCGAACCCACGCCCCCTGCAATGGAAGCACAGAGTCTTAACCACTGGACCACAAGGGAAGTCCTGGGATTGCATGTTTTCTTGATAGTACTCAAGTTCAGTATCAGAAGGAATGTGATAGTTGGTGGTTTTCTGCTTCCATTGAATATTAGACAAGAGGAAAGGCACTTAAATGATAGCAAAGGCCACTGGGGCGTGCTATGGTTTAAATGTTTGTGTTTCCCTCCAAATTCTTATGTTGAAATCCTAATGCCCAAGGTGATGATATTTGGAGATGGGGCCTTTGGGAAGTGATTAGGTCACAAGGGTGGAGCCCTCATGAATGAGATTAGTACGTTATAAAAGAGACCCAGAGGCCTCTCTCCCGCTTTCTGCCATGTGAGGACACAGTGAAAAGTCTGCAGTCTGCAATTGGAAGAGGGCCTTCACCAGACACCAAATCTGCTGGCGCCATGATCTTGAACTTCCCAGATCCAGAACGGTGAGAAATAAGTGCTTGTTTTTTATAAGCATCGTACTTTGTTATAATAGCCTGAATGGACTGAGAGTGGATTCCTTAACTCTGAGACTGTGGAATCTCCTTCAGTGACAAATTTGAAGCAAAGGGACTTCCTTGGTGGTGCAGTGGTTAAGAATCCGCCTGCCAATGCAGGGGACATGGGTTCGAGCCCTGGTCCAGGAAGGTCCCACATGCCGTGGAGCAGCTAAGCCTGTGTGCTGCAACTACTGAGCCTGTGCTCTAGAGCCTACGAGCCACAACTACTGAGCCCACGTGCCACAACTACTGAAGCCCACGTGCCTGGAGCCCGTGCTCCGCAACAAGAGAAGCCACCACAATGAGGAGCCTGCTCACCCCAACAAGGAATAGCCCCTGCTCGTCACAACTAGAGAAAGCCTGCATGCAGCAACGAAGACCCAACACAGCCAAAAATAAATAAATTAATTAATTAAAAAAAAAATGGAAGCAAAGCTGGGGACTAGCAGCCATCGCATGTAACTGGCACTGAGGCCGAGAGCTACCCTAAGTGACCCTTGGTATACTTTCCATCATAGTAGTCTGAGCTTCCCACTGCAAAGTGTAATGAGTTGGTCTCATTTTATAAATATTAAATGAATTAAATTCCCCAGGTCCCAGGAAAAGAGGACTCATCCTTGAGGATTATGTGAAAACTAAAACCAAAATTTGAGCTGAGTAAATTGCTTGAAATGCTGGCACTTTGCAATCAGATACGCGTACCTGCTTTCCAGCTGCATGACCTTGGGCAGGTCACCTCATCCCCCTAAACCTCAGTTTCTGCATCTATAAAATGGGGGGAATGTCAGTTTCTTCTTTTCAGGGTTGTAATGAGAATTGATGAAGCAATACATATCATGTGTTTAACATAATACCTGGCACATAGTAAGGACGTAATGCTAATTATTATTATGATTAATTTTACAAATGGTTTTAAAAAACTAAGGCCTCATTTAGACATTAAAATGCCTCAGCATAAATATTCAATGAGAAATGATTTTTGTCTTTTATTTTTCAATAAACCTTCCCAGCATTTAAACGGTAAACATATGAAGAGGGACAGGTATCCATCTTCATTTTATGGAGCGTTTTTTGTTTGTTTGTTTGTTTGTTTGTTTTCCAGGTTCTTCATAGTTTTTATTCAAGCATTGCAGAGTGTTTTGAATGAGTCGTTTCGGGAGCTGCTCTGGGAGAAAATGCTCTCATGTGTCTAAAAAACCCAAACTTCTCGGAAAAACAAACAAAGCTGGACTGATCTGAGTTGATTGTTTTTAGAAACAACAAATTGGCTGAATTCAACTATTTCCTCCCTTCTTCTGTCGGCCGATTTTTGGGTAGATATAGCCTCATTATGAAATCTGACCGAGCTCTTTGGTAGATGATTCAATCTCCAGGTCTAAACAATCTGGAATGCTCTGTGGAAGACCTTGAAAGTTTTCCCAGCAGGAAATGGAAGGCAGAGAGTGAATGAATTCAGGTTTTCAGTTCCTGTTGACCTTGATTAGCGCACAGCAATGTTCGTTGGCTGTCTCCTGGCATCCGCCCTCTTCCTCGCTCCATGAGTTTGATCCCTCCTACTCTCAGTCTGGAAAGACCACAGGAGGAAACTTCAGGGATGAGAGGGGCCAACCCTCTCACCCAGTAGATGAGGAAGCTTAGATTTAATGTGTTTGTGTGACAGCATCTATTACTCTTTGATACTTTCTTCTTGGTCCCAACACAATGCTCCATTTTCTTCAAGCAAGAGCTATTGAGGGAATTTCCAACCATTTTCCAGTTTCCATGTTATTCATAACAAAGCAGACAGTTATCTTTATTAAAAATGTAAAAGTATCAGCTCTTGGGTACACCTATCTGTCTCCCTGGGAGATGGCAGAGAGAAGGCAGGATATCTGGAGTTGAGGGCTTGGGGGGGCTGGTGCCAATGGGCAGGGCAAAAAAGACCTTCACTGCCACCTTGTGGTCCCCTGGAGCCACAGAGGGTCATTCTTTGGAGCATCCGTCTGTCTAGCTTCTTTGGCTGCTTGCTTGGGGTATTCACCAGTGTAGTCAGCATGGCTTTAATGGAGCATTGTTAGCATTTCTCTTTCTAGTGCATTTTCACGTTCATTAGCCCCAGGAAAGGGGAAGTTGTAGAAAGCTAGCAAAATTCGATATTCTGAAAAAATATCTGCGGGGAGGTAAGAGGTCAGGATCTAGGAAAGGGCTCTCAAAATGAAATGCTGGAGAGGCTTCCAAGATCCTTTTCTCATCTTCTTGTGGCATCTCTCTACAAGAGCAGAGATTTATGGGGCAAAATTCAGGCCTGGAGTTGGTACTGGTCATTGTTATCACCTCATCAACTGGGGGAGCCAGGACAGATGAAGATTCGTTTCTTATCTCATTTATTGACCTTGATTAGAATCCAAAGTAGTTCTCACATCACATTCTGATAGTCTTGGATTCAATATCATCATTTGAAATACTAACGATATTCTTCAGTACAAAAAAATGACTTTCAAGGCATGTATTATGGAAAGGATTATAATAAATTAAATGCTTAAACTGGCAGACTGCAAACAATTTTGACTCAGATCTAAATGTTTGCACTGGCTGTTTAAACATTTAATTAAACTTGGGCTTCAGCAATCTGAGTCATCCCACGTACACAGAGTGTGACAGACCTGGACAGCAAGAGTCAATGTGCGTTGGTTTTTTTCATTCCCCAAATGAACACATTGCATCTTTAAACCCCACAGATATTAGCGATTTTTAATGAATTGTTCTGTCTTTCTGAGGTTACTTTTAGATGATGCTGTAATGTAATGTTAGTCTTGGAAAGAACTTTGTTAATTAAGTTTCAGGGAAGTTATCACCCACAGATAATTGATTAAAGTGATTACATGGATAATCTGTTGTGTGACTTTACACTAAAAAATAGAAAAATGTAAAGAGTAGGAGATACAAGACAAAACATCTAAAGACCAGCTTATCAAAAACGAAGACTGTGTCGCCACCACCACCACCACCACCATCATCCCCATCATCATATTACCACCATCACATGACTAACACCATGACAATCGTTATCTTCATCATCATCATTCTCATGATCATCATCATAATATTACCATCACCATCATCACTAACACCATCACAATAATTATCTTCATCATCATCATCATCATCGCATGTTTTGAAGCAGCAGACTATCCCAATTTAAATTTTCTTGTCTGATGCAGCAAAAGCAGTTTTAAGAGGGAAGTTTATAGCAATACAATCCTACCTCAAGAAACAAGAAACACCTCAAATAAACAACCTAACCTTGCACCTAAAGCAATTACAGAAAGAAGAACAAAAAATCCCCAAAGTTAGCAGAAGGAAATAAATCATAAAGATCAGATCAGAAATAAATGAAAAAGAAATGAAGGAAACAGTACCCAAGATCAATAAAACTAAAAGCTGGTTCTTTGAGAAGATAAAGAAAATTGATAAACCATTAGCCAGACTCAACAAGAAAAAAAGGGAGAAGCCTCAAATCAATAGAATTAGAAATGAAAAAGGAGAAGTAACAACTGACACTGCAGAAATACAAAGGATCATGAGAGATTACTACAAGCAACTGTATGCCAAAAAAATGGACAACCTGGAAGAAAGGGACAAATTCTTAGAAAAGCACAACCTTCTGAGACTGAACCAGGAAGAAATAGAAAATATAAACAGACCAATCACGAGCACTGAAATTGAGACTGTGATAAAAATCTTCCAGCAAACAAAAGCCAAGGACCAGATGACTTCACAGGTGAATTCTATCAAACATGTAGAGAAGAGCTAACACCTATCCTTCTCAAACTCTTCCAAAATATAGCAGGGGGAGGAACACTCCCAAACTCATTCTACGAGGCCACCATCACCCTGATACCAAAACCAGACAAAGATGTCACAAAGAAAGAAAACTACACGCCAATATCACTGATGAACATAGATGCAAAAATCCTCAACAATCCTCAAATGTTAGCAAACAGAGTCCAACAACACATTAGAAGGATAATACACCATGATCAAGTGGGGTTTATCCCAGGAATGCAAGGATTCTTCAATATACGCACATCAATCAATGTGATACACCATATTAACAAACTGAAGGATAAAACCCATATGATCATCTCAATAGATGCAGGAAAAGCTTTTGACAAAATTTGACACCAATTTATGATAAAAACCCTCCAGAAAGTAGGCATAGAGGGAACTTACCTAAACATAACAAAGGCCATATACGACAAACCCACAGGAAACATTGTTATCAATGGTGAAAAACTGAAACCATTTCCTCTAAGATCAGGAACAAGACAAGGTGGCCCATTCTCACCACTATTATTCAACATAGTTTTGGAAGTTTTAGCCACAACAATCAGAGAAGAAAAAGAAATAAAAGGAATCCAAATCGGAAAAAAAGAAGTAAAGCTGTCACTGTTTGCAGATGATATGATACTATACATAGAGAATCCTAAAGATGCTACCAGAAAACTACTAGAGCTAATCAATGAATTTGGTAAAGCAGCAGGATACAAATTTAATACACAGAAATCTCTGGCATTCCTATACACTAATGATGAAAAATGTGAAACAGAAATTAAGGACACACTCCCATTTACCACTGCAACAAAAAGAATAAAATACCTAGGAATAAACCTACCTAAGGAGACAAAAGACCTGTATGCAGAAAACTATAAGACACTGATGAAAGAAATTAAAGATGTTAAAAACAGATGGAGAGATATACCATGTTCTTGGATTGGAAGAATCAACATTGTGAAAATGACTATACTACCCAAAGCAATCTACAGATTCAATGCAATCCCTATCAAACTACCACTGGCATTTTTCACAGAACTAGAACAAAAAATTTCACAATTTGTATGGAAACACAAAAGACCCCAAATATCCAAAGCAAGCTTGAGAAAGAAAGACAGAGCTGGAGGAATCAGGCACCTGGACTTCAGACTATACTACAAAGCTACAGTAATCAAGACAGTATGGTACCGGCACAAAAACAGAAATATAGATCAATGCAACAGGATAGGAAGCCTAGAGATAAACTCACGCACTTATGGTCACCTTATTTTTGATAAAGGAGGCAAGAATTTACAATGGAGAAAAGACAGCATCTTCAATAAGTGGTGCTGGGAAAACTGGACAGCTATGTGTAAAATAATGCAAGCAAAACACTCCCTAACACCATACACAAAAATAAACTCAAAATGGATTAAAGACCTAAATATAAGGCCAGACACTATAAAATTCTTAGAGGAAAACATAGGCAGAACACTCTATGATCACACAGCAAGAGCCTTTTTGATCCACCTCCTAGAGAAATGGAAATAAAAACAAAAATAAACAAATGGGACCTAATGAAACTTAAAAGCTTTTGCATAGCAAAGGAAACCACAAACAAGATGAAAACACAACCCTTGGAATGGGAGAAAATATTTGCAAATGAAGCAACTGACAAAGGATTAATCTCCAAAATTTACAAGCTCATGCAGCTCAATATCAAAAAAAACACCAAACAATCCAATCCAAAAATGGGCAGAAGACCTAAATAGACATTTCTTCAAAGAGGATATACAGACTGCCAACAAACACATGAAAACATGTTCAACATCACTAATCATTAGAGAAATGCAAATCAAAACAACAATGAGGTATCATCTCATACCAGTCAGAATGGCCATCATCAAAAAATCTACAAACAATAAATGCTGGAGAGGGTGTGGAGAAAAGGGAACCCTCTTGCACTGTTGGTGAGAATGTAAATTGATACAGCCACTATGGAGAACAGTATGCAGGTTCCTTAAAAAACTAAAAATAGAACTACCATACGACCCAGCAATCCTACTACATATACCCTGAGAAAACCATAATTCAGAAAGAGTCATTTACCACAATGTTCATTGCAGCTCTATTTACAATAGCCAGGACATGGAAGCAACCTAAGTGTCCATCGACAGATGAATGGATAAAGATGTGGCACATATATACAATGGAATATTACTCAGCCACAAAAAGAAATGAAATTGAGTTATTTGTAATGAGGTGGATGGACCTAGAGTCTGTCATACAGAGTGAAGTAAGTCAGAAAGAGAAAAACAAATACCGTATGCTAACACATATATATGGAATCTAAATGAAAAAAAAAAATGGTTCTGATGAACCTAGGGGCAGGACAGGAATAAAGACGCAGACATAGAGAATGGACTTGAGGACACGGGGAGGGGGAAGGGTAAGCTGGGACGAAGTGAGAGAGTGGCATGGACATATATCCACTACCAAATGTAAAATAGATAGCTAGTGGGAAGCAGCCACATAGCATAGGGAGATCAGCTCGGTGCTTTGTGACCACCTAGAGGGGTGGGATAGGGAGGGTGGGAGGGAGACACAAGAGGGAGGAGATATGGGGATACATGTATGTATGGGGTATATGTATGTATGGGGATATATATATATGTATGGGGATATATATATGATTCACTTTGTTATAAAGCAGAAACTAACACACCATTGTAAGCAAGAATACTCCAATAAAGATGTTAAAAAATAAAATAAAAGTAGTGTGATTATGTTAGGACCTGGCATGAGAAAAAAATTTATTTTTCTTGTCTGGTCCTGGTTCTGCCACAGATTGTTAAAATGATGCTGGTGAAGGCACTTGTCTTCTTTAAGCTTCTGGTTCTTCATTTGTAAACTGAGGGCATTTTTATTAGTTAGAATAAGGCTAAGCTGTTGTAAAAAAGTGGCCCCCCAAATACCATGTTTTAAATAAAATAGTTTATTTCCGCATTAGAAGTAACCCAGTTGTTTCAGGGCCCCCCAAATACCATGTTTTAAATAAGATAGTTTATTTCTTCATTAGAAGTAACCCAGTTGTTTCAGGCTGGCAGTTAAGCTCTTGACCCCTTACTTAAAAACACTTGGTAGCTCCCCACTGCCTGCAGAACTAAATTCAAGGTCCTTTACAACTTGCCCCAACCTGAACTTCTGATTTACCCAAGCTTTGTCCTTCTACCCTCATCTATGTCTTTGCTATGTGGTCCCCTCCGTCTGGAATGCCCTTTTCATCTTCATCTATTGACGTTTTATTCATTCTTCATGACCCAGCTCAAATGCTGTCTCCTTTATGAAGCCTTATACTTTGCCTCCCCTGCCCCTTGCCATTCTGTTATAACATTCCTTGTTTCTTCCTCTGCCTTCTGATACCTTTACCTCTTTGATAGCACCTAATTCCATTTGCCTTATTATTAAGTTAGTTATTTAGACAAATGGGCTTGATGTTCCTGGGGGCAACAGACTGCATGTCGTTTATTTTTCTTCCCCAACTCCTCTCTCCGTCCTTGCCTTGACAAATATCTAGCATCGATTTTGCCCATAAATGTACGTTGAACTGGATGGAGTAAAAAGTCGTTACCCAAAGGAAAACTCAGTCATCAAAATAGCAACCATTTGCTAATTCGAGGGGCCAGTTAGACAATGGGTTATTCATTGGAAAATTCTAGACGTGGATCAAAACGGTACCAATTAGATTCACATCCTGTGCTAGACCAATAATAGCATACAGAAATATTCCTTGCGCCTTATATCCATGTGGGCTAATGTTCCACTCGTGTTCATTAGGAAGAAGGCTCTTCCTGAGACAGCCATGATTTTTCTTAAAATGCCCATGAGCCGTGTGAAAAAATAGTTAAAACTTATATATGTGCATGGATGTTGTATAACATTTGCTTTAACTTTATCTCCATTTGTGGAATTTCTGAGTCTATTCTACGCCCATGTTAGAATCCAAGAATTAATTGCCTGAGGGAGTTTCATTTCAAGTAGGAAGCTGGCTCAGGGGATCCAGTGTAGGGAGCTCAGAGCTTTGAGACTTGCCATGAGTTTGCTGTACAGCTGGGAAAACTCATCTCCCTTTCCCAGACCTCAGTCTTCTCATTTGTAAACGGAACCGGTACAACTTCCCCCTTCTCACAGGGCTGTTTGCACAGATGATGGCAGCTCATTATGGAAGGGCTTTGAGAAGATGCTATGGAATCCTGTTGGGTACCGTTGGGAGACTAACCTCCAGGCTTATGAAAATGGATATTAAAACCATGCATCTGCTTGTTCCAGTCACTGGGTGCGCATGAACGGTCCCTTAGTTGTATTTATAACACTGCAGTTTTTTTTCTGAAGAAATAAATTAAATCTGCGTTTTCAAATTTTACAAATGCAACCACGAGTTCGTCTGCTTGAGTGCATTTCAAATCATAATTTAGATAATGTCAGGATGGCAATAAAACTTATGAAATAGAGCAAGGGTGGGAAAAAAGAAAGCAGGAGGGAAAGATTCTGATGACTCTGCCTTTCTGCCTGGCAATTCTCTTTTTCTTTTATTCTCCCTCTCTGCCTTTCAATCTCCTGGAACACGTAAACCTTTCTGCTCCTCTTTGTTGAAATGAATCTGGCCAGGTGGCATTAATGCTTGTAAAAGTAAATGGAAACTGCACAGACGGATGGAGAGTCTGACATGTAGTTTAGGATTTTTCTATTCTTTGTAACTGTCACCTGACAGCTCACCTATGATTGGAACTAACCTAGCTCAAAATGGTGAAGCTGAAGACGTCCGAGTGTGGTGCCGCCACCTTCCCTTCCTGACCACGTTTGTCCACTTGTTTCATTTATTCCAGCAGGAGTGTATGTCAGGCTCTACTTGCGTGCAGTCCTGTATACAGTGAGGACTTAACAAGGAAGTCTTATAAGGAACCTGCTGTATTGTGGGTGTGAACCTGCTTATAAGGAACCTGCTGTATTGTGGGTGTGCTACCGTTTTTCAGGGAGATGAGGCTTAAGCCCAAGAATTAACTTGCAATGGTGCAGTTTTAAAAATTTCTTTAAAAATTGTATTGATGTATAGTTGGTTTACAATTTTGTGTTAATTTCTGCTGTACAGCAAAGTGATTCAGTTTTATATATATATTCTTTTTCAGATTCTTTTCCATTATGGTTTATCACAGGATATTGAATTGAATCTAGTTTCCTGTGCTATACAGTAGAACCTTGTTGTTTATAATGGTGCAGTATTAATAGTGGGAAGAGTTTGGGGGTGGGTGAAGGACGCTTGCGGTGTCTCAGAAATCATACTCTATAGCTTATGCTGTTTGTGTATAAGATGGGACCTGATTGTAAGAAAGGGTGTAATCATGTCCATATGGTGAAATGGGAGGCCTTTGGGGTGAGGTTGAATGGCCCCTTCCTCAATAAACACACACACACACACACACACACACACAGAGGAAGGAGTTGAGGAATAACAACAATTGCTTTACATTTGTCTTCATTAGGGACCATTTGCTCACAGTTTGCTCAAGCTGGCTTAGGCAAAGAGGAAAATTTGTCTCACAGAGTCCAGGAGCAGAGACGGCAGCGGGGCTCCCAGGGGGCCTGAGTCCAGGAACTGAAAAGCCACCGGGAGTCATGTCAGCTACACTGTGGGGCCTCAGGGTCTCTGCTTCCCTTTGTCGGCCTGATTCACTTTTCTCTCCTCTGTTGACTGGTTTTCTTAGCTCACACATGCACCAAGCATATCTGCCTTCCCTGGTATATCAAGAATCCTAGCGTCCCAACTCCAAATTCCCCAAATCAGTGACTCTAACTGACCTTTACATTGGACTAAAGTTGGTCATTTGACCAAATTGGTCCAATCAGCATGGTCCAGTCAGGAGACCACTTTTTGACTAATCAGCTTTGGCTAGGTCTCAGAGTGGGTGGGGGAAGCAGATTCTCGGAAGGAGAATGTCCAGAGGGTAGAGAAATGGGCATCTCTGGCACAAGATTTAACTTTTGATTGTTTATGAAATGATTTTGCAGATTTTCCAGGTTCTTTGCTTTTACATCTCTCTTCTTTTCTTAACCTTAATCATAGCACTGCCTGTTGGCTCAGGAAAAATTATTTCACTTTATTTCTTAATAACAACCATGGTTTAACTAATAGTTTAACAGATAGGGTCTGATGTAAGAAATGCAGGTTTCTCTCCTGGAGCCTACAATTTAGTGGAGAAGACAGATTAAGAAGGAAAAAAAAAAAAACCCATACACACACACAAAACAAAAAACTAAAACAAGTAAACAAAATAATTACAGTTGTGTTAAGAGAGGAAACAGAGTGTTGAGTTAGAAAAGATGGGTTGGGCAGGAGAATTTTTCTTAGATGCAGTTGCAGGAGGACTGCTTCCAGAGGTTGACTTCTTTTTTTTTTTTAACATCTTTATTGCAGTATAATTGCTTTACAAATGGTGTGTTAGTTTCTGCTGTATAACAAAGTGAATCAGCTATACATATACATATATCCCCATATCCCCCCCCCCCTCCCGCTTGTGTCTTCCTCCCACCCTCCCTATCCCACCCCTCTAGGTGGTCACAAAGCATCGAGCTGATCTCCCTGTGCTATGCGGCTGCTTCCCACTAGCTATCTATTTTACGTTTGGTAGTGTATATATGGAGGTTGACTTCTTAGTGGAGTTTGAAGGAACCAATCATGAAAAAGGTGGTGGGAAGGATGTGCTAAAAAATATTTTAAGCAGAGAAAGGGCAGCAACCGCTCAAAAATGCAAAATCTCTGAGGAGAAAAAGAACTTAATTTGCTTTTAATTCCCAACACTCCCCATGTTCCAGCTCTCCTACATGTCAGATCATTGAGAAATGGAAGGTCATTTGTAGATTCTGTCAAGCTGTACTGCAAAAAATTAAATTATACTACAGCAGGTATACATTAGCTCACTTACTTCAATGAGTAATTCACTGAATTCAACATTCAAGATGGTAGGGTTACATTATCATATAATATCTGGCCATTTGCTTGGAGATATTATATGCAGCATTTGGTATTCTTGGATCTTGAGATTGGAGAGATCTGGGTTTGTCTTTGTGACTTACTAGTTGTATAACTGTGGGCAGGTTATACAATTGTTCTGTGTGCCATTGGTTTCTTCACCTTCCCCATCTCAGCCTTCAGCTCTGGCTCACTTAGATTTTTTGTGAGAATTATATTAAATGGGGAAATGTATATAAAATGACTAGCATGGCGTTTGATACTCACAACATATTAAAAGCAATAAAAAAAGTGTGTTCACATATCCTGTGCATCCAAATCAAATTCTAGCAAGCTGGCTCCTTTTCAGTGCTCCTTGGGGAGTTTAGTACGTAAAATAATTGTGTGACGAATACTTTGGAACACATAGAGGACTGGGTCGGAATATGGGAGGGTACTTTTCTTTCTCTCCAATTCCCTCAATGCAGTGAAAGGAAATTAACATCAGAAATTGAGAGGAGTTCCTCGAATGGATGGGATTGGAAAGAACCAAGAAAATCACAGTCCAAACCCACTTAGTAGAAAATTACTGTCAAGTAAGAGTAGAATGACGGGGGCTTCCCTGGTGGCACAGTGGCTGAAAGTCCGCCTGCCGATGCAGGGGACACGGGTTCGTGCCCCGGTCTGGGAAGATCCCACATGCCGCGGAGCAGCTGGGCCCGTGAGCCATGGCTGCTGAGCCTGTGCGTCCGGAGCCTGTGCTCCGCAATGGGAGAGGCCACAACATTGAGAGGCCCGCGTACCGCAAAAAAAAAAAAGAGTAGAATGAGGGAAACTATGAGCTCAGCTTCAGCAAATGCAATGAGCAGGAAGAGAGTACTGGCACGATTGTCAGAAACTAAATTGAGAACTGTCTTCAGACCAAGAGGGGTAGTTACAACTCTCACTAACCTCTTGCCAAACAGTAAGTTTGGCTGAAAAACGCAGGTGGGGATGCAAATGATATGACTGACAAAGTGAGAATATAAATTGGTGCATCCATAATGAAAAACAGTATGGAGGTTCCTTAAAAAAATGAAAATAGAACTACCGTATGATCCAGCAATTCCACTCCTGGGTATATATTGGAAAAAATGAAAACACTAATTTGAAAGGATATACGCATCCCAATGTTCATAGAGGCACTATTCACAGCGGCCAAGATATGGAGGCAACCTGTGTCCATCAACAGACAAATGGATAACTATGTGACAAATATATATATATCACATATATCTATCACACACATATATATCACATCTTCACTTATATAAATATATAAAAAACACATTATATATATAAAACACATAAAAAATGATGAAATTTTGCCTTTTGCAGCAATGAGGATGGACCTAGAGAATATTATGCTTAGCGAAATAAGGCAGACAGAAAAAGAAAAATACTGAATGATATCACTTATATGTGGAATCTAAAAAATAATACAAATGAATGTTTGTGAAAAACAGAAACAGAATCGCAGATATAGAGAACTAACTAGTTACCAAAGTGGAGAGGGAAGGTGGGGCAAATTAGGGGTATGGGATTAACAGATACAAACCACTTCATATAAAATAGATAAGCACCAAGGATATATTGCATAGAACAGGGAATTATAACCATTATCTTGTAATAACTTTTAATATTGTCTAAATAAAGTATTGAGATAGTTTATACAAATAACCCCCCCAAAAAACAAAACACAGGAGGGGAAATTACCCTGTGTGTTGGGGGGTTTCTCACGTGACTGGAGGGCCTGGGGGTGAAATAACCAAGATGACCTCAAGAAAGTTCCAGAATCCATGAGATACGAAGGAGAGAGAAGAAAGAAAGACACTCTTCTCAGGAGGGGAATCACTGAAGTTCTTCACTGAGAGAGTAGAGTCCCCCTCACTTTGGCAGCTGCGGAGGGGTCCCCAGCCTGCCTGCGGTCCAAGCTTCCTGGTTTGGGTGTCATCTTCACAAAGAACCTTTTCAGGGGAAAGGCCTTTTGGGGAAACCAGTCAGACACAATTATAGAAGAAACACTTGCCAGCTACCCACAGTCATCTGAATATGAAGCGGCAACAAACAAGTATCAGGTATTTGTGCAAAACCAACAGCGTGAAGAAGCACCAGGCTTAACAAGAACTTCTGATCTTGGAGGAAAAAGGGACAATTCAGGAAACAGAAGAGAAGTTAAAAAAAAAAACACTGCGAGGGGGCTTCCCTGGTGGCGCAGTGGTTGAGGGTCCGCCTGCCGATGCAGGGGGCACGGGTTCATGCCCCGGTCCGGGAGGATCCCACGTACCATGGAGCGGCTGGGCCCGTGAGCCATGGCCGCTGAGCATGCGTGTCTGGAGCCTGTGCTCCACAATGGGAGAGGCCACAGCAGTGAGAGGCCCGCGTACCGCAAAAAAAAAAAAACAAAAAAAACAAAAAAAAAAACACTGCGAGGGAAGTGCCCTGGTTAAAACAGTAACAAAAATAGGCTGCTCTGAAAAACAAGACCCAGAGAGCAAGAAATAATCCTAGAAAGTGAAAACTATGAAATGGAACGTCAACTATGCCTCAGTAAAAGATGAAATGGAAGATCCAGTGAAGGGACTGAGCAATAGAATAGGCCAGAAAGATAAGACTCGGGAAACCTACCAGAACTTAGAGCAAAAATACACAGAGATGGACATACAAAGAGTTAAGGGACGAAACAGATCAATCCAGGAAGGCCCCAAATATCAACTGAACAGGGATACCAGAGTCAGAGAACAGAGACATAGGAAAGAATGAAATAATGAAGGAAATATTTCTCCAAGCTAAAAAGAGACAATCATCTATTTTTTATTTATTTATTTATTTTTGTTTGTTTGTTTTTGCGGTACGCGGGCCTCTCACTGTTGTGGCCTCTCCCGTTGTGGAGCACAGGCTCCAGACGCACAGGCTCAGCGGCCATGGCTCACGGGCCCAGCCGCTCCGCGGCATGTGGGATCTTCCCGGACCGGGGCACGAACCCGTGTCCCCTGCATTGGCAGGCGGACTCTCAACCACTGCGCTACCAGGGAAGCCCCAATCATCTATTTTTGTACAGAAAATATTAAAAGCAATAATAGAATAGTGGATGATCTTGCTCCATTTTGCCCCTTATTTAGATTTCTCCAAACTTCAACAATCAATATCTATTTGATTTAAAAACGTATCTCTTTTAAATTAGAATATAAATAAAACACAGACACACTTGACATAAAAAAATAAAAGGACATAGGAAGTCTTTATACTTTTCATTCACAACTTTTCACCTAAGTCTTTAAATAGGGAGGGGTGACTTTAGTAAATGTCCTAGTGAGTTTTTATCTGGAAACAAACAGACAAACAAAAACCTCATCTATTTTAAAGGCGTCACTAAGAGCCATTAAAACTAATGTAAAAAAAAAAATCCACACTAGAAAATCCTGGCAAAATGAATAGAATCTAAGGATAAAAGAAATCTGAAAACCTTCCAGAGAGAAAAGAAATTTTATCTACTATAATGGACAATGGTAGGTATAGTTTTTCCTTTCTTTTGCTTTTCCTTTTCCTTTTTCCCAGTAAGAGCAGCTTCCTTCCTTCCTTCCTTCACTCCCTCCCTCCTTTCCTCCCTCTCTCTGTCTCTCTCCCCCTTTCTTTCTTTCTTTCTCTTTCTTTCTTTCTTTCTTTCTTTCTTTCTTTCTTTCTTTCTTTCTTTCTTTCTTTCTTTCTTTCTTTCTTTCTTTCTTCCTTCTTTCCTTCCTTTCTTCCTTCCTTCCTTTCTTTCTTTCTTTCTTTCTTTCTTTCTTTCTTTCTTTCTTTCTTTCTCTCTTTCTTTTTGGAGAATCTTTTCTCTGTCCACTCCACTCAGGGACTACAATTTACAGGATCACTCAGCCAAACCCAGGCCACAGGGAGAGGCCCGGGACCCAGGGACCCAGACCTGATCCATTAGAGAATCCCATTCCCTGGCTAGTGTGATTAGCTCATGACGGCAGGTGACTAAAAGGCTAACTCAGAGTCCCCTCCAGGCTTTCTGCATGTGTTATTGGGGAATGGATCCCTTTCTTATGGGTTCTGTGGCTGCAGGGATGTTAGCTGCAGCTGTGTGTAGCTATCTTTCTTGCACAGAGGAAGCTTGCCTGAGCCCAAGTATGAGCCCAATTTATAGAAAGAAACACAGAAAAATGGAGCCACAAGACATTGGAAAGAACCCTGATGACACCATTTGGACCATTGGATTCAGTCATGCTTGAGGCCACCTCCACCTCTGGACTTCCCAGGTTTGAGTCTCTCAATTCCCTACTTGGCTGAAGCTAGTTTGAGTTCAGTTTCTGTAATATGCACCTGCAAAGGAATGAAAATCAGACTGGCATCTGACTTCTTACTAGTTACACAGATGCTAGAAGATAAGGCAGAAAAATGTTCAAAGTTCTGAGGGAAAATAATTTTTTTCAGAAGTTTAAAAAATTTAAGTTTTATTTTTTATACAATTTTTAATGAGCAAAAAATAACTTTGAACCTAGAATCTTACCTTCATTCAAACTAACACTCCTGTGTGAGGACAAAATAAAGAGATATTTAGGATGGGTAATGACTTAGAAAGTTTCCTATTCACAGAACTTGTCTGAAAGAATTCCTCAGGGAGGTATTACAGCAAAAAGATAAAATGGTTTCAAGGAGCAGGAAGGTGGAATATGGAAGAGGGTTGCACAAAGTCATTAGTAAAACTTATAATTAATCTGAATATATACGGATGCATACTACAAAAATATCCACAGTAGCCTGGAACTAAAAGTCTGAATAACTGCTGCTGTTAGGTTACTAAGATTCTTACATTGTTAGGAAGAAACTACAGATACTAAATCTAGGCATTGATAGAAAAATTTAATGATTTGTCAAAATTTAATGTCAACCACTAGAAAAACAGAAATAAGAAGTGTAATTTCCAGATCATTAAAGAGGAAAAAAAATCCCAATCTGTTAAAAGGCCAGTGTGGGGAAAAAAATTAACAAGACACATGGGAAGAGAAAGCAGAAAACAGGCCAACAGGAATAATCCAAACAGAAGACGGATGACAATGCTCGTGTGAGTGGGTTAAAGTCTGGAATGTGAGCACCAGAAAGGTAGGGATCATCGTTGGTTCTGTTCATTGCCTAGTCTCTTAGTAAATATCTGTTAAATGAATGAATGGATCCATATTCTAAGATTAGTTTTTCAAAATCCTGTTTAAAAACTAGATCTAAATTGAACAAACGATCTACACACACCACATGCACACCCAATAAGGCTGAAAATAAAGGGATGGGAAAATATTTTCCAGGAAAAGCCTAACACAAAGAGCAAGTATGGTAATCTTTGTATCGGATAAAAAAATTCAAGGTCAAATGAACTAAAGTGAATCAAGAGCAATATTTTATATGACCTTCTAGCTGGGAAGCACAAGTAAATCAACTGAACCGATAAGGGCAGTCAGTACGGAGACAAGATGCAAAATTAACCGGCACAAATTAATAGCTTTTTTATATGCTTGCAATAATAACCAATTAGAAAACTAAAAGGATAAAAGATCCAAATCACATTCACAATAGCAACAAACCCCAGAAAATACCAAGAATACGGATATGATAAACCGAACCAGAAATGGGCAAGACTGGAATGAACAAAGAACTATAAAATGAAACTGAGAACATTATAAAACAAAACAAAACAAAACAAAACAAATCCTAAATGAAAGGAATAAATCAACATTGTAAATCTGAGAGTTCTTCCCCAGTCAGCCTACAAAGTCAGTACAATCCAAATAAAATTCCCAGGATTTGGCAAACTTATTCCAAAATTAATATGGGAGGAAAGAAGCATGAGAACACTTTAAGCATGAGAAACACTTGAAGAAGTAAAAGAGGAATGGCTTGGGCTTCCCTGGTGGCGCAGTGGTTGGGAGTCCACCTGCCGATGCAGGGGACGCGGGTTCGTGCCCCGGTCCGGGAGGATCCCGTATGCCGCGGAGCAGCTGGGCCCATGAGCCATGGCCGCTGAGCCTGCGCGTCCGGAGCCTGTGCTCCGCAACGGGAGAG